>NC_044391.1:46069375-46378625 GCF_006542625.1 Nomascus leucogenys | reverse complement strand
CGCGGTGGCTCAGGCCTGTAATCTCAGCACTCTGGGAGGCCAAGGCAGGAGGATGATCTGAGCGTGGGAGTTCGAGACCAGCCTGACCTACATGGAGAAGCCCCATCTCTACTAAAAATACAACATTAGCTGGAATGGCAGTGCATGTCTATAATACCAGCTCCTCAGGAGGCTGAGGAAGGAGAATCACTTGAACCCAGGAGCCGGAGGTTGCAGTGAGTGAAGAATGCACCATTGCACTCCAGCCTGGACAACAACAGTGAAACTCAGTCTCAAAAAAAAAAAAAGAAATGAAAAGAAAAGAAAAAAGATTGCAGCAATTCACTCACATCTTCAGGCTCCACTTGTAATTCTCTTTCTCTTGCTATCTCCACCACAACTGTGGTTACTTCCTCTGCTAAGGTCTTGAACCCCTCAAAGTCATTTATGAAGGCTGGAATCAACTTCTTCCAAACTCCTATTAATGCTGCTACTTTTACCTCATCTCGTGAATCATGAATGTTCTTAATGGCATCTACAATAGTGAATCCTTTCCAGAAGGTTTCCAATTTACTTTGCTGAGATCCATCAAAGGAATCATGATCTATGGCAGCAACAGACTTATAAAATATATTTCTCAAATAATAAGACTTGAAAATCAAAATGACACCTCAATCCATGGGATACAGAATAGATGTTGTGTTGGCAGGCATGAAAACAGCATTCATTTCCCTGTACATCTCCGTTAGAGCTCTTGGGTGACCAGGTACATTGTCAATAAGCTGACGTATTTGAAAGGAATCTTTTTTTCTGAGCAGTAGGTCTCAACAGTGGGATTAAAATACTCAGCAATGCATGCAGTAAACAGCTGTGATATCATCCAAGTGTTGTTCCATTTATAGAGCATGGGCAGAGTAGATTTAGTATAATTCTTAAGAGGTGCCCTAGGATTTATGGAATCACAAATCAGCATTGGCTTTTAACAAGAGAGTCAGCCTGTCCTTTGAATGTTTCTTTCTTTCTTTCTTTCTTTTTTTTTTTTTTTTTGAGATACGGTCTCACTCTGTTACCCAGACTGGATTGCAGTGGCGTGATCTTGGCCAACTGCAGACTTGACCTCCTTGGCTCAAGTGATCCTCCTACCTCAGCCTCCTGAGTAGCTGGGACCAGAGGCATGCACCACCATACATGGCTACTTTTTGGTTTGTTTTTTGTTTGTTTGTTTGTTGTTGTTGTTGTTTTGTAGAGACAGGGTTTCACCATGTTGCCCAGGCTGGTCTCAAACTTCTAAGCTCAAGCAATTTTTCCACCTCGGCCTCCCAGAGTGCTGGGATTACAGGCATGAGCCACCGTGGCTGTCCCCTTTGAAGCTCTGAAGCCAGGCATGGACTTATCCTCTCTATCCAAAGTCCTGGATAGCTTTTTCTTCCAATAGAAGGCTGTTTCATCTGCATTGACAATCCATTGTTCAGTATAGCCACCTTCATCAATGATCTTAGCCAGATCTTCTGGATAACTTGCTGCAGCTTCTACAACAGAACTTGCAGCTTCATCTTGCACTATTATATCATAGAGATGGCTTCCTTCCTTAAACATCATGAACCAACCTATGCTAACTTCAGACTTTTCTTCTGTAGCATCCTCATCTCTCTTGGCCTTCATAAAATGGAAGAGAATTAGGGCCTTGCTATGGATTAGGCTTTGGCTTAAGGGAATGTTGTGGTTGACTTGGTCTTCTATCCAGACCACTTAAACTTTCTCCATACCAGCAATAAGGCTTTGTTTTCTTTTTTTAATATTATAGAATTGGTTTATTATAAAAGCAATTCAAGAATACCCAGTTAAAATCTTATCCCAATGCTACCCAATAGAACCAAGAAGCAGTTAAGCACCTTTACATTAGGAACAAGGACATAAAACAAGATACCACACCAAGGCCATGATTCAAACTCAAAAAGAGAAAGGGCTCTTGGGTCTCCTTCAGGTCAATACAGAGGTTATCATAAGATCAAAGCACTGTGCCAGATGTCATAGTACTGTTACAACACTGAGGTATAACTGGGCAGATTAAAGTCGCAGGGAAATGAAGATCTCCATACTATTGTTTTGTGGGTGTACTTAAGTGATTGAAATTCTAGGAACAGCTGCCTTTAATGACAGCAAGATGTAAGACAAGTGTTTATTAAAGAGAAAGAAGCTTATAAAGTTCTCTCTCAATGTCCCCCAAATCTTCACAGCCCCTCAACCTTCCCACCCTCCTCTTAAGCTAAAACTACTCAGCTTTAAGATGCAAACTTAATTTGTAGCTTACTCGAAAATTATAGGCACTCCTTCCAAGTAGCTTTGATCTTCTGCACATTAAAAAAAAATCCCAGTCAGTCATGGTGGCTCACACCTGTAATCCCAGTACTTTGGGAGGCCGAGGTGGGAGGGTCACCTGAGGTCAGGGGTTCAAGACTAGCCTGGCCAACATGGCAAAACCCCATCTCTACTAAAAATAAAAAATTAGCTAGGCATAGTGGCGCACACCTGTAATCCCAGCTACCTGGAAATTCTCCTGAGGCAGGAGAATCGCTTGAACCCGGGAGGCGGAGGTTGCAGTGAGCTGAGATCATGCCACTGCACTCCAGCCTGGGCGACAGAGTGAAACACTGTCTCAAAAAAAAAAAAATCCCAACAACATGTTACATAATTTATATACCCAATTTTGCTTTAATCTTTCTGCTGTTTTCTTAATAAAAGCCTTACAGTCAATTATTATGAGTGATCACCCTATAAACTATTATATATAATACAGTGATTGCATTTTTTGAGCACTGGAAGTACTTAAAACTTGTTACTTCCAACTTTTGCACTCCTCCAAAATGAAGGGCCAAAATACTTAGATTTTGTAATGGGGGGAAAAGCAATCTATCTTCCCAAGATGATGCTTTTCATAGCAGCTTTTGCCAGGAGAAGCGATTTTATATCTGTAATAAATCCTTGAAAATAAGCGCTTATTCTAGAAACATTGGAAGATCCTTAAAACATAGAGGTGCTAGCTGGTACCATTTAAATTCACAACCAGCTATTACTTTATAGCTTATATTGAAGAGTTCATTCATGCTCATTATTTTCCTTTAAAAATTATAAAAAATACTCTTTGGAACCCATTATTACTCCTGTAGACACATACACTTGTTACAGCATTTCTTTCTGTAAAAATAAACGTATAATCATGATTATTTCTTTGCTAAATTCAACTATCAATATACATTTGTTAACCTGATCACTTTTCCAGGTAACTCAAGACTTTATAGTATTCTCTCCAGGGTCAATTTTCTTTTTTCTTTTATTTTCTGTTTTTCTTTTTAATGGAGATGAAGTCCCACTCTGTTGCCCAGGCTGGAGTGCCGTGGCGTGATCTTGGCTCACTGCAACTTCCGCCTCCCCAGTTCAAGCAATTCTTTGCCTCAGCCTCTGTAGTAACTGGGACTACAGGCACCCACCACCATGCCTGGCTAATTTTTCTATTTTTAATAGAGACGGAGTTTCACCATCTTGGCCAGGCTGGTCTTGAACTCCTGACCTCCTGATCCACCTGCGTCAGCCTCCCAAAGTGCTGGGATTACAGGTGTGAGCCACCGCGCCTGACTCTCCAGGGCCAATTTTCAGCATACAGAAGTAGGAGTAAGACTTACAAGTAAGAACCATCTTGAAGCCAATTTTTTCATATAGTCTTTAATGTGTTCATCACAAATGAGAACTTGAGAACTACAAACTAGAATTTATTTCCAAAACTAAGGCAAAGGTAAACTTCCAGAACTAAATGAAAGTAAACCACTATAAAGCTTATTTCTGTCATGCACCTTATGAACCTACTCAGTAATTTCCAAACAAGATTTCAATTAGTCCAAGGGAGTCCAAGGGGGAAAATAAAGCCACTTCTGGTTTTCTCTTTTCCAATTCATCAGATATCTATCGTGTGCCCAGAGGGCATAGAGTACTCCCCTAGACACTATCCATAGTAATTAGGGCTTTGTTTTTTATTATGCATGTTTTCGCTGGAGTAGCACTTTTAATTTCCTTTGAGAAGTTTTTCTTTGCACTTACAACTTGGCTAACTTTGGCACAAGAAGTATAGCTTTCAGCCTGTCTGAGTTTTCAACATGGCCTTCCTCATTAAGCCTAATCGTTTCTTGGTTTTGAGTGAAAGTGAAAGACGTGTCTTCCTTTAATTTGAACACTAAGAGGCCATTGGAAGATTATTCATTGACATAATTTTAATATTTTTGAGTCTCAAGGAATAGGGAAGGCCAAGGAAAGAGATGGAGAAACGGCTGGCCAGGGGAGGAGTCAGAAGACACACAATTTTTATCAATTAACTTTGCCGTTATATAGAGGCCTGATTCATGGCCTCCCAAAATAGTTACAACAGTTACCTCAAAGACCACCTATCACAGATCACAATAACAGAGTAATAGTAATGGAAAAGTTTGAAGTATTGTAAGAATTACCAAAATGTGACAGAGTCACAAACTGAGCACATGATGATAGAAACGTGGAACAGATAGACGCTCCACCAAAACCTTCAATGTGTGAAAAACACAGTATCTGCAAAGTGTAACAACATGAGTTATGCCTGCACTCAAAAGAATAAAGGGACAAATCAAGGAAATGAAAGGACCAGTCCATTCCAAGTACAGCGATATCATCAGCACAATCTTGCTGGAGTCCCTCATTAACAAAGGCAAAAAGTATCCTCAACACATTTATGTTATAACCTAAACTCCTGTTAAACAGGTTTGGGGGATTTTTAAGGGGCTGGCCCCTTTATTCTTTCCTCTATGTTAATTTTAAAATTCCTTATTATTATTATTATTTTTTGAGATGGAGTTTTGCCCTTCTTGCCCAGGCATAATCTCAGCTCATTGCCTCAGCCTTCCAAGTAGCTGGGACTACAGGCCCTGCCACCATACCCGGCTCATTTTGTATGTTTAGTAGAGACAGGGTTTTACCATGTTGGTCAGTCTGGTCTAGAACGCCTGACCTCAGGTGATCCGCTGGCCTCAACCTCCTGAAGTGCTGGGATTACAGGCATGAGCCACCATGCCTGGCCTCTAAATTGCTCTTATGGAGACTCATTTTCATGGTTAAAATGTCCTGAATTGACTATGGCCTGTTGGGAGGCAGGATGGAGGAAGCAACTTATGGAAAATGAACAAGGAAGGGAAGCACACCAGAAGCTAGAAAGTGTCATCAATTTTTACATCAAAGACTCCATGACAAAGAGTAAGTACAAATAGCCTGTTTTTATAGCTGACCATTGGACTGCAGACTGCACCTGCAGCTGCCAGGTTCTTCTGGATAGTCCCAGTTTTAAATTTTTGACCTGATATTCATGAACATAGTGCTACTGGTCAGAACTTTGTCCAGGTTTAAGCTTCAGAAAGTAAGGTCTTCATGTAGTGGGAGGCCTGGTTAGGGACATGATTCTGCCCTGGGGCATCTGCCACTTCTGACCTGGAGATAAACTTGGCATCTACTATTTACCTCCACGTTTTAACAGCCAAGGATGGGCTGAGCACAGTGGCTCACATCAGGAACTCCAGCAATTTGGGATGCCAAGGCAGGAGGATCACTTGAGGCCAGGAGTTCAAGACCAGCCTGGGCAACATAGTGAGACATTATCTCTGTAAAAACAAACAAACAAACAAAACCCAGGATGGATGGGTGGCAGGGAGCAGATCAACCTGGGCAACCATTAATCTGAGAGCTGGAAGGACCCTTAGACCAGCCCCCCGGTAACAGATGAGACTCTGCCCTGGGATTATAGCCTAAGGTAATGCCCTGAGCTTTTCTAGAGATTTGAAAATAATCAATCCTAAAACCCCCAAGCATACTGCTACTGTTTGCTATTTAATACTGTTTTCTAGGCAGGGTGCGGTGGCTCATGCCTGTAATCCCAGGACTTTGGGAGGCTGAGGTGAGCAGATCACCTGAGGTCAGGAGTTCGAGACCAGACTGGCCAACATAGTGAAACCCTATCTCTACTAAAAATACAAAAGATTAGCCAGGCATGGTGCTGCTTGGAAGGCTGAGGCAGTGAGGCAGAGTTTGCAATGAGCCGAGATCGCGCCATTGCACTCCAGCCTAGGTTACAAGAGCAAAACTCTGTCTCAAAAAATAATAATGATAATAATAATGTTTTCTACAAGCAAGGGGTTACTTTGTACTGTGAACTGGTGTAAAGGGATCCACCATGTGTAAGCTTTTGGAGCTGATTTTATTATCTGTGTTGTCCCAAGTGGTGAAGGGAAGATGGCACACCAAAATGGGGACATTGGTGCCAGTGCATCAGGTAAATAGGCATCTAAAGGTCTGAGAATAGACTGCTACCATGCATTATAATCAATGCTACAATAACCTTGTAGGTTTCTTTTCATGATACTGCTTGCTAAGTTTTTTCTGTTTGCTTCACCATATTTTGAACAATTTTCTATTAAATTAGGATGTTTTAAAAGTTTGCCTTTTCAATGTCTTATTTAGACAAACTCTATAGTTTCAAAGTTATATATTTTCAAAGCCTGATGCCTTTGATGTTTGATGATGTTAACAATATATTATTTTCAAAGCCAATTTGTTATTTCTACATTGATATTGGGAAAAGAATAAAGTGATGAAGTCAACAGGTGTTATTAAAAATGTGAATAACAGGTAAACGTTTTGTTATTTGTTTTGTTTTGTCTTTGAAGTCTTTCACAGACTAGATTTGAAGGTTTATGAAGGATGGGGCAAAATTATCTAAGGAAAGTTGCATCCTATGACCTCAGGCTGACTTCAAGTAAGAGTGGATTTGATAAAGGCATTGTCTTTCTTGGACTATTTGCATCTTTGTATAGGAGCCTGGAGAGGCAGTATAGAAGGATTGTTTTAGATGTTGGATCTCTGTAACCTCCATTTACATTTTGTTGAGCCATTGTCATTTGGGGAAAAACATGAAAAAGAAAAGATCATTATCATGCTACTATAATGCGCATCACATAGAAATGTAATGATTTGTTGGTTCCAGGCCAAGAACTGTGAGTTTCTCCAGCCAAAGGCCTTGTATTTATTGATCTTTCTGTCCCACAGGCCTAAAACAGTGGTTGGCCCATGGGCAGTTTAATAAATGTTTGCTGAGTAATATGTAGCATATCTAAAACCTTTTCCATGGCCTTGTCTCTGGAGATTAAAATTTTCCAGCACTTGTACATAAAAGATGTTGATGCATAACTGTAGGTGAAAGGCACTTCTTACATGGCAGTGGCAAGAGAAAATGAGGAGGAAGCCAAAACAGAAACCCCTGATAAACCCATCAGATCTCATGAGACTTATTCACCATCACAAGAATAGCACAGGAAAGACTGGCCCCCATGATTCAATTACCTCACCCCGGGTCCCTCCCACAACATATGGGAATTCTGGGAGATAGAATTCAAGCTGAGATTTGGGTGAGGACACAGCCAAACCATATCACCAAATATGGAGAGACTGTGGATCAACAAGATCATCTCGAACTAATACAGGAGGCGAGAGTTTAAATTAGAACAACCACTTTGGAAAACAATTGGATTATCTTATAAAGTTGAGCATTCTCATATGTTATGGCACAGTATTCCTTTACCAAAGGCCCTGGAGAAACTCTTGCCCATGTGTACCCGAAGTAGTAAAAAAAGAAAATAAATGCTCATGTAATGCCATCCATAATAGCAAAAATCTGGAAATAAGCCCAAAGTTCATTAATATGAGAATGGGTACATTAATAGGAGAATGGGTAAATAAATTATACCTTTAAAACTGAATAATATGTTATTTATGGCAATCATATATATGCAATAAAACAATTTTTTTAAAGGAATGGAATCCTAAATATAAATTCAGGGTAGTAGTTACCCCTGGGGCTGAAAGGTGTGAATCAGGAAAAAGGACAGAGGAAGAGCAGATGTTAGGATCAGAACCTAGTTCTTGGGTTGTGTGGTGGGTTCACAAGTGATTACCGTGTTGTTCAAATACATCCAAATACATTTACATACAGGCCAAGGCACAGGCAAGGATGAAATAGGAGCCAAGGTATGCTATGAGCCAAGGATTATGATTTATCCAATTTTGTGCACTTTAAGCCATTTGAAAAACAGAAAAGCAAAACAACAAAATAATTTTTAATAAATTGAATATAGGGTGCTATGGTCTGAATGTGTCCCCCTAAAACTCACCACCAGTGTCATAGTATTAGGAAGTAGGGCCTTTAGGAAGTGATTCGGTCATGAAGGGAAAGTCTTCATCAATGGGTTTATGGCCTTACACAAAGACTGGAGGGAGTGGGCTTTCCCTGTTTTGCCCTTCCTCCTTCTGCCATGTGAGGACACAGTGCATCCCCTCCTGAAGACACAGTGTGCAAGGCGTTATCTTAGATGCAGAGACCAGGCCCTCACCAGATACCAATCCTACTGGCACCTTGATCTTCGATTTCCAGCCTATGGAACTTTGAGAAATACATTTCTGTTCTTCATAAATTACACAGTCTAGTGTATTTTGTTATATAGTAGCACAAACGCACTAAGGCATAGTGCCTCTTGTCATTTTCTTCTAGAATTTTCTTTGTTGCCTGTCTAGTAGTGTGCCATTTTATATTTGATCCTTTGTAATATCTCTTACTTTTGTTTTTTTACATTTCTGTTCCAACTGTATGCTTACATACATGTTTTTCACTATTTGTTAGTGTCCAGGTCAGAAAGTCAAGAATACATTCTCTTAAGGGTTCAGTTTCTGCAGCAACATAAGTATTAATGCCTCCTGTGAACTAGGTATTTCCTTTCCAATTGTAACTGCCATATGGAAGCAAAGTGGAATTACAGTCTATGAGTATGGGGTTGATTTTTAATGTATCTGGGTTATGGTTAAATGCTGGTTTTTAATCACACAAGATTCATCGATGGCTTGGCACACAAGGGTGTCAGTTGCTAGTTATCTCTGTATTTTTCCATGCTGTTAGAGAGGGAAAGTACAGACTGTGAAGTTGGACCAGCTGTCATACCCACAACATTTGGGGAGCTTTGATTTTTTTTAAACCTTTAGCTGCTTAACTGTCACACGTAGGAGCTCAGGTGAAAGGCACTTTTATTGTGGGGACTTTCCCTTAGTGCTCTGTGGTGCAAAAGAGCAGACCTATGTAGAAGCATTTAAGTATTTTGTGCATCAACAAGACCATTATAGGAACAAATTTTTTTCAATATAATTTTATTTCATTTTCTGCATTACTTAGAAGCATCAGTAGGATGGAAACAATATTTGTTTCTTAAACCTGTGCACAAATTAATTGATGTGACACACTCATTAATTCATGATTATTTTCTTAATGAATTGATTCTAAAGCTTCTCTACGATAGGAAGGCATAAGACAACCAAAAAGAAATATTGATTTATAACTGTTCTAATACTGCTCAGCATTTTTAAAGTGCACTATAGCGAGAAAGCATGTTATAATTACTAATAAGGTAATCCACAGAATGCCTTGCTGAGCTAGGTGTAGAAGAAATAAATTGTTTCATATTGGAGGAAAGTGAACACTATAAATCAATATATGAGTGTGAAATTTTGCATGGCTACATGCTATTATCTCCAGCATCACAAATGACTTAAGGAATTCCTCAGCTGAGAGTGGACTCCTATTGGTGGCCACAATGTCACAGTCTTTTTAAAAATTTTTTAATTTTTTTAAATTTTTTTATTTTTTATTCTACTTTAAGTTTTAGGGTATGTGTGCACAACGTGCAGGTTTGTTACATATGTATACATGTGCCATGTTGGTGTGCTGCACCCATTAACTCGTCATTTAACATTAGGTATATCACCTAATGCTATCCCTTCCCCCTCCCCCACCCCACAACAGGCCCTGGTGTGTGATGTTCCCCTTCGTGTGTCCATGTATTCTCATTGTTCAATTCCCACCTATGAGTGAGAACATGCGGTGTTTGGTTTTTTGTCCTTGCGATAGTTTGCTGAGAATGATGGTTTCCAGCTTCATCCATGTCCCTACAAAGGACATGAGCTCATCATTTTTTATGGCTGCATAGTATTCCATGGTCTATATGTGCCACATTTTCTTAATCCAGTCTATCATTGTTGGACATTTGGCTTGGTTCCAAGTCTTTGCTATTGTGAATAGTGCCACAATAAACATACGTGTGCATGAGTCTTTATAGCAGCATGATTTACAATCCTTTGGGTATATACCCAGCAATGGGATTGCTGGGTCAAATGGTATTTCTAGTTCTAGATGCCTGAAGAATCGCCACACTGACTTCCACAATGGTTGAACTAGTTTACAGTCCCACCAACAGTGTAAAAGTGTTCCTATTTCTCCACATCTTCTCCAGCACCTGTTGTTTCCTGACTTTTTAATGATCGCCATTCTAAATGGTGTGAGATGGTACCTCATTGTGGTTTTGATTTGCATTTCTCTGATAGCCAGTGATGATGAGCATTTTTTCATGTGTCTTCTGGCTGCATAAATGTCTTCTTTTGAGAAGTGTCTGTTCATGTCCTTCACCCACTTTTTGATGGAGTTGTTTGTTTTTTTCTTGTAAATTTGTTGGAGTTCATTGTAGCTTCTGGATATTAGCCCTTTGTCAGATGGGTAGATTGCAAAAATTTTCTCCAATTCTGTAGGTTGCCTGTTCACTCTGATGGTAGTTTCTTTTGCTGTGCAGAAGCTCTTTAGTTTGATTAGATCCCATTTGTCAATTTTGGCATTTGTTGCCATTGCTTTTGGTGTTTTAGACATGAAGTCCTTTCCCATGCCTAAGTCCTGAATGGTATTGCCTAGGTTCTTTTCTAGGGTTTTTATGGTTTTAGGTCTAACATTTAAGTCTTTAATCCTTCTTGAATTAATTTTTGTATAAGGTGTAAGGAAGGGATCCAGTTTCAGCTTTCTACATATGGCTAGCCAGTTTTCCCAGCACCATTTATTAAATAGGGAATCGTTTCCCCATTTCTTGTTTCTGTCAGGTTTGTCAAAGATCAGATGGTTGTAGATATGCGATGTTATTTCTGAGGGCTCTGTTCTGTTCCACTGGTCTATATCTCTGTTTTGGTACCAGTACCATGCTGTTTTGGTTACTGTAGCCTTGTAGTATAGTTTGAAGTCAGGTAGCATGATGTCTCCAGCTTTATTCTTTTGGCTTAGGATTGACTTGGAAATGCAGGCTCTTTTTTGGTTCCACATGAACCTTAAAGTATTTTCTAATTCTGTGAAGAAAGTCATTGGTAGCTTGATGGGGATGGCATTGAATCTATAAATTACCTTGGGCAGTATGGCCATTTTCACGATATTCATTCTTCTACCCATGAGCATGGAATGTTCTCCCATTTGTTTGTATCCTCTTTTATTTCATTGAGCAGTGGTTTGTAGTTCTCCTTGAAAAGGTCCTTCACATCCCTTGTAAATTGAATTCCTAGGTATTTTATTCTCCTTGAAGCAATTGTGAATGGGAGTTCACTCATGATTTGGCTCTCTGTTTGTCTGTTATTGGTGTATAAGAATGCTTGTGATTTTTGCACATTGATTTTGTGTCCTGAGACTTTGCTGAAGTTGCTTATCAGCTTAAGGAGATTTTGGGCTGAGACGATGGGCTTTTCTAGATATATAATCATGTCATCTGCAAACAGGGACAATTTGATTTCCTCTTTTCCTAATTGAATACCCTTTATTTCCTTCTCCTGCCTGATTGCCCTGGCCAGAACTTCCAACACTACGTTGTATAGGAGTGGTGAGAGAGGGCATCCCTGTCTTGTGCCAGTTTTCAAAGGGAATGCTTCCAGTTTTTGTCCATTCAGTATGATATTGGCTGTGGGTGTGTCATAGATAGCTCTTATTATTTTGAGATACGTCCCATCAATACCTAATTTATTGAGAGTTTTTAGCATGAAGGTTGTTGAATTTTGTCAAGGCCTTTTCTGCATCTATTGAGATAATTATGTGGTTTTTGTCATTGGTACTGTTTTTATGCTGGATTACATTTATTGATTTGCATATGTCGAACCAGCCTTGCATCCCAGGGATGAAGCCCACTTGATCATGGTGGATAAGCTTTTGGATGTGCTGCTGGATTCGGTTTGCCAGTATTTTATTGAGGATTTTTGCATCGATGTTCATCAGGGATATTGGTCTAAAATTCTGTTTTTTGGTTGTGTCTCTGCCAGCCCTTGGTATCAGGATGATGCTGGCCTCATAAAATGAGTTAGGGAGGATTCCCTTTTTCTATTGATCAGAATAGTTTCAGAAGGAACAGTACCAGCTCCTCCTTGTACCTCTGGTAGAATTCGGCTGTGAATCCTTCTGGTCCTGGACTTTTTTCGGTTGGTAAGCTATTAATTATTGCCTCAATTTCAGAACCTGTTATTGGTCTATTCAGAGATTCAACTTCTTCCTGGTTTAGTCTTGGGAGGATGTATGTGTCGAGGAATTTGTCCATTTCTTCTAGATTTTCTTGTTTATTTGCATAGAGCTGTTTATAGTATTCTCTGATGGTAGTTTATATTTCTGTGAGATCGGTGGTGATATCCCCTTTATCATTTTTTATTGCATCTATTTGATTCTTCTCTCTTTTCTTCTTTATTAGTCTTGCTAGCAGTCTATCAATTTTGTTGATCTTTTCAAAAAACCAGCTCCTGGATTCATTGATTTTTTGAAGGGTTTTTTGTGTCTCTATTTCCTTCAGTTCTGCTCTGATCTTGGTTATTTCTTGCCTTCTGCTAGCTTTTGAATGTGCTTGCTCTTGCTTCTCTAGTTCTTTTAATTGTGATGTTAGGGTCTCAGTTTTAGATCTTTCCTGCTTTCTGTTGTGGGCATTTAGTGCCATAAATTTCCCTCTACACACTGCTTTGAATGTGTCCCAGAGATTCTGGTATGTTGTGTCTTTGTTCTTGTTGGTTTCAAAGAACATCTTTATTTCTGCCTTCATTTTGTTACATACCCAGTAGTCGTTCAGGAGCAGGTTGTTCAGTTTCCATGTAGTTGAGTGGTTTTGAGTGAGTTTCTTAATCCTGAGTTCTAGGTTGATTGCACTGTGGTCTGAGAGACAGTTTGTTATAATTTCTGTTCTTTTATATTTGCTGAGGAGTGCTTTACTTCCAACTATGTGGTCAATTTTGGAATAAGTGCGGTGTGGTGCTAAGAAGAATGTGTATTCTGTTGATTTGGGGTGGAGAGTTCTGTAGATGTCTATTAAGTCCGCTTGGTGCAGAGCTGAGTTCAATTCCTGGATATCCTTGTTAACTTTCTGTCTCATTGATCTGTCTAATGTTGATAGTGGGGTGTTAAAGTCTCCCACTATTATTGTGTGGGAGTCTAAGTCTCTTTGTAGATCTCTAAGGACTTGCTTTATGAATCTGGGTGCTCCTGTATTGGGTGCATATATATTTAGGTTAGCTCTTCTTGTTGAATTGATCCCTTCACCGTTATGTAATGGCCTTCTTTGTCTCTTGATCTTTGTTGGTTTAAAGTCCATTTTGTCAGAGACTAGGATTGCAACCTCTGCCTTTTTTTGTTTCCATTTGCTTGGTAGATCTTCCTCTGTCCCTTTATTTTGAGCCTATGTGTGTCTCTGCACATGAGATGGGTTTCCTGAATACAGCACACTGATGGGTCTTGACTCTTTATCCAATTTGCCAGTCTGTGTCTTTTAATTGGAGCATTTAGCCCATTTACATTTAAGGTTAATATTGTTATGTGTGAATTTGATCCTGTTATTATGATGTTAGCTGGTTATTTTGCTCATTAGTTGATGCGGTTTCTTCCTAGCCCTGATGGTCTTTACAATTTGGCATGTTTTTGCAGTGGCTAGTACCAGTTGTTCCTTTCCATATTTAGTGCTTCCTTCAGGAGCTCTTTTAGGGCAGGCCTGGTGGTGACAAAATCACTCAGCATTTGCTTGTCTGTAAAGTATTTTATTTCTCCTACACTTATGAAGCTTAGTTTGGCTGGATATGAAATTCTGGGTTGAAAATTCTTTTCTTTAAGAATGTTGAATATTGGCCCCCACTGTCTTCTGGCTTGTGGAGTTTCTGCCGAGAGATCTGCTGTTAGTCTGATGGGCTTCCCTTTGTGGGTAACCCAACCTTTCTCTCTGGCTGCCCTTATAATTTTTTCCTCATTTCAACTTTGGTGAATCTGACAATTATGTGTCTTGGAGTTGCTCTTCTCGAGGAGTATCTTTGTGGTATTCTCTGTATTTCCTGAATTTGAATGTTGGCCTGCCTTGCTAGATTGGGGAGGTTCTCCTGGATAATATCCTGCAGAGTGTTTTCCAACTTGGTTCCATTCTCCCCTTCACTTTCAGGTACATCAATCAGACATAGCTTTGGTCTTTTCACATAATCCCATATTTCTTGGAGGCTTTGTTCGTTTGTTTTTATTCTTTTTTCTCTAAACTTCTCTTCTCACTTCATTTCATTCATTTGATCTTCCATCACTGATACCCTTTCTTCCAGTTGATCAAATTGGCTACTGAGGCTTGTGCATTTGTCACGTAGTTCTTGTGCCTTGGTTTTCAGTTCCATCAGGTCCTTTAAGGACTTCTCTGCATTGGTTATTCTAGTTAGCCATTCGTCTAATTTTTTTTCAAGGTTTTTAATCTTTTTGTCATGGGTTCGAACTTCCTCCTTTAGCTTGGAGTAGTTTGATCGTCTGAAGCCTTCTTCTCTGAACTCGTCAAAGTCATCCTCCATCCAGCTTTGTTCCATTGCTGGTGAGGAGATGTGTTCCTATGGAGGAGGAGAGGCACTCTGATTGTTAGAGTTTCCAGTTTTTCCGCTCTGTTTTTTCCCCATCTTTGTGGTTTTATCTACCTTTGGTCTTTGCTGATGGTGACATACAGATGGGGTTTTGGTGTGGATGTCCTTTCTGTTTGTTAGTTTTCCTTCTAACAGTCAGGACCCTCAGCTGCAGGTCTGTTGGAGTTTGCTGGAGGTCCACTCCAGACCTGTTTGCCTGGGTATCAGCAGTGGAGGCTGTAGAACAGCAGATATTGGTTAGCAGCAGATGTTGCTGCCTGATCGTTCCTCTGGAAGTTTTGTGTCAGAGGAGTACCTGGCCGAGTGAGGTGTCAGTCTGCCGCTACTGGGGGGTGCCTCCCAGTTAGGCTAATCGGGGGTCAAGGACCCACTTGAGGAGGCAGTCTGTCTGTTCTCAGATCTCCAGCTGCATGCTGGGAGAACCACTACTCTCTTCAAAGCTGTCAGTCAGGGACATTTAAGTCTGCAGAGGATTCTGCTGCCTTTTGTTTGGCTATTCCCTGCCCCCAGAGGTGGAGTCTACAGAGGCAGGCAGGCCTCCTTAAGCTGTGGTGGGCTCCACCCAGTTTGAGCTTCCTGGAGCTTTGTTTACCTACTCAAGCCTTGGCAATGGTGGGCACCCCTCCCCCAGCCTCGTTCCTGCCTTGCAGTTTGATCTCAGACTGCTGTGCTAGCAATGAGCGAGGCTCCGTGGACGGAGGACCCTCTGAGCCAGGTGTGGGATATAATATCCTGGTGTGCCATTTGCTAAAACCATTGGAAAAGCTTAGTATTAGGGTGGGAGTGACCTGATTTTCCAGGTGCCGTCTGTCACCCCTTTCTTTGACTAGGAAAGGGAATTCCCTGACCCCTTGTGCTTCCCAGGTGAGGCGATTCCTCCCCCTGCTTTGGCTTACGCTGGGTGAGCTGCACCCACTGTCCTGCACCCACTTTCCGACATTCCCCAGTGAGACGAGCCTGGTACCTCAGTTGGAAATGCAGAAATCACCCGTCTTCTGCATCACTCACGCTGGGAGCTCTAGACTAGAGCTGCTCCTATTCGGCCATCTTGGTGCCACCAAACAAATTTTTATTGTATCTTTTAGTCTATGAAGACAAAACCACAGTGACAGTAACTAGGTCAAGGCATTGTATTCAGAGAGGGTCAGCCTTGGTCTTTGAGAGTGAGTCCTTTTTACCACACTGTCAAGACTCACTGAGCAGATGGGAAATTTCAGGTGGAACATGCAGTGAATAGCAAACACGGTGGAGGGTGCTCACTGTCATGCGCTGCCATGCCTGCCATGGTCAACAGATCTGTCTTCTCATTAACAACAGGCAGGTTGATAAACATTTTCTTGGAGGGTTTCTTGATTCTTCTCAGTTGCGGCAGGATAGACTGACTTAGAGGAGCTCAGGAAGATTGTTATACAACACAGAAACACAAGATGAATTGTACTCGTCAGCAAGCCTAGGTTAGAGCAGCAGGTCCTTGAAGCCTCCGCCACTCCTGGGACATAGCATAATGCCCCTAATGATTTGAAATTTGGTGGAGAGTGGGTTGCTACTCCCCATGTCCAGGGACAAAAAGAGACATAAAGAGCAAAAAGTTATAAAATAAGTGGGACTAATATCTGCTTATTTTGGGAGGTAGGGATTTAAGATATAAGAATTTAGCTGCATGTGGAGGCTTCCACCTGTAATCTCAGCACTTGGGGAAGCTAAGGCAGGAGGATGGCTTGAGCCCAGGAGGTGGAGATGAGCGAGGCAACATAGGAAGTCCCCATTCATAAAAAAATGTTTCTGAAGAAAAGTAGTTCAGTGAGGTGGCACATGCCTGTAGTCCCAGCTACGTGGGAGGCTGAGGCAAAAAAATGGCTTAATTTTGGGAGATCGAGGCTGCAGTGAGCTATGATCACACCAATGCACTGCAGCCTGAGAGTCCTGAAACCCCAGCCCGCGACCTGAAGCTCCTCCTCCACCAGTAAAAGTTGGCTCAAAAAGACCCTGAAGACAGGGCTCCTGGGGGTCTGGCCCTGGGGCACCCCAAGTCCTCTCTCCAACAACGCCCGCTACTCCATCACCACTCCAGCCACCACAGCGACTGCCACAGGAGCCCCCGTCCACGCGGAGCCAAAACTGTTTAATGGGGCTGCAGCTTGACCTCCAAGAGCAAAGCACGAGTTGACTTAGGCAATGCGGATGCACAAGGCGCGACCGCTACTCCTGTCACAGTGACCCCAACGGTCGCCTGAGGACGACTCCATCAGCCTTGACAAAGCAGGAGCCGTCCGTGGCAGTGCGTCAGTGTTGAGGCACCCGGCGGACATCTCTAGAAGGTCAACAAAACTGTTTCAGGATTCCAGGAGACACGGAGGGCCAAACAGAATGAAGAAACAGCAGGCTGAGTCCGGGGAAAGCAGCGCGGAATTCCAGCCCCAGGCCTGCCCGGATGGTGTTTGGGTGAGTCTCCCCAAAAGTCGTGCCCCACATCATCTCGAGGAAGCATCTGCCTGTGTGCCCGTGGACTGCTCTCTAAACCGAGGGTTGTTATCTTGAAGAGCAGAACCCCGCAGCCTCAGGGGTTGCCTGGGGTGGTATGTTTCCGTGCCACTGCTGTGTATCTGTGTGTGTGTCTCCCATTCTCTCTTCTCTGTCTCTCACTCTCTGTTTCTCTCTCTCTCTTTCTGTGTGGCAGGGAGCCGAAGGGACTGGACTGGGGTGGGGCTGGGTACAGGGGAGGCTGTGTCAGGGCTACCTAGGCATTGGAGGGGTGGAGACGGGGTGAACTTTGCAGAAGCCTCTTGGCTCCTCTGACAGGCATCCCAAAATGTGGCTTGGACTCACGCACAGGTTCTCTCCTGGTTCCCAGGTGGGCTATGCTTTTATGTGGCGTTGATAGGGAGGTCACCTGTGCCCCCCTTCCACCGGGCAAATGCCTGGACACCTTTCTTCATCTTGGCATAGCCCCATATGGGCTCGGTGACAGACACTCACCCCATCTGCTCTTGGGGACGCCAGTGACATATGTGGTCTCATTGGCTCCACCTCGGACTCGCCCCGTCCCTGTTTGCACGTGTCCTGGAAGGTGGTGTCTTCTTGCAGGAGCCCCAGGGCTTTGGGAAGCAGGGCAGGCCACTGCTCCTCCAAGGGAGGAGGGAGGCAGAGGGCTCATGGGTCAGTGAATTTTCAGCTGACACCACGCCTTGAGGCCCATGGGATCTTTGTGTACCCCAGCGAGGCCCCGCCCACCTCAACAGATGAGGTGAGCCCATCCCTGCTCACCTGGTGGGATTCAAAATCGGATCTGAGGAGGAGTCCAAAGACCGGAGCAGGGGCCCTGAAGCTCCTCCTCCACCAGTAGGAGTCGGTTCAAGGAGGTCCTGAGGACAGGACTCCCGGGAGTGCGGCCCTGGGGTGCCTGCAACTCTCTCTCCCACATCGCCGCCTACCCGACCGGGGATCCAGCCACCGCCAGGGTTGCAGCCAAAGGCCCCTGCCTCTGCGCTGCCGCCATTGCTTAAAGGGGCTTCAGCCTGACTTCCAGCAGTGGAGCCCGAATCGGCCTATCCAATGCGCATACGCAAAGCGCCAGCCAATTCTCGCGTCACAGTGATTCCCACGGTTGCCTCAGTAACCAGTCCCTGAGGCTTGGCAAAGCAGGAGCCCTCCGTGGCAGTGCTTGGGTGTCAGGGCTTTGAGGCTCCGGCCTGACCTCTCCACGGGGGCGACAGGAAGGTCTCCGGATGCCAGGAGTCTCCAAGGGCCGACCAGGGTGACAAAACCACAGGCAGAGTCCAGGGGAACCAGTTCGGCTCCAAGCCTCAGGCCTGCCCAGACGGGGATCGGGTGAGTCTCCCCAAAACTCGTGCAGGCCATGATCTCGAGGACAGGTCTGCCTGTGTGTCCATAAGCTTCTGTCTCATCCCAGTGTCTATCTCGGGGAGAGCAGAACCCCGAAGCCTCAGGGGTTGCCTGGGGCTGTGTGTTTCTGTGCCACTGCTGTATGTCTGTGTGTGTGTGTCTCCCATTCTCTCTTATCTCTCTGTCTCTCACTCTCTGTTTCTCTCTCTCTCTTTCTCTGTGTGTGTGTGCCAGTGTGGGTGTGTGTGTTGGGATCATTGTGCCCTGTGTGCCAAAAAGCGATTTCTCGAATGTCAACCTGTTTCTGGTGAGCCTTTTTTTTGGTCTCTGCCTGGGTCCTGTGGCCAGTTGTCAATCGTTTTCGCGGCGGTTCCACTTTGGGTTTGTGAAGGCCTCGAGCACGTGAGGAGATGCGTCAGTCCCAGAACAACTGGAATCTCATCCCCATCCTGAGCGGCTTCTTTTCTAGAATCAAGATGACCACACTTCAGCCAAGGACCAAAGCCTCATAGGAGCTCATTCTCCTGCAGGAGGGGAGCAGACCGACATCAAAGGAGATGCTTGTATCTCCTCATGGCTTTTCTCTGAGAAATGAAGCCACACCACGCTACAATCTTAAAGAGGAAGCCAGGAACCGGAGATGACAATGATCCCTGTCACTGGAACGCTGGCCTCTCTGGACAAGTCACCCGTTTGACACTCCTTCCCTTAGCCCGTAGCGGTGACACTGTGCTGTGTCTTGCCTGGGATGTGGCCTCTGCTCTGTCCTCCCTCTTGCTCCGTCTCCCCTGTTTCTGAGGGGCCTAGATGCTTCCCAGTCTGGCTCAATGTCTTCAACAAAGAACACTTCCCAGTCCATCAAGGAGAAAATTCGTGGAGATCCGTGTCATGATTGTTTCTGTCTCCAAACCTGTTTCTGGTTGATTCGGCAGGTTTGATGATCTTGGAACTCTGGGCTTCCATACCTGTCTCAGACGGGGAAGCTCTCTTGGTCTCCAAGTTTCACCTCATGGCTGGGTGGATTGCCTAGAATGAGCGGTAGGCGATCATGGCTGGCCTTGGCGTCTAGGAAAGGCGGTGTGGCATTTCCTCTGCAATTCTTGTCTCATTATTGAGAGACGTCCTCCCCTCTGCTTCTGGGTGGACTGCCTCCCAGAACAGAATCTTTTGGCTCTCACGAATGTCAGGGATCCAAAGAGCGAGGGCTGGGGCTGGGTGTGGGGGAGGTTGCCTCAGGGCTACATAGGTGGTGGAGGGGTGAGGGTGGGGTGAACTATGCAGAAACTTCTCCGCTCCTAGGGCAGGCATCCCAAAATCTGGCTTGGACTCACGTACGGGCCCATTCCTGGTTCTCAGAGGCGCTTTGCTTTTCCTTGGCGTTCACTGGGAGGTCACCTGTGTCCCCCACCCCCATCCACCGGTCACATGCCCAGACACCATTGTTCGTCTCGCAATCGCCCCATATGGCCTGGGTGACACACATTCACCCAATCTGCTCTTAGGGAAGCCAGTGCCACATGTGGTCTCATTGGCTCCACCTTGGACTCGCCATGTCCGTTTCCACTTCTCCTGTTAAGCGGTGTCGGCTTGCAGCAGCCCCAGGCTTTGCGAAGCGGGGCAGCCCACTGCTCCTCCAAGGGAGAAGGGAGGCAGAGGGCTCATGGGTCAGTGAATTTTCAGCTGACCCAGTGGGGTCACCCAGTAGTGGGGTCCAAAATCGGATCTGAAGAGGAGTCTTGAGAGCCCAGCAGGCGTCCTGAAGCTCCCCCTCCACCGGTGGAAGTCCGCTCAAGGAGGCCCTGAAGACAGGACTCCTGCGGGTTTGGCCCTGGGACGCCCGCGGCCCCCTCTCCCACGCCGCCCCCTACTGGACCCCGGATCCAGCCGCCGCCATCTGCAGCAGGAGCCCCCCTGCCTTCGCGCGGCGGCGCCGCCGCCATTGTTTCAAGGGGCCGCAGCCTGATTTCCAGGAGCCGAGCGCGAGTCGACCCCGCCAACGCGCATGCGCGAGGCGGGAGCCGATTCTCCCGTCACAGTGATTCTCACGGTTGTCTTAGAAACGAGTCCCTGAGGCTTGGCGAAGCAGGAGCCTTCCATGGCAGTGCTTGGCTGTCTGGGCTTCGAGGCTCCGGCCTCACCTCTCCACGGGGTCTACAGGAACGTCTGCGGATGCCACGAGTCGCACAGAGCCGCCCACGATGACGAAACCACAGGCGGAGTCTGGGGGAAGTGGCGCGGCATCCCAGGCTCAGGCCTGCCCCGACGGTGTTAGGGTGAGTCTCCCCAAAAGTCGTGCCCGCCGTGATCTCGAGGACAGGTTTGCCTGTGTGCTCGTGGGCTGCCCTCTGACTTGAGGGTCGTTCTCGCGGAGAGCAAAACCCCGCAGCCTCAGGGGTTGCCTGGCGTTTGTGTTTCTGTGCCACTGCTCGCTCGCTCGCTCACTCTATCTATCTATCTATCTATCTATCTATCTATCTATCTATCTATCCATCTATCTATCATCTATCTATCTATCATCTATCTCTGTGTGTGTGTGTGTGTGTGCGTATGTGTATGTGTGTCTGTGTCCCATTCTCTTTTCTCTGTCTCTCACTTTCTGTTTCTCTCTCTCCCTCTGTATGTGTGTGTGCCCATGTGCGTGTGTGTGTTGAGACGTATATGCCCCCTGCGCCAAAAAGGGATTTCTTGTATGTCGGCCTGTCGTTGGCGAGCCTTTTTCTGCGTCTGCCTGGGTCATGTGGCTGGTTGTCAGTCGTTTCCGCGGCGGTTCCACTTTGGGTCTGTGAAGGCCTCGACCGCGTCAGGAGATGCGTCGGTCCTGGAGCAACTGAAGTCTCATCCCCATCCTGAGCGGTCTATTTTCTAGAATCAAGATGCCACACTCCAGCCAAGGACAAAAGCCTCCCAGGAGCTCATTGTCCTACAGGAGGGAAGTAGACCGACCTCAAAGGAGATGGTTGTATCTCCTCGCGTCTCTTCTCTGAGAAGCGAAGCCACACCACCATACAATCTTAAAGAAGAAGCCGGGGTCGGGACACAGCAAGGATCCCTGTCACTGGAACGCTGGCCTCTCTGGACAAGTCACCCGTTTGGCACTCCTCCCCTCAGCCCGTGGCGGTGGCACTGTGCTGTATCCTGCCTGGGCTCTGACCTCTGCTCTGGCCTCCTTCTGGCTCTGTCTCTTCTGTCTCTGAGTGGCCTAGATGTTTCTTGGTCTGGCTAATCTTCAACAAAGATGACTTCTCAGTCCATCAGGGAGAAACTTCGTGGAGATCCATGTTCTGATTGTTTCTCTCTCCAAACCTGTTTCTGCTTGATTGGGTAGGTTCGATGATCCTGGAGCTCTTGGCTCCCATACGTGTCTCAGACAGGGAAGCTACCTCGGTCTCCACGTTTCACCTCATGGGTGGGGGTGATTGCCTAGAATGAGCAGTAGGCGACCGCGAGTAGCCTTGTCTTTTAGTACAGGCGCTGTCGAATTTCCTGTGCACTTCCTGTCTCATTCTTGAGGGACATCCTCTCCTCTGCTCCTGGGTGGACTGCCTCCCTGAATCTTTTGGCTCTAATGAATGTCAGGGAACCAACGGGACTGGGCTGGGGCTGGGTGCAGGGGAGGTTGTGTCAGGGCTACCTGGGCGGTGGAGGGTTGAGGGTGGGGTGAACTTTGCAGAAACCTCTTTGCTCCTCCGGCAGGCATTTCAAAATGTGGCTTTGACTCACGCGCAGGCCTCCTCCTGGTTCCCAGGTGTTCTATGATTTTCCTTGGTGTCCATGGAAAGGTCATCTGTGCCCCCCTTCCTTTGGAACATGCATAGACACCATTGTTTGTTTCGCCATCACCCCATATGTCCTCGGTGACACACATTCACAGCATCTGCTCTTGAATACATCAGTGCCACGTGTGGTCGCACTGGCTCTACTTCGGATTCGCCCCTTTCCCTGTTTGCACGTGTCCTGTACTTTTACCAGAAGGTGGCAAAAGAGAAGAATAAAATTTTGGACATGTAAAATTCATGTCTTCGGTAGAGTAACTGGGTAAAGATATCCATTAGACTGTTACATATGCTCTTCAGGTGCTCAAGTAGGGATTGTAATGCAAATGAGTAATTTGATATTCATCAGTGTACAATGATGACTGAAACCATTATAGCCATTGCAGTGTGGTGTGATAACTCATTGATGCTATGCAGAATGGGATATAAAGCAGGTTTTGGGGACAAGTACCAGTTAAGAAACAAGCAAAGGAAAGGATTCATAAGTGGAAAATTGTTTTTAAGTGATCAGATGATTCTAATTAGCATCATGAGAAAACAATATGATGAAGCCAAGGAAAATATTTAAGATGTCTTTCTATAAAAGAGCCATGATGACCAGATTTTAACTTTGCCTCTAATAAAACCAATTTAAAAAATTAATTTTCAAAGGAATGTAAAAAATAAGGAAAAATTTCTTAATTTGCGATATAAATAAGAAATTGAGGCATCCACATATCCCATATTTTGAGGACTTTCTTACAGAAACAATACACGTAAGATGAGATAGAAATCACCAAGGACTGAGTCATAAGTTTCTGAGGAAGAAATGAGGCAAACCTTAATTCAATATTTAATGGTGACAATCATTGCTCTGAGCAACTTAACTCTTTAATTCTCAAAAAACTTCCGTCTATGTATTTAGCCTCACTTTTAGGTCATAAAACTGAGGAACTGACAATTTCAGTAACTATAATTTGCTCACATCACACAGAAAGTAGTGGAATGAGAATTGAAATCTACATCTTATAACCTCTAAAATATTTGCTTTTAACCTCTACATTATTAGAAGTAACTAACTGGACACATGGACAGAAGAATAGTTGCGTGTTTGTTTTCTCCTCAGATGTGGAGAATCACATAAGTAAAGGGGAATGAGGCAGTAAAGAAAGAACTGTGTAATACATTTAAGTGTAAGTATTAACTAGTGGGGAAGGGTTCTAGAAGTCATAGGAAAGATGGGATGAAAAACAGAAAAGACATTATATTTAAGAGGAGGAACATCTCATTTTTTGAGACCAGAGAAGATATGGAGAGGGCTGTGGACCACAAGTTTAAAACTTTGCGAAAATATTTTACTTCGTGTCCATGAAAATCTTTTATTTTCCTCTGAGAAATTAATAGGCTTTTTTATGAAAGACTGTGAAAACTATATAATGAATTTTGTTAATTTTAGTTTCATGTCCTAATTTGTTTTTCCTATGAAGGCCAGATTCAAATTTGAAGCTTAATTCTTAACTTATTTCTGTATATTTCTAATTGAAAGTTTCTCCTTAATCACTTATGTTTTCCTGACTAATTTTGATCCACTTAGGGTTTTCCATCTTATTGTTGAGATTATTGTGATCTACTTTACCTGCCTTATAGAATAAGATAATAAAATAAATACATCATTTAAAACTCACATAGGACTTCGTCATTTCTTCTTCCTGGGAGGCAGTAGAATCCTGAGATGGCCAAGGTAGGGATGGGTGAAAAAATAAGCCATGAAAAACCCCACTTGCTTAGCAGCTCTAGGAAATGCAGACTAGGAATCTCCAGTTAAGATCATCTGGAGGAACTTTGTGGGGAAATAATCTTAAAGTCTGTCAAAAAGCCAAGAATAACAACACTGTTTGCAGGCACCAATATGTACAAGCATGACTGACAAAATCCTATAGGGCTTCAATATGGATTTTTAAAAATTATTTTTAAATTAAAAGTATAATTCAGAAGATATTTTTAAGCCAGCTCCATACTTCATTCTTCAATCTATCCATCCATCCATCCATCCATCCAGTCACAAACTTACAGAAAGTTGCAAGTACAGCACAAGGAACTTGCTTGTTACTGAACGATTTGGAAATAAATTGTTGACCTAATGCTATATCACCCCTGAAACAGGAATTAAAAGAAATTAAAGAGTGTGTAAGCAAAAACTCAGTTGTATGTGAGAAAACCCAATTCCCCCTGAGAAATAGAAAGAGCTAGAGTCCTTTAAAAAATTAACTGCCTGTTTTTCTGTGGCTAGTGAGCCTTATCTCTCCCTTTCCCAGGCATTGTGAAGACCGTTTCCCTAGCTGTGCAGCTGCAAGGTCACTAGACAGATAAACTCAAGTCGCAAAACATGTTTTTCCTTGAAAAGTAAGAAATGATGTAATGCATGTCTCAATTGAATAAGTGCCTTTGTTTCTCGCTTCTGTAGTATGCTTCCCCCTGCACAGATCTCCTCCCTCCCCTGCCTACCCCCACCCGATGAAATGCTTAAAAGGTAATTTAACTCTTTGCTCAGGGCTCAGTCCTTTGGATGTTAATCCGACTGTGCAGTTAAATAATTAATATCATATCCTTCTGAACCCCATCAGTCGCTCTAATTCCTTAAAGATCCCACAACACCCCTGAATATGCTGTGTATTTCCTACAAAAAGGACATGCCCCTACCTGTATAACCACAATCCAATTACCAGAATCAAGAAATTAATATGTATTTGTTATGACCATTGATATCAGATTCAAGTGTTGCCAATTATGCCATTAATTGGATGGCATGAAAGGAACAAATTTAGAATCACACATTGCCTTTAGATGTCATGTCTCTTTAATCTCCTTTAGTCTGATACAGTTTCTCAGTTTTGCCCTTTTATATAACCTTGACACTTTTGATTATTATAAGCCAGTCTTTGAAGAATTTCCTTCCAATTTGGTTTTCTCTGATGTTTCCTTATGATGAGGTTCTGAGTTGTAGAAAGAATGCCACAAAAGTGATGTGTGTTCCTATCAGGGGCACATGATGACATTCTGTCCTATTACTGGTAATACTCCTTGATGAAAGAGTATTATATCTTAATCACTGGGATGTACCAGCCAGGCTTCTCTACTGTAAAATTACTCTTTTTTCCTTTGTAATTAGTAAAGATTTTGTGGGGAGGTACTCTGAGACTATGTAAACACACCATTCTTCATCAAACTTTCAATTTATTAATTTATGTCAGTATAGACTTGTGATTTCCTATTTCATTCAGAGGTTTGTAATCTATTATTACTTATTTTAATGACCAGTTTGCTCCAGATTTGGCAAGTGGGAGCCCCTCCTGTGTGGGTTTTGTGGCCTTTAACAGGTTCCTATCATTCTTTGAGCACCCCTTACTTAACACATATAAGATGTTCCAGGCTCATCTTGTATTTGCCCTGCCCAATGCTGGAATCAATCATTTCTTCAAAGAATGCTGATTTTTATCAGAGGAAAGAATAATAGTAGTAAAATATATATTTTATGTGTGTATTTGTGTATATGAAACATATTTGATCAGTCCCCCTAGAAGAAGCCACTATCCCATTACTGCCGCCATACTCTCCCTGGATAGATACCTCCTCATTATGCTCAAGCTACAGTGCACTGCTTTAGGCCTAAAGCAACTGCATTGGCATGTATGACTAGCTTGCTCAGCCCCTAATGGATTTAGGATTACACTACTAGGAAGAGAAGGGAAAATGAAGAATCTTTCCTGTTGGGGTGATCAGACCCAACACCAGGTCGTGGGAGTGACAAAGTCCGGTGGAGTCAAAGGATTGAGAAAAAGACAGTTTGAGGGAGAAAAGTGGGACCCAGGGGGCCATCGCAATTGTGGAGGCTGCGAAGGCCCAAGCTCTGGGAGCCCATGCTATTTGTTGGTAATCCAAGAAAGAAACAGTTGGCGAGAATGTGGAGGTCAAAAGGGCACATTGCATTAAGCACATGATTTACAGCTGTGATGGTTTAGCATTTGCTCTGCTACTTGAGATAATGGAGAGCAGATTCTTTTAACTCAAGATACAATCAATCCTGGGAGAGCAAGGAGCAAGGAGCCAGCAAGTCTAGACACGTACCAGAGCCATAAGCCCTGGATTCTGTCCAAGCCACGAGGGATTTTATGCCCTGGGCTTAGATTATGGTGCATCTGGGTAGGCTTCCACCCTTTAGCTCAGAGCTTGGTGTTCCAAAGGCCACAAGGGATTTTAGACCCTGGACCCCGGACATAGTCCAAGACTCTTTTACATTATGTCAGACATGCAAGCCCTGCCTAAGCTTCTCCTAACACTTAGCTTTTTCCCAACACTTTCCCAGCTGGATCAGAGAGATGCAATGTTTTAAGGACTTGACCCTCTATTGCTGGCTTTTGAGATCCAGGAAGGGGGCCCTGAGCCAAGGAATGTGGCAGCCTCTTGAAGCTGGGAATGGCACTTGGCTTACAGCCAGCAAGCAAATGGAGACATTGGACTTACAGATGCAAGAAACTGAATTCTGCCTATTAACCTAAATGAATAGGAAACAGATTCTCCCTAGAGCCTCTAGAAGATAATGCAGCATTGCTGCCACTTTAAATTTAGTTCAGTGAGGTCTGAACTTCTTGACCTACAGAACTAAAAGCTAATAAATTTGTGTTGTTTTAAGTTACTAAATTTGTGGTAATTTGATACAAGAAAATACTGGTATAGTGGTGACTTAATTTTCAATAAAGGTGCCAAAGACCTCCACTGTTGAAAATACCATTTGCATTTTCAATAAATGGCACTAGAACAACTAGATATCCATACAGAAAAAAAAACAAATGAACTTCAACCCCTACCTGCCACCATGAACAAAAATTAAATATAAATCCTAGAACTAATATAAAAAGCTACAACTCTAGGGCTTCTAGAAAGAATAAATATGTAAATATATTTCCAACCTGGCAGTAGACAATTTGTTAAGTCACAGAAAGCAAAATTGTAAAAGAAAAAAAATTGATAAATGTTATCAAAATGTTTTTCTTACTCATCAAAAGACACTGTTAAAAATATGACTAAGATCTTTTATAACTCGGCCAGGTGTGGTGGCTCACACCTGTAATCCCAGCACTTTGGGCAGCTGCGGTGGGTAGATCACCTGAGGTCAGGAGTTCGAGACCAGCCTGACCAATATGGTGAAACCCTGTCTCTACTAAAAATGCAAAAATTAGCTGGGCGTGGTGGCATACGCCTGTAGTCCCAGCTACTCAGGAGGCTGAGACTGGAGAATTGCTTGAACCCGGGAGGCGGAGGTTGCAGTCAGCTGAGATTGCACTCCAGCCTGGGTGACAGAGCAAGACTCTGTCTCAAAAAAAAAAAAAAAAAAAAAAGAAGAACTTCTATAACTCAACAATAAAAAGATGAACAAACCAATTAAAGATGGGCAAAAATTTCGACCAGATACTTCACAAAGATGTTTTGCCAATAAGTACATAAAAAGTGATCAACATCATTAGTCATTAGAAAAATGTAAATTAAAAATACTGTGGCACACTAATGAGATATGTAGCCAGAATGACAGCACCAAATGTTGGTGAAGAGGTAGGGAAACTGAAACTCTCATCCCTTGTTGCTGGAAGTGTAAAATCGTACAATCCCTTTGGGTATGGTGTGGCAGTTTCTTATAAAACTGAACATACACCTATACACTGTGTCTGAACAATTCCATTCCTAGGTGTTACCCAAGAGAAATGAAAACAGATGTTCATAAAAAGACATGTCCAAGAATGTTTATAGCACTATTATTCATAATAGCCAAAAACTTGGAAATAGCACAAAAGTTCACCAACAAGAATATGAATAAACTGTGATACAGTCATAGAGTGGAATACAACTCAGCAATAAGAACTACTGAGCACACCACAAACACCCACACATATAACATGGATACATTTTTAAAACATTATACTGAGTGAAAGAAGCCTTACATACAAAAAACACATATTTCAATCCCAATTATACGAAGTTCTAGAAGAGACAAAAATTAATCTACAGTGGGAAAATATCTGAATGACAGTTGCTTCTGGATATAGAGTGGGAAATGACTAGGAAGAAGCATGAAGGAACTTTCTAGGGTGATAGTATTTTTTTCACTTTGACAGAATTTTGGTTTGCACAAGTATTTGAATCCATCAAAATTCTTCAAATGATAAATTTAAGATGACACAATTTTATTGTATGTACATTTTACCTAAAAAGCTGTAACTAGATATTGAACTTTAGTTAGTGGTATGCATGCTAAAGTATTTAGGGGTAAAGTATACAAATGTCTACAACTAACTTTGAAATATGCCAAAAAATGGATCAATTCATCCTTATGGATGAATACAGGGCTGGATACAAGGCTAGTTATTTGGTAAAGCAAATACAGCATGATATTCATTATAGTACTTAGGTAGTGAATGTATGGGTATTTTTGTACAATTCTTTTAATTTCTACATGTTTGGAAATTTTCATAAAATGGTGAAAATACAAAACTATCAACTTATAATTCTACATTCAGCAAAAATATCTTTCAAGAATTGAAGTTTTTAGACAAATAAAGACAAGTTTTCAACAATAGATCCTCACTGAAGAAAATTGCAATAGATGCACTTCAGGTAGAAGAAAAGTGATGTAAGAAGGAGAGGTGAGCAAAGAAAGCAGTAAACTGGTGTGTAATCAAACACTCAGCTCATAAAACATAATAATGTCTCCATATGTGTGTGTACGTTATTTTGGTGCTTATGTTTACAATATAATTTAGCAGGACATACTTATCAAAGTCTAAATAGTATTTTTATTTCCTGCCAATGACATTGGCATACTTCAACGCTAATCACTTCTACCAACTTATAAGCTATTGCTGTGGTATTTTTAAAATATATATTAGGGTGTGTGTATATATATACACACACACACACACACACACACACACACACATAGATATATAACCAGAATATACCACAGAGATAGCATGTAGGTTGGTAGAAACAATGCTTGGTGCTAAAGTATTCTAACATCATTATTTTGCTGGGCAGAAAAATGTTATGTTCACACATTGATAACTAAAGTATGTCCTGTTAAATATTTTGCAAAAGTACTGAAATAATGTGAATAGAATGCATATCACCCCAAAGAGCAGCAGAAAAGGTTGGGGAGGGGGAACCAATCTGAAGAAAGAATAAAGGAAAGAAATGGAACATTAAAGTTACATATACATCACATCACAAAATAAAATCATAGAAATAAATACAAATGGCCAGGCACATGGCTCATGCCTGTAATCCCAGCACTTCGAGAGGCTGAGGTGGGGCAGATCACCTGAGGTCGGGAGTTCAAGACCAGCCTGACCAACATGAGGAAACCCTGTCTCTACTAAAAATCCAAAAATTAGCTGGACATGATGGTGGACTCTTGTAATCCCAGCTACTCAGGAGGCTGAGGCAGGAGAATTGCTTGAACCTGGGAGGCGGAGGTTGTGGTGAGCCAAGATTGTGCCATTGCACTCCAGCCTGGGCAACAAGAGTGCAACTCTGTCTCAAAATAAATAAATAAACAAATAAACATAAATAAAAATACGCCAGTAAATATCTGATTGGATAAATAAGTAAAATGTAACTAAAATCTGTTTTCAAGAGGTATACTAAGGGAAGTATACAGAAAGGCTGAAAATGAAGAACAGAAAAAACATCTGGAAAATACTAATCGAATGAAAGCTGGTGTCGCTATATTAATGACAGATAAAACAGACTAAGAGCATTATTATAAAGTGATCACTAACTGCATCATGATGAAATGTTCAATTTTCCATGAAGATATAAAAATTGTAAGCTTAAGTTCTAAAAATACACACTATAAACCAAAAATTAATGAAACTACAAGGAAAAATAACCTTACAGATATGGCGGGATATTGTATGCAGTTCTTTTAGTAAATGATAGATAAAAGAGATACAATCAATAAGATTATAGATTTCAACAAAAATTACAGCTTTATTTAATGGCTATGTATTTTTAAAACAGTTAATATTATACACGATAGCTGCAGAAGACAAATTCTCATCAAAGACACACTGAATATTCAGAAAACTTAGACACGTATTAGGCTTTAAAGCAAATCTCAAAAACTTTCAAAGGACTAGTTTTATATACAGTATTTTCACTGCCCACAAAGTAGCTATGTTTGATATATATGTCATCAAAGGAAAATTAGAAAGACCTATACAGTTAAGAAATATAATTCTAAATTATTTATGGTTAAAAGAAATCATAGTAGAAATTTAAAAGTATTTAAGACTGAATGATGAGATTACTACTTACTATATTGATGCTCCTGGACTCAATGAGATTATGCCCTAATAAACCCATCACAAGTTGAAAATATCATTAAGTCAAAAATGTTTTTAATATACCTAACCTACCAAGAATCACAGTTTAGCCCCTACTTTAAACATGCTCAGAACACTTATATTATCTACCAGTTAGAGGACATAATCTAACACAAACCCTATTTTATAATTAAGTGCTGAATGTCTTAATTTATTGAATACTGAACTAAAAGTGAAAAACAGCATTGTCGTATGGATATTTGAAATACATTTCTACTGAATCCATATGGCTTTTACACTATCATAAAGTCAAAAAAATCATAGAACCATTGTAAGTTGGAAACTGTATATAAAATTCTGTAGGATGCAGCCAAAGCTGGACCTCGAGGAAAAGTTATAACCTTACCAGTTTATATTAGAAGTGTAAAAATTGATATCTAGCATCCAGCTTAAAAATGTGAGAAAACAATGGCAGAATAAATCCAAGGAAAGTGAAAGCAAGGAAATAATTAAAAAAAAGAAATAGAAAAATAGTTATATTATGGAGAGGATTAATAAAGTCTCAAATAGATGTTTGTGTTATATGCCAAAAATTATTATAAAACTGCTAGAACATGGAAATAGTGCAGGGAACAAACTGACCAATATAATTGAATAATGAATTCTCAACATATGTGACACATATGTGACATATATGTTGTATGTCCCATACACGTATGGTAATCCAATTTATGACTACTGATAAGTGAAAAAAGATGGTCTTTGCATATTCTGGGACAACTGGTATATGCACACATACATAATGCATAGAAAGTGTATCTTTCCTTTAACTTACTACAGAGATGAATTCTAAGATTTTATAAAAAAAATTGTGAAAGGCAAAACTAGAAACCTTTAAGAAGATAATATAGGAAGCTAAATTTATGACTTTGATGTAGAGAAGGATTTCTTAAAATGCAAGAAAGTACAAGCCATAAAGAAAAAAATTAATAAATCTGACATTAAAACAGAGAATTTCTATTTGTTAAAAGATCCCTATTGTATACAAAGACAAGCTATAAACTGGGATATTTTCAACACATATGGTTGATACAGAATAAACATCCAAAATATTTTAACAAAGTCCTATTATAATAATAAAATGACAACCCAAAGAAATTGAGCAAAGGGTTTCAGTAGGCATTTCACAGAAGAGGAAGGGCCGATAAACATGTCTTTAAAATCTTAACCTTATTAGTAAGCAGAGAAATGTAAATTAAAACCAAAATGAGATTCTACTGCATATACATCTACCAGAATCCCCTGAACTTAAAATTTTGACCATTTCAAATGTTAGTAAAGAGTATACATTGGAAAATCCCCTTTGGAAAATATTCCACATTGTCTAGTAAAATTGAGAATATTTGCATGGTACATGTACTCTGTGTTCAGTAATATATTCTTCATATATATCCTAGAACAGGGCTTAGCAAACTATGGCCCACAGGCTAAATCCTGCCCCTGCATAAAGTTTTACTAGAACACACTCGTTCTTTTACATATTGTCTATGGCTGTGATTTCATGATACAATGGCAGAGTTGAGTAGTTGTGACAGAAACTGTATGGCCTGCAAAGCCTAAAATATTTCCTATATATCCCTTTGCAGAAGAAACTTTGATGACCCTTGCCCTAGAACAGCCTCTGCATGTCCATCAGTAAACATGTACAAGAATGTTCATAGTAGAACTATAAATTCAAACTTTGAAGCAACTCACATTTCTATCAACTGAGAATGGATTTTAAAAACTGTAATATAGTCAGGCAATGGAATACTATACAATAAAAATGAATGGATTATAGCTACACTACTTAATCTCAGCAACATAATGTTGACAAAAAAGCGAGTCACAGAATGACATATGAAATAGTTATATAAAACTCAAAAACATCCATAAACAACATAGTTTTGGAGTAAGTAGCTGAAACTATAAAGAAAAGCAAGAGCATTATAAACATAAATCTCAGGATAATCGTTATGTCTGAAGGAAAAAGGGATAGAAATGGGAATAGATGTCTAGGAGTTTTCAAAGTTAGTAGTTAATATTTTCTTTTGGCTGGGCGTGGTGTCTCACATCTGTAATCCCAACAATTTGGGAGGCTGAGGCAGGTGGATCACCTGAGGTCAGGAGTTTGAGACCAACCTGGCCAACATGGTGAAACCCCATCTCTACTAAAAATACAAAAATTAGCTGGGCATAGTGATGTGCACCTGTAGTCCCAGCTACTCAGGAGGCTGAGGCAGGAGAATCACTTGAACCCAAGAGGCGGAGGTTGCAGTGAGCTGAGATCCTGCCACTGCACTCCAGCCTGGGCAACAGAGACTCCATCTCAAAAAATAAATAAGTAAATATTTTCTTTCTTAAAAAAGGTAGTTGGTACACAGGTTTTTGTTGTATTGAGAATTAAAAAAATATATATACTTCATAAATATTATTTTGTATCTACTTGATATTTAATAGAAGCTATCTTTAAAACATATGAATTTAATTAAAAGAGAAGGTGAAGGTTAAATTCTTTTGGTAGGTCATAATAAAGTAGACTCAATTTCCTCCAAATGACTGGAGCCTCTAAGGCAAATACTCAAATAACACTGTAAAATATGATTTCTGTTGACTGAAAAACTGGGCTTGAAAAACCAATGGTTTCACTCTACCTGATTCCTCCTCCCTCACCAAGACTCTTTCATTTCTTTTTTAACCATGTTTTTCTTTCCCATGATCTGATATGGAAATTATAATGGGCTTAAAAACTTAGAAACCATCTTGCATATAGTAAAAGATAAGAAATTGGTCAGACTCTGGCTGTGGAATTGAGACCCATTCCCATGGTTGTCAGGGAAGCAAGGCCATCCTAGGAAGGGCTAAAGAAAGCTACAGTCAGAGTTGTATCCACACAATTCTGCAAAGCTCTAATTATTTTCTGAGAACAAGGGACAAAAATTCAGGCAAGCACACAGAATCCACAGAACTCACAAAGGAAGAAGATATTCCAGATTGTAAATTTTAATTTGGGGGAGAAGATGTCCTTCCCTAGCCAGATAGATTCTTCTAGTTTCCAATATAAAATCTGTAAATAATCTCTCTGAATTCAGTTATCTCTACTCCTTTTAGGAAAAGTCGTTTCTTGAAGGTCACCGGCCACTGCAATGAAAAATTGTTAATCACACAAAGCCAGGGTCAAGATTCATGACATAGATGGCCATTGTGAATGAGGAGCTATTCATATATATTTCAGGATTCTCAATCCAACAACAGTAGAATGGTTAAAAAGAATTATGATGATCAATAGACACTATGTAATCTTTAATATTTCCAATTAAAATATATCATATTAACAAATTTTAATTTTGTAATATTCAAAATGTTTTGCATCATTATTTCAAAATACTAATGATGTCTTTAAATATTATGAACATTTAAAAGGTATATGCATTTTATTGCAATATTTTGTTTTAAAACATGAAAAAAAAGATTACAAAATAGTATGTAGTAAATGATGTTTTTGATATGACTGTACAAATATGTAATGGCATTTGAAAAGATATGTGTTTATCTTTTTATTGTGACACCACTGGTGGTTTTAAAAGTTTTCTCTTCCTAGGGCTGGCCAGGGTAGCTCATGCCTATAATCCCAGTACTTTGGGAGGCTGAGGGAGGTTGACTTGACCCTAGGAGTTCAAAGTTAACATGAGCCATGATTGCCCCACTGCACTCTAGCCTGGGTGACAGAGCGAGACCCCATATCTTTAAAAAAGAAAAATGTCACTGACATAATACTGAGTACAATTTTAAGATTCATTTTTGTTAATTTAAAATTTATAATCCTAAGTTTATTGGATGCATAACATTCCACTCCCTGTCTACTATAAATTACTTAACTATTTCTTTGTTGAGAATATAGATTGAAAAGATCATCTCAAAAATTCTCCTCACAAAGTGGCTAATTCCAAGTCTGGGACAGGGAATGCACAATGTAAGTATGAAATATCTGTGCCAGGTCGGGCGCGGTGGTTCACACCTGTAATCCCAACACTTTGGGAGGCCAAGGCAGGTGGATCACTTGAGATCAGGAGTTCGAGACCAGCCTGCCCAACATGGTGAAACCCTGTCTCTACTAAAAATATAAAAAATTAGCTGGGCATGGTGACAGGTGCCTCTAATCCCAGCTACTTGGGAGGCTGAGACAGGAGAATTGCCTGACCCAGCAGGTGGAGGTTGCAGTGAGCCAAGATCATGCCACTGTACTCCAGTCTTGGCGATAGAGCGAGACTCCATCTCAAAAAAAAAAAAAAAAAAAAAAAAGAAAAGAAAAGAAAGAAAGGAAAAGGAAAAAAAAGAAATGCCTGTGTCAAAAAGTAAGGAAGTGCTCAAAGACAAATGGGGACACAAGCACCAGCATCAGGGGTTCTTACAGGCCAATTTGGAACAATTTAAGCAACATAGAGAATGATAATAACAGGCTAAAGTACTTTGGACAAAAAATAAAATTCACGAGCCATAGTGATATTCAAAAGAGAAAAAATAAAGAAGTATAGAGGGAAAGGGTGGAAAGGCAAAGCTCTTTTATATACAAGAAGGAATGGTAAAATTAAAAATCACCATTTTGCAACTCCTAACTTAATAACTGATTTAGACAGGAATCATCAATGATTATTAAAACCACTAGGTAAAAGGCTATTTGGGAAATGGTTTCAAAATATCCCCATCGGATTACTTCTTAGCCTCAAAGAAAAAAAGGTATTTTTTACCATGAAGAAATCAGGTACACATCTCCTTGAACCAAAGTAATAAAATTTAGTATCACCGGTAATGGGTCAAACTGAAATTTTGTGTCACTTAATATGATGCAATAGGAAGAACACACCAGCATTCATAGTTTTCTTGCCAAATGTATTTAAACTTAACCTAATTATGACAGAGCAATCAAACAAATCCAGAATGTTAGGCATTGTACAAGACAAATATTCTAGACTCTTCAACTCTTAAAAAATATCCTGAAATACAAAAACAGGCTGGGAGAATACTGTTCTAGATTAAAGAAATTAAAAAGATAGGCCCACCTACTGCAATATGTGACCTTAATTGGGACCATGGATGGATATTTTAAATACACGTACCAGACATTTGGGAAACGCTAGGGCAATTTAAATGTGGACTATATATTAGATAATATTATGAATCATTGTTAAAACTTATATGTATATTCATGATATTGAGGTTATGCAGGAGAACAACCTTGTTCTTCGAGATGCCTGTTGAAATCCTTAATGGTGAAATATATAATATCTGCAGCTTACCCATAAATGTTGAACAAAAAATAAACAAAAATATGTAAATACATGCAGACAGAGATGAAGCAAATGGTCCAAAATGTTAAAAACTGGTGAATCTAAGTAAAGGATACACAGTGCAAATAATTAAGCTATTCTTTTAATTTTCCTGTAGCTTTAACATTTTTCAAAATAAACACTTAAGGAAAAGTAATTATATCAGAGTGCCTCAGATATTTTTCTGGGATTGCTGATTAAATGCTGGACTCATACATACTGGCATAAACCTGATCTATTGGAAAAAAGGTCAAAATCATTTGCCAATATCGACTAAGACTCTCAAAGAAAATAATCCAGTGCCAGGAAAGAGAACAAACTTACCAATGCTGTTTAGGGGCAGACATTATAACGGAGCTGAATCTGGTAGCTGGGCTGAAGAGATAACTAATCCTTAAAGGTCAGCAAGGTCAAAATGGGTCATGAGGACATAAATATGGAACTGGCATTTCATAAACAAACAAGGCACCTCAGGCCTATGAAAACTTGTTGTCTTACTATTCCCTTCTCTCTGCAGTCTTCCTAAGGTGTAAGATTTTCTGGATTTTGTCTGCTTCCACAGTTCAGCTTCCTTGGCTCACTTCCTTGCTCCAAAACCAATGTCTCCATTGACTTGTATATTTTAAAATTAAATTTTAAATATATGAGTGATGTTACCTTGTTAAAAGAGAGAGAGAGGCCAGGCACGGTAGCTTATGCCTGTCATCCCAGCACTTTAGGAGGCCAAGGCGGGCAAATCACGAGGTCAGGAGTTCGAGACCAGCCTGGCTAAAATGGTGAAACCCTGTCTCCACTAAAAATACAAAAAATTAGCTGGGCATAGTGGCGGGCGCCTGTAATCCCAGCTACTCGGGAGGCTGAGGCAGGAGAATCACTTGAACCTGGGAAGCGGAGGTTGCAGTGAGCCGAGATCGCACCACTGCACTCCAGCCCAGGCAACAGAGTGAGACTCTGTCTCAAAAAACAAAAAAAAACAAAACAAAAAACAGAGAGAGAGGGAGAGAAATGGCCTATAATGCTTAAGTTCCCTTTGACATTTACTTCTCCCCCTTTACCCTAAATCCTCTCTTCTCTCCCTAAAGGTTACCATTAACAGAAGTTTGGTGTGTATCCCTCTATAAAATATATACTATTTTATACTAATTATATCACATAGTATTCTAACAAATCCTTCTCAGTTCCTGCAGTCTACATTTCTGATGGTCTTAACCTTTTTAGCTTAAAGTACCTCTTTGTGAATCTGAAAAGCTGCCTATACTTTTTTTTAAAAAAATCACGTATCAACACATAAAATGTCACAAGTTTAATATACAAGAAGCCCATCCACATGGAATCTATTCATCTCAGGTGAACAATTGTTTTTTACTTTTAAGTGATAGCTTCCTTTTTCTTGCAAGCACTCATCATAACTATTCAAAAGCCAAAAGTAGTGACCCAGAATCACACAGATGCGGCTCAAGATCAATGCATGCTGTTCAATTTGAAACTAGAATGTGTCTGTCACTTCTTAAAAAAAAACCAAAAAACCCAGTATATAGCTCCCACATATAATCGGACATAATTCTTTTTTATTTTTATTTATTTATTATACTTTAAGTTCTAGGGTACATGTGCACAACGTGCTGGTTTGTTACATATGTATACATGTGCCATGTTGGTGTGCTGCACCCGTTAACTCATCATTTACATTAGGTATATCTCCTAATGCTACCCCTCCCCCAGCCCCCCACTCCCGGACAGGCTCCAGTGTGTGATGTTCCCTACCCTGTGTCCAAGTGTTCTCATTGTTCAATTCCCACCTATGAGTGAGAACATGCGGTGTTTGGTTTTCTGTCCTTGCGATAGTTTGCTAAGAATGATGGTTTCCAACTTTATCCATGTCCCTATAAAGAACATGAACTCATCCTTCTTTATGGCTGCATAGTATTCCATGCTGTATATGTGACACATTTTCTTAATCCAGTCTATCATTGATGGACATTTGGGTTGGTTCCAAGTCTTTGCTATTGTGAATAGTGCCGCAATAAACATACGTGTGCATGTGAATCGGACATAATTCTTGCCCGACTTTGACCCACTCTAACTCAGTGCAATTTAATTATCTATATTTCACATAGCTATGCCTGATCACACACACAGGTTCATTCGCTCAAGAATTCTGGTCACCAAATTTGCTATTCCAGTCACATTACCGGTAAGAGATCAATGTATTTGTTTGTTTGTTTGTTGTTTGTTTGTTTGTTTTTGAGACGGAGTCTTTCTCTGTCCCCCAGGCTGGAGTGCAGTGGCGCGATCTCGGCTCACCGCAATCTCCACCCCGTGGGTTCACGCCATTCTCCTGCCTCAGCCTCCCGAGTAGCTGGGACTACAGGCGCCCGCTAACACGCCCGGCTAATTTTTTGTATTTTTAGTAGAGACGGGGTTTCACCGTGTTAGCCAGGATGGTCTCGATCTCCTGACCGCGTGATCCGCCCGCCTCGGCCTCCCAAAGTGCTGGGATTACAGGCTTGAGCCACCGCGCCTGGCTGAGATCAATGTATTTGATATATGGTCTTGAAAGACCAAGTTTTATTAATTTTTTTCCCTCTGAAGGAGTGGTGAAATTATGCTTTATCTTCTCTATGCTGGAAGTTCACAAGTTTTTGATTATTCAAAAATCATAAAAGGCCAAGAGGTCTTGAAGTAAGTAAAAATAAGTTCAGGTTTACCAACAAACTCTACAGCCTTAAGTTACTTTCTGCCGGCCAAGGTTTTCTCATCAGAAAATGAGGACAAGTGTTTGACCTAGAATTTGGGAAACCTGACTAGTGCTGTACTGTGCTAAAATTCACTCTTCTTATGTATAACGTTGTTTCATTATTTTATTAGTTGATGGCCTCTCAACTTTACCCAGTAATAAGAGAAACTTTACCCTCTAATTAGAAAATAATGGATATCTACTTTTGGCCTACTGTAGCAGAGGAAAAGGCAGTTACCCTAGGACTGGTTTTGAAATAATCTTTCTAAAAACAAAGAAAAAAACTATGTTAATTTTGGATTCTTCCTGATAACACCTATATTCGATCTCATAGAAAAATCATGTCTAAATTACTTGTCAGATAAATTGATTATCTTTTCCAGATTATTACATTACTACTTAAGGAAGAAATAACTTGGCCATAGTATTTTCACTGTCACATATGATCACACACAGCTCATTTGCTCTTGGCAGCCTTACAGACACTGAAATACAAGCACAAGGAAAGCACGTTTATATAACACAAATCACCAGTTACTCAATTACGGACACACACAAAAAAGCAAATATACATACAGATACCCTTAATAAGCAAACCACAGTAGAGATCTGTGTAGAATCATCTTACTCTGCCAGACGATTCTACACAGTTATAAAATCCCATTACTACGCAGCTTAAAAGTACAAATCACCTCACACCCCACAGCAGGAAGAATCACACACAGGCAGAAACACAACCATACACACCTGGCCACGGAAAGACTCTCAGTCCACCCGGCATCTCCCATTGTCACCCACACGCACACACACCCCAAGGGCCTGGCAGGGCACACAGAGGGTCCTCGGCAAATCCGAGGTTCCGGCGGGTCCCCGCACCGGCCCCAGCTCCTCCCCGCACCTGCCTGGCCGGCGGGTCCCACCCACTCTCCTGCCAGGGATAGACCCTGGGACGACTCAGAGCTCGCTCTCGCAGGCCCTGAGCGCCTGACGCCTGCGCATTGAGCGCGGGCGGGCGGGCACTCCCAGAAACCTCCGGGGCGCTGCAGGCGGGACAAGCAGGTTCCACAGCCCGAGCCCACGAGCCCCCAAAGGGTGAGCGGCCCGGGCCTCCTGGCTTTCTGGCCGGCCAGCCAAGCGCTGGACTACATTTCCCAGAGGCACCGCGTCCGGATCACCGGACTACATTTCCCAGAGGCACCGCGCCGGAAGCGTGGCTTCATTTCCGTTAGTTTGCGAGATTTGGAGGCATCGCGTGGGGAGAGGGCCGCGTCTGTGGAGGAGCTTGGCTCCGCACTTGCTGGGCTGGCGAACCTGAAATTGGGCTTGGAACCCGGGCGCCAGATCTTGCACCCTGAACTGCACCTCTGTCAAGGTAGGAGTGTCCGTTCCAGAGCGGACACGCGCGGAGAAAGCGTCGCTGGGGTTACTCGTGTGGCCGTGTCTCCGGTTTTGTGTGCAGGCTACAGCCTGCCTGGTATTGGCGACTGCCTGTGCATACACGACTGGACGTGTGTGGCTGTGGTTTTGTGTATGAGCATTTGTGTGAGTGTGAGTTGTGACTCTGAGCGTGTTTGTGACTGTTTGCCTACCTGGCTGGGATATACTTATGTGACTGTGATTGTGTGTGTGCCGCGTGTATAATTGGGGTTTGCCTGTGACTATGAAGTGTGTGACAGTTGTGACAAGAGTGTTTGGATGTGCTTGTGTCACTTTGAGGTTGTGTATAAACCTGATATCGTGGGACGGATTTGCCAGTAAATTTAAGGTGTGTGACAGTGTTGCCGTGACACGGTGTTTGTTACCGCGTGTTTCCCTGATCTCGTACTTGGTTGGGTGACTGATTGTGTGTGACTGTGGAGTTGTGTGTGCTGTTTTCATGACTGTGTAAAGAGACTAAAATTGCAGCTTTGAAAGGGTGTTTTTAGCGGTATGTGTCTCTGACAAGGTGCTTGGATGTAATTATATGCCTTGTACTTAATGGGATTTTGTTTGAGACGAGGTGGTCTAACAATGTAGTATAATTGGGTGATTGTGCCTCTAGCTGTGGAAATGTGATTATGTGTGACTTTATGTGGCCATCTGTATATTCTGTGACCTTATGGGGGTTTAGTCCAGTACAGAAGTAAATTTCTTTTTGGTGTTTCTGGGGTTCATTTGGGGCTGAGGTCTGCCTATGGATTATGAGTCCAATGTGGCTCTGTGCTCCTCCCATGTGGCTCTGAGGACTTAAGGACTTTTTGTTTTGACCACAGTGGCTGCCCTTTCATCCATGGCCTGTATTGCTTCATTTCTGTATCCATCCTCGGTTCACCTTGGGACATGTAGTTATGGCTCACGACTTCTTCCCTGCGTCCTCTTGCCTTATAACCTTAAGGGGATTGGGTGCAGGGAAGTGGCAAGAAGTAAGGAAGTCAGACATTTGGACACCTGAGTGAAGAATGGGAGGTATTTGCAAGCCACAGACCCGGTCTTGGGATGAGAATTTTAGGGCTGATAATACCTTCAAGACAGCCACCGGATCCTGTGCGCGGTGGCTCACATCTGTAATCCCAGCGCTTTGGGAGGCAGAGGCGGGTGGATCACCTGAGGTCAGGAGTTCGAGACCAGCCTGACCAACATGGTGAAACCCTGTCTCTACTAAAAATACAAAATTAACCGGGCGTGGTGGCGCATGCCTGTAATCCCAGCTACTTAGGAGGCTGAGGCAGAATTGCTTGAACCCGGGAGGCGGAGGTTGCAGTGAGCCAAGATGAAGCCACTGCACTCCAGCCTGGGCAACAAGAGTGAAACTCATTCTCAAAATAAATAAATAAATAAATAGGCCACTGGAAATATAATGGGATTCTAGGAGTGGGAATAGTTTAAGAGGGAGTGCTTTAGGAGACAGCCACCCAGTTCTGAACCTGAAGCACCCCATTGCAGGGCTGTCTCCAGTGTACAGCTTTGAATCCAGAAATAAATTCAAGCCCAAGACAGCTGTGACCTGGCCCTTCTTTCTGATACAGAAGGTAGAAGACCTTTTCTAGTCTTCTTCTGACTTTTCTTTATGTTAAATGAGATTAAAAGGATGGAGGAAGAGGATATGTTATAATTTAGTATATTCCCCAAGAAAGGCCTAATATCTCATTCCATTTTTCTTTTTCTGAGAGTAGAGCCCAGAGGAGAAAGAATGGCTGTTTCAGTAGCAATGTCCAAGGTGAGTATTTCCTCTTTGTTCCTAGAAATACCTTTGTTATTACAGGACATAGACATTTTTGTTTTCTTTTTGAAATTTCCTGCCTTCTCAAATGATAGAGGGGCAAGGCAATTTTTGGTAGATTGAGAGCAAAGAAAATGTGCCATTAATCGGGATAGATGCTTCCCCAATAGTGGTTAAATTTAGGAAGAATGGATTTGAGACTCATGGATTTAAAAAGGGGAAGAGAGAAATAGCTCTATTGTATTATTTAAAAAGGGAAAGAGCTCTATTGTGTTATTTCTGATACAGCGCCATTTTGATTTTTTAACTTTTTTTAGCTTTTTATGGAAAGTTGCAAATGTACACAAAAGTATAATGAATATGCCTAGCTTAAAAACGATCACGGCCGGGTGTGGTGGCTCACGCCTGTAATCCCAGCACTTTGGGAGGCCAAGGCGGACAGAACGAGGTTAGGAGATCGAACCCATCCGGGCTAAAAAGGTGAAACCCCGTCTGTACTTAAAAAAAAAAAAAAAAAAATTAGCTGGTCCTGGTGGCGGGCGCATATAGTCCCAGCTACTCGGGAGGCTGAGGGAGGAGAAGGGCGTGAACCTGGGAGGCAGAGCTTGCAGTGAGCCGAAATCGCGCCACTGCACTCCAGCCTGGGCGACAGAGCGAGACTCTGTCTCAAAAAAAAAAAAAAAGCGATCACTTTCCAATCTTGTTTCATTTATTCTACCTTCAGTTCAAAATCCTTTCTAATTTGCTCTTTTGATTTCTTGACTTACAGGTTATTTTGATGTGTTGTGTTTTCAAATATTTTGAGGATCTTCCAGAGATCTTTTGTTACTGATTTCTAATTTCGTTACATTATGTTCACAGAATATACTTTGTATGATTTGGATCCTTTTAAATTTATTAAGATTTGTTTTATGACCCAGAATTTGATGCATCTTAGTAAATGTTCCATGTACACTTGAAAAGACTATATTCTGTGGTTGTTGGGTGGAGTGTTCTATAAATGTCAACTAGGTCAGGTAGGTTGATAGTATTTTTTAAATGTTCCATATCTTTACTGATTTTTTCTTTGTTGGATTTTTCTCCTTGTCAGTTTCTGCTTCATGTATTTATTTATTTTTTTTTTTTTGAGACAGAGTCCACCCAGGCTGGAGTGCAGTGGCACGATCTTGGCTCACTGCAACCTCCACCTCCCAGGTTCAAGCGATTCTCCTACCTCAGCCTCCCGAGTAGCTGGGATTATAGGTGGGCACGACCATGCCCAGCTAATTTTTTTCTTTTTTTTTTTTTTTTTTTAGCAGAGATGGGGTTTCACCATATTCGCCAGGCTGGTCTTGAACTTCTGACCTCAGGTGATCTGCCCACCTTGGCCTCCCAAAGTGCAGGGAGTACAGGTGTGAGCCACTGCTCCTGGCCTGCTTCATGTATTTTGATGCTGTGTTATTAGGTATATAAAGGTTTTAGATTTTTACATCCTACTGGTGAATTGACCTCTTTATCATTAGGAAATGGTCTTCCTTATCCCTCATAATATTCTTTGCTCCAAACATCTACTTTGCTTGATATTTAATGTAGCCATTCCAGCTTTCTTTTCATTAATATTAGCATTGTGTATCTTTTTCTATCCTTTTTCTTTTAACCTGTTTGTGTTTTGACATTTCAAGTGCATTTCTTATAGGCAGCATGTAATTGGTTTTTTTTGTTTGTTTGTTTTTGTTTTTGAGACACAGTCTCACTCTGTCACCCAGGCTGGAGTGCAGTGGCGCGATCTTGGCTCACTGCCACCTCCACCTCCTGTGTTCAAGTGATTCTCCTGCCTCAGCCTCCCAAGTAGCTGGGATTACAAGCACACACCACCACACCCAGCTAATGTTTTTGTACTTTAGTAGAGACGGGGTTTTGCCATGTTGGCCAGGCTGGTCTCAAACTTCTGAACTCAGGTGATCTGCCTGCCTCAGCCTCCCAAATTTCTGGGATTACAGGTGTGAACAACCACACCCAACCAGCAATCTCCATCTTTTAATTGGAGTATGTAGTCCATTTATATTTAGTGTGATTATTGATATGGTTTGGTTCAAATCCATCATTTTGCCATTTGTTTTATATTTATCCCATCTGTTCTTTATTTCCTGTTCTCCCTTTTCTGCCTTCTTTTGGACTGAGACAAAGAGTTTCAAAATAACAATACCAATATTTTTACCAACCATATGAATATAGAAAAACAACATAAAGTCCTCTTGGAGTTTGATAGGATATAGCCCACTAGGGATCTATAATCAAATAACTGTGTTTAAAAGTCATCTAAAATAACACTTCTCATATGGTTAAGCTGCCAGCTGGAAATGCAGTTAGGCTCATTTGTTTTATATTGCTTTTCATGTTTAGGGATTGCTTTTCTCCCACTATGATTTAATTTTGTTTTAAAATTACATAACATATATCCAAAATCAAAATTACAGAATAAGATGAATTTGAAGAAGTCTGGTGTCCATTTCTGTCCCCTCTACCTGCTTCCTTCTTCCCTCTATAGTAGCTGGGGCTACAGGCACGCGCCACCATGCCCAGCTAATTTTTTGTATTTTAGTAGAGACAGGGTTTCACCATGTTGGCCAGGATGGTCTCAATCTCCTGACCTCGTGATCCGCCCACCTCTGCCTCCGAAAGTGCTAGGATTACAGGCGTGAGCCACCACACCTGGCCCCGTTTTTGCTTTTTTTTTTAAATTTTACTAATCCATCATACACAGTGATGTGCACTTCTCTGAAGTAGTGCATAGTATCTGGTTGTTTTCCTTTATGTGATGTTAACAGCCAGCTATTGACATCTTTATGTGAATATGTTATTTTATCAGGGGTTACAGAATGATATTCTAATTCTTCTGCATTTATTAGCTGGAATATATCTATAAAGGGAGCCATCCTTTCTCAATGTCTTGGTTACCTGAAGAATAGTTTATGAAAAAGAAAAACTAGAATAAAAGATTGGTTTTTCTCTTATTATTTTTCAGCATCTTTCAAAGCTTATTCTGTGGTTTTCTTTTAAACTATTATTATTAACTTGTGTATTAAAACATATCTGTTATGTTTCAGTCTGTAACAATAACTGTTCTTATTAATGCTCACATTGTTCCATGTATGGCAAGTGGAAGGTTTACCCTCTCTGATTTGTCTGCTTTTGGACTCCTTTTTATTCTTTTTGACATGACCCCAGTAGTCTTTGGCAGATTCCAGACTTTCTGTTCTGATAGAGTATTCTAGGCTCATTTTGTACAATTTCCTCTCCCAAACATAAAATCAGCCACTTCTTTATGGGGCCCTGGTTCCTTTTATAAGAAGTGCTTTTAAGAAGTCACAACCAGGATAGTAGGAACTCTCATTGCTCTTAGTTGTCATTGCTTATAGCCTTAACAGAGCTGGTGAAATACAAATTTTTTAGAAGGAGAAAAAAATCCTGAGTGTATACTGATATTTCCAATTGAATTAAGATTATAGAGTTTTTCTTACTATCTTTGATTTTATATTTGTGTTTCTTTTATAATCTGAAAAAAATCTTAATTCGTAATGATTAATGATATTAAGATTCTCACTGATATATGTGTGTGTATAATCATTTCAGGTTATATACATGTATTAGTTTTAGACTAACAATGCCAATATTATTAATAACAGTATAACTACTGAAAAACTCTAAGACATAACTTCATAAAGTTATAACATAAACTCTTAAGACAACTTTGAAAAACAGTTTATAGTTATTTTGTTTGGGGGTTATATTGGGTCTAATGTCAAATGACTATATTTTAAAGTTCCTGAAAATAATCACTTCCTTTATATGTTTAACCTTCCAGCTTTATGCACAGATAAGTTTGTTTCATTTTGCTTTTGGTTCTTAGAGATTTTTTTTCATTTTGATTTAATTTTGTGATTATAGTTATAGAAAACATACTTGTGGTTCCAAAGTCACATAGATTTGATTGGTAATACTTTATAACTTTGTTGTATGTCTGTCTTCCTAGAGGCTATTGAGCTGTAATTTTTTTTCACGTAATATCTTTGTGAGGTTTTAGTATTATGGTTATTTGGCCTCAAAATGTAGAACAGAGTGCTATCTCCTTTTTCTATTTTCTGAAAATGCTTGTGAAAGAATAGTATTATATCTGCCTTAAATATTAGTAGAATTTACTGGTAAAGCCATCTGGGCTTCTCTGTGGACAGTTTATTTGTTTGTTTGTACACATTCAGTTTCTTTAATATCCATGGGATGATTTTTATTTCTGTTTTTTCTTGTGTGAATTTTGGCAATTTTTGTTTTAAGGAATTTGTCTATATTGTTGAAATTGCCAAAATTATTGGCATAGAATTGTGTTATCTTTTTTAATTAAAGCTTTAAAAAATCTGTGGGGCAGTCTCCACTTTGGTAATATTTTTTCTTGAAAACTTGGTAGGGGTTTATAAACTGTATTAATCTTTTGAAAGAATCGATTTTTGAGTTTGTTGATATTCTCTATTGTAATCTACTTTATATTGTGCATTTTGTGCTTATTTTTATTCTTTTCTTCTTACTTTCGGCTTCATTTGCTCTTCTTTTTCCACCTTCCTAAGGTGGCGGCCTAAATCATTTTTCTAACATAAGCATTTGACACTATTAATTTTCCTCTAAATACTGCTTTTGTTGCAGCTCACAGAATCTGATAAGTGTGTTTCCATTGTCACTCAGTTCAGCATATTTTTCAATGTCTTTTTGCATGGGTTATTTAGAAGTATGTTTAATTTCCAAATATTTGGAGATTCTTGTTACTAGTTTGTAATTTAATAATATGTGGACACTGACCACAGTATATTCTCTGTATAATTCAGTTTTTAAAATATTTGCTGTTACTTGTTTTATGACCCAGCATCTGGTTTATTTTGATGACCTTTCCATACGCAGTTGTTAATGAAGAGTCTGACTCTTGCTAAAATTCTATGTGTGGGCTCTCAGGCTCCACCAGGTCATTCCTGGCAGGCCACACAGGGGAAAGCTGGCCTCCCCACAGCAGACTTGGTGCACATCTAGTGCATTGTAGTCTCTAAAGGGAGTTGCAGTGCAGGACTCAGGCCTCCCAGACCAGCCATGCTGTGTGTGTTTACATTCCTAACCCAGTCACCTCCATTAGGAGGCCTCTTTATCAGGTGCCTCTGCCAAGAGGACATCCTAATCTAGGGGAGAGGGGAAACCTTGAAGACACTTTTTTTCCCACTCTTAGTACTCAGTAGTTTTAATTTTTTTCTTTATTTCTTTTTTCTTTCTTTTCTTTTTTTTTTTTTTAACATATTTTTGGAGACAGGGTATTGCTCTGTCGCCCAGACTGGAGTGTAGTGGCGTGATCATAGCTCATTGCAGCCTTGAACTCCTGGACAGTTCAAGCAATCCTCCTGCCTCAGCCTCCCAAGTAGCTAGGACTACAGGTTTGCACCACAATGCCTGGCTGATGTTTTATTATTATTATTATTATTTTGTAGAGACAGATTGTTGTTATGTTGCCTAGGCTGGTCTCAAACTTCTGTCTTCAAGCAATCTTCCTGCCTAGGCCTCCCCAAGTGCTGGAGTTGCTTACAGGCATGAGCTACCGTGCCCGGCCAGGCCTCACTACTTTTTCACTCTTAGCCCTTCCCTTGTCTTCTTGTCCCCTGGTCCCAGTTCATAAAATGAATGACAGGAACTTTTTGTTCTGCATTCCCTTAGCAGTGAGATGACTCACTTCTGCACTGATCCACATTTGCACTGATCTGCCTGACCCTCTCTGACCCTCTCCAGGTGATGTTTCATGATTTGGGTTGGGGGAGTGAAACAGGGGAGTACTCAGCGCTTTCTCTGGGTTAGCCTCTTAAATTAAGTGACTACTAAGTGATTAAAGGCTGGTTGTGTTAATCACTTATTCCAACACCTTGCAGCTCAGTTCTCTTCAGCCCAGCTTAGCTTTTGGTAAGTGGGTGTGGTATTCTACTAATATATATTAACTTGGCTAAGGTACTTGTTATAGTGGTGTATAAATCCTCTATATTGTTATCGATTTTATTGTCTACTTGTTCTGTCAGTTACTGAGCAAAAGATTTTAAAATTCCCAACTCTGATTGTGGGTTTGTCTCTTTCTTCCTTTAGTTCTGTCCATTTTTGCTTCACATATTTTGAAGCTTTGTTGTTAAATCTCTACATCTGGATTGCTATCTTCTTGATGAGTTGATCCTCCTTATTGCTAGTATTTCTCTTTATCTTGAAGTCTATTTTGTCTTATACTAATATAGGCATACAAGCTTTCTTGTGATTAGAGTTTGTATGGTGTATCTTCCCATTTTACTTTTAGCCCATCTTTATATTTAAAATGTGCTTCTTGTAAAGAGCATGTAGTTGGAACTTGTGTTTTTATTTTGTCTTGATACTGTCTTTTTATCGGAATGGTTGAACTCTTATTAATACAATTTAGTTTGAGCTCTGCCATAGATGGGAGCATCCATATGTGGCTCTTAAGAAGAGCTTAGGGCCACTTGTGGTGGCTCATACCTATAATCCCATCACTTTGGGAGGCTGAGGCAGGAGGATTGCTTGAGGCCAGGAGTTCAAGACCAGCCTGGGCAATGTAGCAAAACCCCATCCCAACAAAAAAAGTAAAAATTAGCTGGGTATGATGGCACATGCCTGCAGTCCTAGCTACTTCGAAGGCTGAGGTGGGAGGATTACTTGAGCCTAGGGGTTCAAGGTTACAGTAAGCTATGATCATGCCGCTGCACTCCAGCTTGGTTGACAGAGTGAGACCCCGTCTCAAAAAAAAAAAAAAAAAATTAAAAATAAAGAGCTTTGCACTTTTTTGGAGTTTAGGTCTTTTAAATTTGTGCCCTCAGCTCTCTGATGAATTTAAAAGAAATTATGATTTTTCATCTTATCTGAATTATTTTTAGGTTGTTAGGATGGGCACAAGTATCTCTTGCAGAAATCTATATGCTGAAGAAGTCGAATTTTCAATTAAAAATGTATTGAGTACCTATATCAATGATTCTCTGCAGAGGCAGTTATTCTCCCTAGAGGGTGTTTTGGAAATATATCTAGGTACTGTTGAATGTTAAAGTAACTGGGTTGAGGGTAAAGACTTCTAGCTTTTTTGTTTGTTTGAGACGGAGTCTTGCTCTGTCGCCCAGGCTGGAGTGCAGTGGCGCGATCTCGGCTCACTGCAAGCTCCGCCTCCCGGGTTCACGCCAGTCTCCTGCCTCAGCCTGCCGAGTTGCTGGAACTACAGGCGCCCGCCACCACGCCCAGCTAATTATTATTTTGTATTTTTAGTAAAGACGGAGTTTCACCATGTTAGCCAGGATGGTCTTGATCTCCTGACTTCATTATCCGCCCGCCTTGGCTTCCCAAAGAGCTGGGCTTACAGGCGTGAGCCACTGCACCCGGCCGATTTCTAGCTTTTGAAGGAGTGAGGTCCCGGATCTAGGTTAGAGATTACCCAACTTTTTCTGTAAAGGGCTAGACATTTCACATGGCTTTGCGGGCCACATGGTCTCTGTTGCAACTCTTCAGCTCTGCTGCTGCAGTGTGAAAGTAGCCAAAGGCACTACATAACTGAATGAGTATGGACGTATTCCAGTAAAACTTTATTTACAAAACTAGTTGCTAGACAGTAGTTTGCCAACTTATGATTTAGTTGTCCATCAGTGCATAACAAAAAATTGCCTGTGATTTGCAAAATTGAGAACCATACCTGGAAAAAATGTGTTTATAATTATCCGGGTCTGGAATCTCTTACATAATGCATTTTGTGCATGACTTTTTCAATTTGCTGAATTTATCTACTTTCCTATTATTGGATAAGTTTTACTATTAACTGTATCTTCCAGGAATGCAACCATGATTTGATTGAGAAAAAGGCTGTACTTTGCTTAAGAAATTTACTGAGGCCGGGCGCGGTGGCTCACGCCTGTAATCCCAGCACTTTGGGAGGCTGAGGCGGGCGGATCACGAGGTCAGGAGATCGAGACCACGGTGAAACCCCGTCTCTACTAAAAATACAAAAAATTAGCTGGGCGCAGTGGCGGGCGCCTGTAGTCCCAGCTACTCGGGAGGCTGAGGCGGGAGAATGGCGTGAACCCGGGAGGCGGAGCTTGCAGTGAGCCGAGATTGCGCCACTGCACTCCAGCCTGGGCGACAGAGAGGGACTCCGTCTCAAAAAAAAAAAAACAAAAAACAAAGAAATTTACTGAGATTTTTTTTAACCATTTCAAAAAGTTACAGTATTGATGCAATGCTAATTGTGATATTTGTCTTGCCCATAGCAAATATGTATAGAAACCTCCACTTATAGATAATGCATTTCTATTTATTCTATACGTACACATGAACACACATATATTTAACCTTTATTTCAAAATGTCAAATATAAAAGGTGTCAACAATAGTTACATATTGTCATTTTATAAGTCTAAATTTCTTCATTATAAGTAATTGTAAGCATAAGCATTTAATTATTTGTGCCTTCTAATGTAGTTGTGTATGATCATAAATATATTGAAATATTAAGTTGTTCATTATCTCCATTTTTGACATCTATAGATGTGTTGTTATTACCTATGAGTTTCATTTCAGAAGCGGTAGAGATGTTGTTATATTTTCTTTTTGTATGTAGAAAGCATTGAGTTTGATCAAGTTAAGAACCACAACATATATCTGTCCCCCTTAGTGTGTGTTTTGGGGGTGAGAGAAACAGGAAGAAAACAACAACAAAGATAATTCTGACTGAATCATTTGTTACTTTGCAAAACACCTGGTCTCACGGTTCTGCTTTCTCCTCCGTAGCTCTGCATTCTCCAGACTCTGTGCTTTCCTAAGATAGGAACCCAGAAGAGGACTGATCATTTCTTACAGCTCTAAAAACCATGGCTCGGGTAAATTGGAGTTTCTTTGTGCTCTCTTCACTTACTTTTTTACAGAGTATGTGTGTGTTTGTATTCCTTATTCCTGAAGCTTCATTCCTAACTGACCTCACTCAGGAATATGCTCCTCAGTTTGTCCCATTCTGATAAGTGATAGTGTCTTCCCTAAGTGTGTCTTTATAATCTAACCTTTAGTCACATACTTACTCAACAATCCGTTCAGCATCTTTGACTAGGAACACTGATCTAACAAAAACAGAGTTCCCTGATTTCATAAGGTGGAGGAGGATGTTAAATGGCACCACACATGAAAACCTTTTGAACTTCTCTTTAGATCTGAGTTCCCAGGTAGACAAGACAGGAGTTGGTCTTGACTGGGATCACTCTCAATATGTGGCAAGAGCTCATGCTTTATGAGTTTTTAAGATTAGGAAGATGATTAGGGACTGAATACAGAGAGATCAGGGATCTTCCCGAGGAACATATAATTTAATATGGATCAGTTTGAAATTCGACATTATGTGCTGGTCTTTAATGTATAAATTTGGATTTTTTCACCTTTCTATTATTTAGAATGATGAAAAGTTACATTTACGGATGAATGGTAAATGTGATCATAGTGAAGATGATCATTCACCAGCAGTTGTTAAGAATAATAAACTCTGAGAACCAAGAAATACTTACAAGATTTTTACAACCTAAAATGTTAGCAAATATGAGCACTTATTAAGTCAGATATATTTATTATATGGAGCTATTCCATAGCCTATAAAATATTTACTAAATTATTGATGACAAGGAAAATGTTTATGATATAGTACTCTGATCTAACGGTGAATCTGGAGCTTCAATAAATTCTTTAATTTTGTACAAATCTTATTTTATAAGGTTTTACAGAAAAATTTTCCCAGTTATTTTGTTTATTCCTTAAATAGTGAAGAGAGAAACTTACATTTATTGAGAATGTATAATACACAATATACATATTGTATAGAATGCTTGTGTATGCTACTTCTTTTAATTGGGACATTGCATTTACTTTATTCCCAGACTTATCTGTAAAGTAAGATGTTCTATATGCAGAAAACATGTATAGCAGGCCAGGTGCAGTGGCTCACACCTATAATCCCAGCACTTTGGGAGGCCTAAGCAGGAGGGTCTCTTAGGCCAGGAATTCAAGACTAGCCTGGGCAACATAACAAGACCCCTGTCTCTACAAAAAAATTTGAAAATTATCAGGACACAGTGGCACGTACTGCGGTCTCAACTACTCAGGAGAATGAGACAGGATCACTTAAGCCCAGGAGTTCGAGGCTGCAGTGAGCTATGATGGCGCCACTGCTCTCCAGCCTGGGTGACAGAGTGAGACCCTGTCTCCAAAACAACAACAAAACTATAGCAATAGGAATAATCAGGAACATAGTTGTACTTTTCAGCCCATGTGCTCTGTTGCTTCCTTTGTGGAGGGTTCCCCTTCATCTCCCTCTCCATTGAAAAAGTATTTTTTTGGCCGGGCACGGTGGCTCATGCCTGTAATCCCAGCACTTTAGGAGGCCAAGGCGGGCAAATCACAAGGTCAGGAGTTCGAGACTAGCCTGGCCAAGCTGATGAAACCTTATTTCTACTAAAAATACAAAAATTAGCTCGGCACAGTGGCAGGTGCCTGTAATCCCAGCTACTCAGGAGGCTGAGGCAGGAGAATTGCTTGAACCTGGGAGGCAGAGGTTGTAGTGTGCCAAGATTGTGCCACTGCACTTCAGCCTGGGTGACGGAGCAAGACTCCATCTCAAAAAAAAAAAAAAAAAAAGAGCATTTTTTTAATTTCCAAAACTGACATTTTGTTTGTTGTTTCAGAAATTAGTGATGTTCAGGGATGTTGCCATTGACTTCTCTCAGGAAGAGTGGGAATGCCTGGACTCTGCTCAGAGAGATTTGTATAGAGATGTGATGTTGGAGAACTATAGCAACTTGGTATCACTAGGTAAGGAATCTGGCCTTCATATTTCAGGATCTACCTTTGGAATGGCTGCTTTCTCTGCTGTTATCTCAAGGTTCCTTTTTAACTAATTAACTGAATTTCTTATTCTTTTCAAAGGAGGAGTTTGAAATTACTGGAAGTAGACATGGTTTCTGAGGGCACCTTTATCTTTTCCATCCTTCAAAAAGCCTTACCAATGCCTTCTAATACCATCTTCCTTGATGATCAAAGGGCTAAATTTGAAGTTTGGGATACTTGGAATATTGGCAGATAAAACAGCCTATACATTGTTACACTTTAGATCTGCTAAAGGAGCTCTAAATAATTCACAGGCCCAGTCACAGATTTAAAAAATAGATGCAGAGATGTATGTTTTTTCTGATAAAAGAGTTTACATCATTTATATAGTGATAGAGTGGATCAATGCATTTCACCAACAACTCAAATGAACGTAACCCATTAATTAGAACAAACACATTGTCTTATGTGTGCTTGGTAGTTGAATATTACATATTAAGAACTTTGGGCTGGGCTCGGTGGCTCACGCCTGTAATCCCAGCACTTTAGGAGGCCAAGGTGTGTAGATCACCTGAGGTCAGGAGTTCAAGACTAGCCTGGCCAACATGGCGAAACTCCATCTCCACTAAAAATACAAAAATTTAGCTGGGCATGGTGGTGTGTGCCTATAATCCCAGTTACTCAGGAGATTGAGGGAGGAGAATCACTTGAACCCGTGAGGTGGAGGTTGCAGTGAGCTGAGATCATGTCACTGTACTCCAGCCTGGGTGACAGAGCGAGACTCCATCTCAAAAAAAAAAAAAAAAAAAAAAAAAGAACTTTGCATTGGACGTTGAATGAATATGCTAGAATCATCTTTTATTGTAAAATAGTTGAGGGGGAACCTGTGATTGTCTAAGAAACTTTATTGTTTTCTTCTGTAGTATTTTTATATGAAACAAAATCCATATCAATTACAACTTTAATAAGTGATTTTCCAACCTAGATGATAACTTTATTCCTTGTGCTGGAATAAACTGTCTCTTGCCTCTTCCTTCCTTTCTCCTCTGAAGACTTTAGGAAGTCAATGATTAATACATGTCCCTAGAGGACCCAAGTTCTGTGGAAAAAAAAACCTATGACTTGAGGAGAAAAGCAAGGGTTTTTCACCATGATCTTCCTAAAGACTCTTACCTAATTTCTACTGCCTCCTTTCCCTGTTGGTCTTTTGTTATAATTCTTCCCACTTTCAAAAGAGGGAAATGGTTGGCCGGGCGCAGTCTTATATGTGCTTGGTAGTTGAATATTACATATTAAGAACTTTGGGCTGGGCACGGTGGCTCACGCCTGTAATCCCAACACTTCAGGAGGCCGAGGCGGGTGGATCACCTGAGGTCGGGAGTTCGAGACCAGCCTGACCAACATGGAGAAACCCCGTCTCTACTAAAAATACAAAAAATTAGCCAAGCATGGTGGCACATGCCTGTAATCCCAGCTACTCGGGAGGCTGAGGCAGGAGAATCGCTTGAACCTGGGAGGCGGAGGTTGTGGTGAGCCAAAATCGTGCCATTGCACTCCAGCCTGGACAAGAAGAGCGAAACACGGTCTCAAAAAAATAAAATAAAACAAAAGAGAGAATGGCTCTTCCTCTTCCACAGTGACAACACTTTTATGTAAACTTGGGAGTCAATTCCTTTCCAGATTGTTTCTTTAAATTTAGACTTACCATCTTTATTCTTTAATATATTCATTTATCCAAAATATGTTTATTGAAGGCCTATTCTCTGCCAAGGACTATAGTAGCCATTGGGGAAATAATGGTCTAGTTAAGGTTCTTACTCTGCTGAAACACTTTCTTGTGGGAGAAATACAAAATACATAAGGAAACAAAATTATATGTATATGTGTGTGTATGTGTATACATATGTATGCATTTAATAAAAACATAACAACAGGTAGTGATAAGCAGTACAAATAAAGGTAAAGAAAGGTAGGCAAATAAAGAATAATGGGCGGTTGGAATGGCCTATTTTAGATTGGTAGATTTTGGAAAATCCTCTCTGAAGAAATAATATTTGAACAAAAACTTAACTAAAGTAAGGGCATGAGTCAAGCCATATCTGGGAGAGCAGTGTAAAGGCCTTGGGGTGGGTTTTAACTTCATAAGAGGAACAGAGAAACATTATGTCTAGGGAAAAGTGAATATTAGAGTAATAAGAAAGACTGTTAGGCAATGGGAAAAAAAAGACTGAAATTTTATTCTCTAGGGTGGTGCCTTCTGACTCCCATCTAAAGCAACTGCAAATCTCCAGAGGAAAGTAAGAGGCCTTTAGAATTCTCATAAGTTAAGATCAACAAAAGGTGAGCTCATAAAGATCATCAAACCCACAGAGAAATAGGTCACAGATGAGTGACAGGTAATCTGAAGAAACAACATATTACATGGCAAAATCTTTACATAGTAGAATGATTAGATGTAGCTATAAGCTAGTGGTGATAGTTTAAAGAAATAAAGAAATTAAACAACAAAAATGATGACTAATAGATTTTCATAAAGGGACAGATTTGAAAGACAACCAAATAGATAATTTAAAGGTTCTATTTAGTTCTTTTTAAAAATAATCATTAAAAGATTGATAAATTTGGCTACATGAAAATTACTCTATCAAAAGACATTATAAAGACAGTAAAAGACAAGCCATGAATTGGGTAGAGATACTTGCACTGCATATAGACAACAAGGAAATTAGTATCAGAATAGAAAAAACTTCTACAGATTGATAAGAACAAGATAAATAACAATACTGAAAAATTTGATAAGAGATATCTATTGGCAGTTCAAGGGGGAAAAAATGCAAATTAGGCTGGCGTGGTGGCTCACGCCTGTAATTCCAGCACTTTGGGAGACTGAGGCGGGTGGATCACTTGAGGCCAGGAGTTCGAGACCAGCCTGGCCAACGTGGGGAAGCCCCATCTCTACTAAAAATACAAAAATTAGCTGGGCGTGGTGGCAGGCACTTGTAATCCCAGCTACTCGGGAGGCTGAGGCAGGAGAATCGCTTGAACCTAGGAGGCGGAGGTTGCAGTGAGCCAAGATCGTGCCACTGCACTCCAGCCTGGGCGACAGAGGGAGACTCCATCTCAAAAAAAAAAAAAAAAGCAAATTAAAACCACAATGATATAATTATTTCACATGCTGTAAATTGCAAAAATTAAGATGCTTGACAGTACCAGGCATTCTCAAGATTTGGAGGCAGAAGTGCACTATATCTTGATATTCACAATAGCCAAAAAGTGGGAACAACCCAAATGTCCATCAACTAATGAATGGATAAAATGTTGTATTTTCTTACAACGAAATATTATTCAGCAATAAAAAGGAATGAAGTTCTGATACATGCTTTAACATGGATGAACCTTGGAAACATGCTATAAAGAAATACCTGAGGCTGGGCCGGGCGCGGTGGCTCACGCCTGTAATCCCAGCACTTTGGGAGGCCAAGGTGGGCGGATAAGGAGGTCAGGAGATCGAGACCTTCCTGGCTAACACCGTGAAGCCCCGTCTCTACTAAAAATACAAAAAGAAATTAGTCAGGCGTGGTAGAGGGCGTCTGTAGTTCTAGCTACTCGGGAGGCTGAGGCAGGAGAATGGCGTGAACCCGGGAGGCGGAGCTTGCAGTGAGCCAAGATCTCGCCACTGCACTCCAGCCTGGGCGATGGAGCAAGACTCTGTCTCAAAACAAAAACAAAAACAGAAATACCTGAGGCTGAGTAATTTATAATGAAAAGAGATTTACTTAGCTTATGCTTCTGGAGGCTGTACAAGCATAGCACTAGTGTCTGCTTGGCTTCTGGTGAGGCCCAAGAAGCTTTTAGTCATGGTGGAAGGGAAGGGGAGTCAGTGTGTCACTGGCAAGAGAGGGAGCAAGAGAGAGAGGAGGAAGTTCCAGCCTCTTTTAAACAACAAGATCTCGCGTGAACTCATAGCGTAAGAACTCACGACGGAGTCTTGCTCTGTCGCCCAGGCTAGAGTGCAATGGCCCGATCTCGGCTCACTGCAACTTCCTCCTGGGCTCAAGCGATTCTCCTGCCTCAGCCTCCTGAGCAGCTGGGATTACAGGCACTTGCCACCACACCCAGCTAATTTTTGTATTTTTAATAGAGATGTATTTCACCATGTTGGCCAGACTGGTCTCAAACTCTTGACCTCGTGATCCACCCACCTCGGCCTCCCAAAGTGCTGAGACTACAGGCGTGAGCCACCGCACCCGGCCAAGAACTCACTCTTTACCACAAAGATGGCACGAAGCTATTCATGAGGGATCCACCCCCATGATCCAGACACCTCCCACCAAGCCCCATCTCTTGGCACTGGGGATTACATTCAACATTAGATTACATCAACATGAGATTTGGAGGGGACAAACATCCCAACTACATCCCATGCCAAGTGAAAGAAGCCAAATACAGACACTGCATATTATATGATTGCATTTATATGAAATGTCCTCAACAGGCAAATCTATACTGACAGAAAGTAGGTTACTGGTTACCCAGCACTGGGGATGGGGAAGAGGTAGAACGGGTGAAGAATGAGGAGTGGGGAGATGAGAAGTGACTGCTAATGAGCACAGACAGCATTTATTTTGGGGGTGAAAAAATGTTTAAAAATTAGATTGTTGTGATTGTTGCACAACTCAATGGGTATACTAAAAGCCATTGAATTGTGCAGAAATAATATGGAAATGGTTGCCAAACTTGTGTGTACTTTAGAAATAGCTATGGTCTTTTAAAAAATTCCACAGCCCAGGTCACACCCCAGACCAATTAAATAATAATCTCCAGGCATGGTACACAAGTATCATTATTTTTTGAAATTTTCTAGGTTTTTCAAATGTTTAGCCATGTTTGATAACCACTGCACAGTGGTATTATCTGAGAATTTTTTTTAATTGAATGTTCACTGCATTTAATTTATTACCAATACACTTGGATTTATTTATCCTCTATTTTATGCTTTTTGTTTCCTCCTTTTATCTTATGGGCTTAAAAAATTTCTCCCTCCTTAATCAGGGTGGATACAATCTTGTTTTATTTTTTGCAACTCCATTATCCCCCTTGTTTTATTTGGAAAACATACAGTATTTATATATTTTTAGAAGTTATCTTTAAATTTTATCATATGTACCTAATTCCTTTTAATGTCAATGATATTTTATAGTTTTTATTCATTGTAATTGTGTCTGAAAAATTATATATTTAATGGACATTATATATTTTGATGGATACTAAAACATATTTATTCAGTCCACATACAATATTTGGTTTCCATATTGCTTTGCAATAAACTTGCTCTATCTCCACCCCTAGGATTTCAAGGCCAGCAAGTTGAAAAACAGACATATAAATAATAGTATCTACCGTGAAATAAATTGGTAACCATTGTGGCAATTAGTTGAGGTTCTAAGGAGAGATAAGAAATTGACATCTGTATGTCAAATATATATTTTATTGTCACAGAATTCTTATCAGAAGTATACCAGCAATGTATACCTATTATATACTTTATCAATAGTGGCTATTATCACTTAGAAATATCTTTGTTGAGGCCAGGCACGGTGGCTCACTCCAGTAATCCCAGCACTTTGGGAGGCTAAGGCGGGCAGGATCACGAGGTCAAGAGATCAAGACCATCCTGGCCAACATGATAAAATCCCATCTCTACTAAATATACAAAAATTAGCTAGGTGTGGTGGCGCATGCTTGTAATCCCAGCTACTCAGGAGGCTGAGGCAGGAGAATCGCTTGAACCTGGGAGGCGGAGGTTGCAGTGAGCTGAGATCGCACCACCGCACTCCAGCCTGGCGATAGAGCAAGACTCTGTCTCAAAAAAAAAAAAAAAAAAAAAAAGAAATATCTTTGTTGATTTGTAGATGAAAAACAGAAGAACATTTCTGCCATTGCCGGTGAATTTAAATACTTTGGGGGTATTTCTGCCTGTTTTGGTACTTTAATTATTATCATTATTGTTTGTGTCACTTTACAAATACATACTTAATTTAGTGAAGTCTAAAATTCATGTCTAACTTTCCTTAAGATAACGTAAAGGATATTGGAATGCTTTAACTTTGATCTATTTCTCCAATCTGGTATTGTTGTCTGGTATTTTACTTCTGTTCTTTTTTTAACGTACAAAATGGGCATTATTTTTGTTTCATAATGGCAATGTTTGCTTGTGGATTTGTTGATGTAATTATCTTTTATTTGTATGCTATTCCTCTTCCATTATACCTTCTGGGATATTTTATTTATCATGAAATACATTAGGGAAGGCTTATTGGTTTTTTTTTTTCTTTTTTCTTTTCTTTTTTTTTTTTGAGATAGGGTCTTGTTCTTGTTGCCCAGGCTGTAGTGCAGTGGCGTGACCTCGGCTCACTGCAACCTCCGCTTCCTGGGTTCAAGCAATTCTCCTACCTCAGCCTCCCCAGTAGCTGGGATTACAGGCACCTGCCACCATGCCCAGCTAATTTTTTTATTTTTAGTAGAGACGGGGTTTCGCCATGTTGGCCAGGCTGGTCTTGAACTCCTGACCTCAGGTGATCCACCCACCTCCACCTCCCAAAGTGCTGGGATTACAGGTGTGAGCTACCACCCCCGGCCTGTCTTATTGTTAATAAATGCTCTAAGTGTTTATTTTTGTCATTGTTGCAAAATAACCTTGTTTCACTGTCATTCTTGCCTGATGATTTAACTAGGTATAAAATTCTATACTGACAATTATTTTTTTCTCAGCACTCTGAAGATATTATTCCACTGTCCTCTGGCTTCTATTGTTGCTCTTGAGAAGTCTGCCATCTGTTTCATTGTTATTCCTTTTGTAAGTAATCTGTATTTTCTCTGGCTGCTTTTAAGATTTTTTTCTTAAAGATTTAAATGTAATTGATTATATTGTTTCACTTCTAGGTGTTTGATGTTCTCCCCCTCTCCCAGATCTTTTTTTTTAACTGGTCCCTTTCTCATGGTTTTTATCTTATACTTTCATATATTTCCAGCACTTATGTGTCATACAACCCCAATTTCTGGGAAACAGGTCTAATTTTGCTGTTTCTTGTATCCATGGGGACTCTTGTGTAATGATGAATTATCCATAGCACTTTTTTTCTCCTTTTCTTTGAGAGTCCAGGTCAAGACTGAAAAGTCCCTTGTCATTTTCCTTTAAGGTTTGCTGGATTTGTTTTTCTTTCTCTGACCTTTATGTCTTGACTATTTCCAATTTTGTAAAGAGGTTTATTTGTAATCCCTGCTCTTTTGTGGAGGAAAGGTCTTGTCTGTTCAGTTTTTTCAGGCCATTAATATACAAACATCCAGGTAATTAAAATCAACAAATATCCCAAGGGTAACTGTAACTTCAGAGCATATTTACCCCCTCTACTTTCTGGTTCCTACTTCATTGTAGCACCCCTGGATCTTCTTTACTTTCTTTTATGCTTCACATACTTTTGAAAGGACATTTGTCATATTTTTCCAGTATTTATTGGTGTTTTTTTAAGAAATCGGATGTACCATTTACATATTAACAATATTGAATCCTTCTATTGTTGAACATGCTAAATCTGCTTTTCTTTTCATGGTTTTTTTCTTTTTTTCTCTTTTTTTTTGTTTTTTGAGACAGAGTCTCGCTGTGTCACCTAGGCTGGAGTGCAGTGGCGCGATCTCAGCTCACTGCAACCTCCGACTCCCTGGTTCAAGCTATTCTCCTGCCTCAGCCTCCCAAGTAGCTGGGACTACAGGCACCTGCCACCACACCCAGATAATTTTTGTATTTTTAGTAGAGACAGGGTTTCACTATGTTGGCCAGGCTGGTCTTGAACTCTTGACCTTGTGATCTGCCCGCCTTGGCCTCCCAAAGTGCTGGGATTAGTTTCATGGTTTTTTCTTAAAAGATCTTGCACATTTCTTAAGCAATTTCTCAGTACATTTTGTTTATAATATGAATAGGAATATTTTGTTCTGTAACATTTTCTAAATGGCTAATACTGATATATATTATGTATGAGAAAGTGTTGATTTGTATAAATTGAAAATCTTATGGAAATATCTAATAGTTTTTCAGTGGATTATAGTGGATTTCTAGGTGGACAGTTTTGCTCTCTACATACAATATGTGGTCTCTTCCTTTTCTGTTTGTACCTTTAAAAAAAGGCAACTATATTCAGTAGGACCCTGTAGCAGAATTTGAAAACAAATCATCCTTATATTTTCTCAAACTTTATTGGCAGTGTTTCTAATGTTTAACTATTAAATATATTTCTATAGGCATCTGGTAAATACTCTTAACTAGGTTTTTACCTAATTCCAGTTTTAGAGAACTTTTAATAACGGGTCTTAGAATATATTAAAAAATTTTTTGCATTTCTTGAAATCACGCTATTTTATTCTTTAAGTTCTTTGTGTGGGAAAGTGGACTCTGATGTTGAATTATTCCTGCATTTGTGGGATAAAGTTTATATGATCATGATGTGTTACCCTTAAATACACAGCTAGATACTATGTTCCTAATATTTTATTTTAAAAGTTTACCTTTGTTTGTTCACGAGATTGGCTTACTTTTCCTAAGGTCATTTTTCAATGTTGTTATACGAGTTAATTTAACTTTGTAAAATGACAAGGGTAGATTACCATATTTTTATATGTTCAACAACAGTTATGTATGATTGGAATTATATATCCTTTTTTCTTTTTTTTTGAGACAGGGTCTCCCTCTGTCACTTAGGCTGGAGTGCAGTGGCCCAATAACAGCTCACTGCAGCCTCCACCTCCCTGAGCCCAGGTGATCCTAGTTGAGACTACAGGCACATGCCACCATGCCTGGCTAATTTTTGTAGTTTTTGTAGAGATGAGGTTTTGCCACATTGCCCAGACTAGTCTCGAACTCCTGGGCTCAGGCAGTCTACCTGCCTTGGCCTCTCAAAGTGCTGGGATTATGGGTGTAAGTCACCACACCCGGCCTATATATTCTTTAATGTTTGGATAATATTGCCAGTAAACCTACCAGTCACTGGAATCTATTGCTTTGAATATTAGATATAATAGGTACTATGACCAGCAGATACAAATGATCATCAGTCATAGGTATCTATTGCCTTTTAGGAGCACAGACACTGAGCTCAAATTTAAATTTTTTATGTGGTTATTGCTGTATATCAGTTATTATATCTTCATGGGTTATTTTTCATGTTTTTCATCTATTTCATCTGGTTCTAATTTACTGTTGCGTTGTTAATAGGTTTTTTTCATAAACACTTTTAAAAGTTTTATTTTATTTTTAGTTGACACATAATGCACATATTTATGGGCTACAGTGTGATGTGTTATACATATGTATATTGTGTAATTATCAAATCAGGATAATTAGCATATCTGTCACCTCAAACACTTGTCATTTCTTTGTGGTTAGGACATTCAAGATGCTCTCTTCTAGCTATTTGCAAGCATTCAGGACATTTTTGTTGACTATATAGTCACCTTATTGTGCAATAGTACATCAGAACTTATTTCTCCTATCTAACTGTAACTTTGTACCCATAGACCAATCTCTTCCCAGCCACCCCCTCAGCATCTGGTAACCACTATTCTACTCTCTACTTATATGAGATCAACTTTTTTAGGTTCCACATATGAGTGAGATCATGTGATATTTGTCCTGTTCTTGGCATATTTCACTTAATATAATGTCTTCTAGCTTCATCCAAGTTGTTAAAAATAACAGGATTTTATTCATTTTTATAGGTGAATAGTATTCTATTCTGCATATGTACCACATTTTTGAAAATTCATTTATCTTTTGATGGACGCTGAGTTCGAGTCCATGTTATTGCTATTGTGGATAGTGCTGCAGTAAACATGGGAATGCAGATGCCTCTTTGACATACTGATTTCATTTCCTTTGGATATATACCCAGTAGTTAGATTGTTGGATCATATGGTAGTTCTATGTTTACTTTTTTGAGAAACCTCCATACTGTTTTCCATAATGGCTGTGCTAATTTACATTCCTACCAAGAGTGTATAAGAGTTCCCCCTTTTTCCACATTTTTACCAGCATTTGTTATCTTTTGTCTTTTTAATAGCCACTCTAACAGCGGTGAGGTGATATCTGATTGTAGCTTTGATTTGCATTTCCCTATAATTAGTGATACTGAGCATTTTTTCATTTACCTGTTAGCCATTTGTATGTCTTGAGAAATGTCTGTTCAAATCTTTTGACTATTTTTTAATCAGATTATTTGTTTTTTTGCTGTTGAGGTGACTTTCTTATATATTCTTGGTATTAACGCCTTATTAGATGCATAGTTTGTGAATATTTTCTTCCATTCTGTAGGTTGTCTCTTTTTTGTTTGCTTTGAGATGGAGTCTCGCTCTGTCACTCAGGCTGGAGTGCAGTGGTGCAATCTCAGCTCACTACAACCTCCGCCTGCTGGGTTCAAATGATTCTCTTGCCTCAGCCTCCCAAGTAGCTGGGACTACAGGTGCGTGCCACCATGCCTGGCTAATTTTTTGTATTTTTAGTAGAGACGGGGTTTCACTGTGTTAGCCAGGATGGTCTCAATCTCCTGACCTTGTGATCTGCCCACCTCGGCCTCCCAAAGTGCTGGGATTATAGACGTGAGCCACCACGCCTAGCCTGTAGGTTGTTTCTTTACTCTCATTTCGTTTGCTGTACAGAAGCTTTTTACTCTGATGTAGTACGTTTATCTGTTTTTGCATTTGTCAGTGCTTTTGAGGTATTATTAAAAAATCCTTGCCCAGATCAATGTCTGTTTCCCTGTGTTTTCTTCTACTGGTTTCATAGTTTCCAGTCTTACATTTAAGTCTTTAATCCATTTTGAGTTGAGTGGTGAGATAGGGGTCTAGTTTCATTCTTTTGCAGGTGGCTATTCAGTTTTCCCAGCAACATTTACTGAAGAAAGTATCCTTTTCCCAATGTGTGTTCTTGGCCTTCTTGTTGAAAATCGGTTGGCTGCAAATACTTGGATTTTTTTTTTCTGGGTTCTCTATCCTGTTCCATTGGTCTATGTGTCTGTTTTCATGCCAATACCATACTGTTTGGTTACTGTTGTTTTGTAGTGTATTTTCAAGTCATGGAGTTTGATGCCTCCAGCTTTGTTCTTTTTGTACAAGATTGCTTTGGCGGCCTGGCGCAGTGGCTCACACCTGTAATCCTAACACTTTGGGAGGCTGAGGCAAGTGGATCACCTGAGGCCAGGAGTTTGAGACCAGCCTGGCCAACATGGTGAAGCCCCATCTCTACTAAAAATACAAAAAATTAGCTGGGCGTGGTGGCGGGCGTCTGTAATCCCAGCTACTCAGGAGGCTGAGGCAGGAGAATCACGTGAACCTGGGAGGTGGAGGTTGCAGTGAGCTGAGAGTGTGCTGTTGCACTCCAGCCTGGGCGACGAGCAAAACTCCATCTCAAAAAAAAAAAATTGCTTTGGCTGTTTGGGGACTTTTGTGGTTCCATATGAATTTTAGGATTATTCTTTGTATTTCTGTGCAAAGTGTCATTGGTGGTATTTTGATAGGGATTGCATAGCATTTGTAGATTGTTTTGGGTAGTATGGACATTTTAACAATGTTAATTCTTCTGATCCATGAACATGGAGAATATTTCCGCTTAATAGTTTCCTCTTTAATTTCTTTTGTCAATGTTTGTAGTTTTCATTGTAAAACTCTTGCCTCTTTGGTTAAATTTATTCCTTGTTTTTTTTTTTTTGCTATCTATCATAAATGGGATTGATTTCCTTTTCACAGTTTCCTGTTGGCCTACGGAAATGCTACTTATTTTTGTACATTGATTTTGTCAGTCATTAGCACCTTATTTTGTTCATTTGATGAGCTCATATTTTCCTGAATGTTCTTGATGTTTATGGACCTGTGACGTCTGCGCACTGAGCAATTTATTCAAGAGTTTGCAGGCCAGAACCTGGTGTCTCACGCCTGTAATCCCAGCACTTTGGGAAGTTGAGGCGGGTGGATCACCTGAGGTCAGGAGTTCGAGACCAGCCTGACCAATATGGTGAAACCCCATCTCTATTAAAAATACAAAAATTAGCTGGCCATGGTGGTGTGTGCCTATAGTCCCAGCTACTCAGGAGGCTGAGACAGGAGAATTGCTTGAACCCCGGAGGCAGAAGTTGCAGTGAGCTGAGATCATGCCACTGCACTCCGGACTGGGCAGCAGAGCAAGACTCCATCTCAATCAATCAATCAGTCAAGTTCGCAGTCTGACTTTGTTTGTGCCCATTCTTCTTCCAAAGGCCTTCCAGACATTGTAAACAGACTATCTGTTGTATTCCCTTGAGCGTGTAACCACCGAATCCATCTCAGCATTAAAGGGCATTAAGCCCAGGCTTCCTGCTAGCCTTGTAAGGGCTCCAAGGTTGTTGTGGCTCCCACCTGGGTGGACCTAGAGAAAACCCAAGAAGGATACTGGTGCTGTATGGGAGTCCAGACAGGGACCTGAGCCCAGAAGACTGTCCTGGTGGCCCAGATGGGTGTGCCTTGAGCAGGTCCTTGCACAGGCAAGATAGGACTCTAATTACAGTGAGAGGGCTGGAGCTGAGACTGGGCCCCCTCAGGATTTGCTGTTGGACAGAGGCTGGCAAGCCTAACTTGTTGGCTTAGACAAGTGCACATCTCCCAGCATGTCTCTGCACAGATGGGGTAGTTCTATGACTACAACAAGAGGGGCTAGAGCTTAGACTGGGCCCTCTCGGGATCTGCTGTGGGACAGAGGCTTCCATGCACAGATGGAGTAGTTCCCTGACTGCAGTGGGAGGTGCTGGAGCTGAGCTTGGACCCCCTGGATCCCCCTGTGCTGTGGGATGGCAGCTGATGAGCCCATCTCAGCCCACATGGGTGTATCTCCCACCGTGTCTGCACAGAGGGGATAGTTCTCCAGTTATTGCAGGAGGGCCCAAGGCAAAGACTGGGCTTCCTCAAGGTCTGATGTGGGACAGAGGTTGGTGAGCCCATCGTGAAGACTCCAACTCCCAAACCATGAGATACAGATGAATCTTACTCTGGATCCTTGTATGAGCAGTTCTGAGCTGGCACCCCAGCTGAGGAGGCTGGAGCTAAGCCACAGAGCAACTGTGAGGTTCACTACCAGGACTGTTGTCAGCAGGCGTAAGAGACTCTCCACCTGGGCACTAGTGTGCATGATTCCTCATGGACCTTTTGGCAGATGGTTTTGATTGCACGCCCAAGGCCAAATGGGGCTATAGCTAAGCCCTCTGGGGAATGGGGCCATTTTCAAGCTTGAACCTGGGATCAGCATGGGAGATCAGCCACCTGGGTGCCAGTCTGCACTCTCAAAATGACTCTCCTAGGTCTTGGGCTTTACTCGAGTTTTACCATCTCCTACCTGAATTCCAAAGCTTCTGCAAAGAGACTTTTATCTGTGGATGGGTGCAGAATTCTTGTGAGGGGATATGAGTGGGTTACCTCCTATTTCTGCCATCTTGCTGACATCACTCCCATAATCTCTCATAAACACTTTTTAACTCCTAAATTTATGGTTTCCTTTTTCTCTCCAGTGCTTTGGATTTGTGCTAAATCTAATTTTTTTCTACACGTCACTTTTTTTGTATTATTTATGGATATTTTCAAATAATTTTGGTATTTTGATAGTTATTTCTGCTGTTTCTACATTTCTGATTTACTCATTTTCTGATTTTTATCTCATATTTTGGTTTTTAGTTATGCTTTTTGCTCACTTCTTGAGGTGAAATCTTAATAATCTTAACTATAATATTTCTTATTTTTTAATAAATGCACTTAAGACTGTAAATTTCCTTGGGTACAATTTTAGCTGATTTCATGGGATTTCATACAAAGTTTCTTTTGCTATTTGGCTCTAAATTGTTTTAAAATTTTAAAATTTTATTTTTATTTCCTTCTATAACAAACATCATATAGAATTGTCTTAGTAACTTAATTCTAGGATTATAATTTTTAGTTTTATGCTAATGTGATAATTGAAAACATTTTGTGTCAGTTTTATCTATCTTCCTATATTATTAATTATGTTATAGTCTTCCTTGTTTTTATTTCTGGTCTGTTTATATTCTATTCTCTACTATGACGGTGATTAATTTCTCTGTGTGTCTGCTAGTTTTTGTTTATTTAGGAGCTAAGTTGTTGGTTACATAATGGTCATGACTATTCATCCTCTTGCCTGGCTCTTAGATGATTTCCCTGAGCTGATTTTACTGAGAAAACTGAAGCTAGCAGAAGAGAAGAGAGATTCTTGCTTCCTTGTGTGTTTACCTACCTTCATCTATACTCATTCGACCTCTTTTCCTATTGACATGTAACCTTTTTGTGCCTTTACTTAAGCCCAGTACCCTCACTGGTATACTGAATTCCATTCCTTCTCATATTTTTAAGGACACTGTTGAAGCAATTGCCCTTTGTCTCTTCTAACATGAACTTGTCCATACCTTTTACAGTAATTTTCATCAGCATACAAACATGCCTTAATTTCTTCTATCTTAAAAGGAAAAAAAACAAAAACAAGTCTTTTGACACACATTTTCCTCTTGATATAGCCCCATTTCTTTGCTACTTTTTACAGAAAAATACAAAAGAATTTTCCATATTTCCTAACTCCAGCTCTTCTCTCATTCTTTTTTTTTTGTCTTTTTTATTATTATACTTTAAGTTCTAGGGTATATGTGCACAATGTGCAGGTTTGTTACATATGTATACATGTGCCATGTTGGTGTGCTACACTCATTAACTCGTCATTTACATTAGGTATATCTCCTAATGCTATCCCTTCCCCCTCCCCCGACCCCACAACAGGCCCCAGTGTGTGATGTTTCCCTTCCTGTGTCCAAGTGTTCTCATTGTTCAATTCCCACTTATGAGTGAGAACATGCGGTGTTTGGTTTTTTGTCCTTACAATAGTTTGCTAAGAATGGGTTTCCGGCTTCATCCATGTCCCTACAAAGGACATGAACTCATCCTTTTTTATGGCTGCATAGTATTCCATGGTGTATATGTGCCACATTTTCTTAATCCAGTCTATCATTGATGGACATTTGGGTTGGTTCCAAGTCTTTGCTATTGTGAATAGTGCCACAATAAACATACGTATGCATGTGTCTTTATAGCAGCATGATTTATAATCTTTTGGGTATATACCAGGTAATGGGATAGCTGGATCAAATGGTATTTCTAGTTCTAGATCCTTGAGGAATCGCCACATTGTCTTCCACAATGGTTGAACTAGTTTACAGTCCCACCAACAGTGTAAAAGTGTTCCTATTTCTCCACATCCTCTCCAGCACCTGTTGTTTCCTGACTTTTTAATGATCACCATTCTAACTGGTGTGAGATGGTATGTCATTGTGGTTTTGATTTGCATTTCTCTGATGGCCAGTTGATGATGAGCATTTTTCCACGTGTCTGTTGGCTGCATATGTGTCTGTTGGCTGCATAAATGTCTTCTTTTGAGAAGTGTCTGTTCATATCCTTCGCCCACTTTTTGATGGGGTTGTTTTTTTCTTGTAAATTTGAGTTCGTTGTAGATTCTGGATATTAGCCCTTTGTCAGATGAGTAGATTGCAAAAATTTTCTCCCATTCTGTAGGTTGCCTGTTCACTCTGATGGTAGTTTCTTTTGCTGTGTAGAAGCTCTTTAGTTTAATTAGATCCCATTTGTCAATTTTGGCTTTTGTTGCCATTGCTTTTGGTGTTTTAGACATGAAGTCTTTGCCCATGCCTATGTCCTGAATGGTATTGCCTAGGTTTTCTTCTAGGGTTTTTATGGTTTTAGGTCTAACATTTAAGTCTTTAGTCCATCTTGAATTAATTTTTGTATAAGGTGTAATGAAGGGATCCAGTTTCAGCTTTCTACATATGGCTAGCCAGTTTTCCCAGCACCATTTATTAAATAGGGAATCCTTTCCCCATTTCTTGTTTTTGTCAGGTTTGTCAAAGATCAGATGGTTGTAGATATGTGGCATTATTTCTGAGGGCTTTGTTCTGTTCCATTAGTCTATATCTCTGTTTTGGTACCAGTACCATGCTGTTTTGGTTACTGTAGCCTTGTAGTATAGTTTAAAGTCAGGTAGTGTGATTCCTCCAGCTTTGTTCTTTTGGCTTAGGATTGGCTTGGCAACATGGGCTCTTTTTTGGTTCCATATGAACTTTAGTTTTTTTCTAATTCTGTGAAGAAAGTCATTGGTAGCTTGATGGGGATGGCATTGAATCTATAAATTACCTTGGGCAGTATGGCCATTTTCATGATATTGATTCTTCCTACCCATGAGCATGGAATGTTCTTCCATTTGTGTTCTCTTTTATTTCATTGAGCAGTGGTTTGTAGTTCTCCTTGAAGAGGTCCTTCACATCCCTTGTAAGTTGGATTCCTAGGTATTTTATTGTCTTTGAAGCAATTGTGAATGGGAGTTCACTCATGATTTGGCTCTTTGTCTGTTATTTGTGTATAAGAATGCTTGTGATTTTTGCATATTGATTTTGTATCCTGAGACTTTGCTGAAGTTGCTTATCAGCTTGAGGAGATTTTGGGCTGAGACGATGGGGTTTTCTAAGTATACAATCATGTCATCTGCAAACAGGGACAATTTGACTTCCTCTTTTCCTAATTGAATATCCTTTCTTTCTTTCTCCTGCCCGATTGCCCTGGCCAGAACTTCCAACACTATGTTGAATAGGAGTGGTGAGAGAGGGCATCCCTGTCTTGTGCCAGTTTTCAAAGGGAATGCTTCCAGTTTTTGTCCATTCAGAGTATGATATTGGCTGTGGGTTTGTCATAAATAGCTATTATTTTGAGATATGTCCCATCAATACCTAATTTATTGAGAGTTTTTAGCATGAAGGGCTGTTGAATTTTTGTCAAAGGCCTTTTCTGCATCTATTGAGATAATCATGTGGTTTTTGTCTTTGGTTCTGCTTATATGCTGGATTACATTTATTGATTTGCATATGTTGAATGAGCCTTGCATCCCAGGGATGAAGCCCACTTGATCATGGGTAGATAAACTTTTTGATGTGCTGCTGGTTTCGGTTTGCCAGTATTTTATCTTCTCTCATTCTTTTGAATCTGGTTCAGTCAGAACTTGCTCCCATTATTCTGCGAATACTATTCTTGTGAAGATTACCAGTAATCGCCATTTTTAATTTAGGAAGCACCATTTAGGCCGAGCATGGTGGCTCACACCTGTAATCCCACCACTTTGGGAGGCCAAGGCAGGGGGATCACCTACAGGCAGAAGTTCAAGACCTGAAGGGGTGGCCTGCCCGTCCATACCTGTGGGTGTTTCTCGTCAGGTGGAATGAGAGACTGAGAAAAGAAAGAGACACAGAGACAAAGTATAGAGAAAGAAAAGTGGGCCCAGGGGACCAGTGCTTACTGGTCTCTGAGTTCCCTCAGTATTTATTGATCATTATCTCTACCATCTCGGAGAGGGAGATGTGGCAGGACAATAGGGTAATAGTGGGTAGAGGGTCAGCAGGAAAACATGTAAACAAAGGTCTGTGTCATAAACAAGGTTAAGAAAAGGTGCTGTGCCTTGATGTGCATGTATACAAACATCTCGGTGCATTAAAGAGCAGTATTACCACTAGCATGTCTCACCTCCAGCCCTAAGGCGGTTTTCTCCTATCTCGGTAAATAGAACATACAATTGGGTTTTACACTGAGACATTCTATTGCCCAGGGATGAGCAGGAGACAGATGCCTTCCTCTTATCTCAACTGCAAAGAGGCCTTCCTCTTTTACTAATCCTCCTCAGCACAGACCCTTTACGGGTGTTGGGCTGGGGGTGTCGGGCTGGGGGATGTCAGGCTGGGGGACAGTCAGGTCTTACCCTTCCTACGAGGCCATATCTCAGGCTATCACATGGGGAGAAATCTTGGACAATACCTGGCTTTCCTAGGCAGAGGTCCCTGTGGCCTTCCGCAGTGTATTGTGTTGGGTACTTGAGATTAGAGAATGGTGATGACTTTTAACAAGCATACTGCCTTCAAGCACTTTTTTTTTTAACAAAGTACATCCTGCTTAGCCCTTTGGTAAATCCATTAAACCTTGAGTCAACACAGCACATGTCTCTGCAACCACAGGGTTGGGGCCAGGGTTACAGATTAACAGCATCTCAAGGCAGAAGAATTTTTCTTGGTACAGAACAAAATGGAGTCTCTTATGTTTACTTCTTTCTACATAGACACAGTAACAGTCTGATCTCTCTTTTCCCCACATTTCCCCCTTTTCTTTTGGACAAAACCGCCATCGTCATCATGGCCCGTTCTCGATGGTCACTGTATCTTCAGAGCTGTTGGGTACACCTGCAGACTAACAACAGACAGAACAGGCACACAAGGATTAATATAAAATTTACAATAGTAGAACTTCCGATGGTCTTAACCCAAGTGACAGGGTTAAGATTTGTGAGACCATCAGCAACTCCGCGATTGCCTCAGTTCCTGGTACCAAATTTAAATGGGCTTTTGATCCTTCAAAAATTTGCTGTTTTAATTTGGAAATGTCTAAAGTGAGATTATCTTTTCTTCCCTGTACAGTGATGCTCAGACTCATTATAAACTCCAGGTATAATACAAAAATCTGACGTATTCCAGTATCACCGTAACCGGAAATGATGTTCTAAGCTCATGAGCCTATCTCCCATATCTCCCATCCAAATGACAGTTTGTCTAAGATCATTAATTTGATTTGCCAATTTTTGATCAATACCAGATTGTGAATTCCACCATCTTGTAGAATTCTTTTGCCAATCATTAACAAAAAGTTTACTGTCTGAACAGAAGAGTGCAATGCAACTCCTGCCACAGTGGCTGTAGTTGTGACTGCAATTAACCCCATAATCACTGAAATTAAAGTAAAAATGAATCTTTTGGATCTATTTAAAACGCCTTTTAATACTTCAGTCAAAGTATGGATGGATGGCGAGGCCTCCCACAGTTGGTCCTTGGACATAGGGATCCACACGCCTTCCCTTGCTCTCACTAGCAGAATACGGTGCTGCCAATTGAAAGTTGAATCAATGTAAGTGAACAATCTGCAATTTTCACAGGTTATAATTTGGGAGTCTGGTTTAATAACTGTATTTCCTACAACTAGCATATAAGGGCACTTTACACAACCTTGTAAAGGAACCGTTAGACTGGAATAGTCGATAGTATAAAATGGCTTACGATCTCGTTTCTATAGCTTGATTTCCAGACCAAATTCTAATGCAGTATGAGGCCACAGTAAGCCTCCATAATTCTGGATGTTCAGGACCAGAAACAAGACCTATTATTTTTGGTCTTGGAGTAGAGATTCTTTTTTCTCCCCATTCCCAAGGGTAGAAAGACTGTAATTTTTTGTGCTTATGTTTGTCTAAACTTTCTGTTAAGTCACTATCAACAGTTGGACTCACTTGTGCACTGGAACACGATTGAGTTTGGTCCTGTGCAATTGTGGTAGAATTGACCTTGAGGTGCCCAATCTATAATAGTTGCAAATTCATCATTTTGTAATATCACCACACTATTGGCCACACATTCTTCCCAAACTAAAACTTCTGTGTCTTTTGATCCTTTGGGAATTTCCTTGGGGCAAGGTTTCCCTTTAGGCCTAAATTTTAATGATCTTTGATAAGAAAAGTCCTGTAAATAATTTACTGTGGCCTGAGTGACATTCCGCTTACCAAGTGATAAGTTAGTCTACTGGTGGTACTGACAGTAGGTTCTTCTACCAACCAATTTTGGATTGTAGGCATTAAACATCCTGGTGTTCTCCCTAGGCAAATAGGAGGATAACGATACCCAGTGGAAATATTTATCATCATTCCTTCTTCCTCAGGTTTGGCAGGGCAGTGATCATCTGTGGCGCCAGGTACCCATACACTATTATTAACATATACTTCAATAGGATTATCCATCCCTGTGACTGCCCGAATTAAGGGCGGGAAAGGCACATAGGCCCAGTAGGTATAACTAGCTGCAGCTGCTGCTCCTACAGGCATGGGGAGACTTACCACCGTTGATACAATCATCAAAGCTGCAAGCAGCATACTCTCTGGAGTTTGTGTCACCTTTGTATTCCCAAGGCCTTTTTTAGCTAACTGTGTCAGCTTCTTTAATTGTGCCCAAGTCGGCGGCTCTGCCTTCTTGGTGAATGGCAACTTCATCTATACTTCTGACATCACCATTTTCTCTTGTGAGTTGATGGTGCTCGATTGTGGTGTTTGTTTCTGTCTCCGTGGAGGTGCTTTTCTTTGCATCTCCAGTGGGTTCATTGTAGAACTTCAAATGTCTAGTTGGTATCCAAACAGGAAACTGATTTTCTCCTGGTGAAACACAAGCAAAACCTCTCCTCCACGTTACCACCTTCCCTCTTTCCCATGTCTTATTTTTGTTGTCTTTCTACCAAATCAGTTTTCCTTCATGTGGGCTATTCTTTTTACCAGTAAGATGTTGTTCTGCAGGAGTAGTAGTCTGATTTCTATAAATGTTTAAAAAATTTAAAGTATAGAGTGCTAGATTAAGTTGCATCTGAGGAGTGGTACACTCCTTACTGTCTCCCCCTTCTTTTTGTTTAACTAATTGAGTTTTGAGTGTTCTATTAGTTCTTTCAACTATGGCTTGTCCTTGGGAATTATAGGGAATTCCTGTTGTATGTGTAGTTTTCCACTGATTTAAGAATTTTTGGAAAGCTTTACTACAGTATCCTGGTCCATTGTTAGTTTTAATTTTTTCTGGAACTCCCATTACAGCAAAATAAGATAATAAATGTTTTTTAACATGAGAAGTACTTTCTCCTGTCTGGCAGGTTGCCCATATGAAATGTGAGTAAGTATCAACTGTTACATGAACACATGATAACCTTCCAAATGAAGGTACATGTGTGACATCTATTTGTCATAACGCATTAGGACACAGACCTCTGGGATTAACTCCTGCCTCTTGAGTGGGCAGGTGCAGGACTTGACACTGGGTGCAATGTTGTACAATATTTTTTGCCTGTTTCTAGGTGACATCAAATTTGTTTTTTAATCCTGCTGCATTTACATGAGTCAAAGCATGAACTTCTTGTGCTTTTATGAATGCAGATGATACCGGTAAGTCAGCTTGTTCATTTGCTTTAGTTAAAGGCCCTGGTAAATTAGTGTGTGCTCAAATATGAGTAATATAAAATGGGAAATTTCTTTTTCTTACAATTTGTTGTAATAAATTGAACAGCTGGTTTAACTAATCATCCATGCTATAATTAGAGCTGTCTTAACATCCTTCTGGCCTGTACTACATATGCAGAATCGGATACAATATTAATAGGTTGATTAAAATCTTGCAACACTGTAGTGACTGTAACCAACTCTGATTGATATTGAGTTTTGGTTACTTGCTCTTTTGGCCCTGTGTAAGCCGCTTTTCCATTGTTGGAACCATCAGTATATACTGTCAGAGCATTTTCTAAAGGTTCATGACTGGTAATTTTAGGTAAAATCCAAGTAGTCAATTTTAAAAACTGGAGGATTTTTGGTTTTGGGTAATGATTATCAGTAATTCCCACACAATCAGCAAGACCAATCTGCCATGCACCAGAATTGATAAAGGCTTGTCTAACTTGTTCCTTGGTTAAAGGGACAACTATTTTGTCTGGGTCATTTCCACAGAATTTAATTATTTGTAATCTTGCCTGACAAATTAATGTAGCTATTTGGTCCAAGTACAATGTAAAAGTCTTAATTGTACTGTGAGGAAGGAATGACCACTCCACAAGATCAGTATTTTGAACAATGATGCCTGTTGGAGAATGTGCAGTAGCAAAAATCAAAAGTTGGAGTGGGGCTAAGGGATCTATTCTATTTATTTGCACTGACTGAAATTTTTCTTCCACTAATTTAGTTTCTTTTGTTGCCTCTGGGGTTAATATTCTTTTACTATTTAAGTCTGGGTCTCCTCTTAAGATAGAGACCAAATTTGACATGGCATAAGTAGGAATGCCTAGAGTTGGCCGAATCCAATTAATATCTCCTAGCAATTTTTGAAAATCATTTAATGTTTTTAATGTGGCTTTTCTTATTTCTATTTTTTGTGGCTTAATTTTTTTATTTTCTATCTGCATCCCCAAATAATGAAAAGGAGTAGAGGTTTGAATCTTATCAGATGCTGTTGCCAGTCATGCATTGGCAACCTCTGCTTGCAGAACTGTGTGTAACAGTCAATTAATTTGTCTCTCGTTTCTGCAGCACATAAAATATCAACATAATGAAAGATATAACAGTCTGAAAATTTATCTCTAACTGGTTGAAGAGCTTGACCTACGAAAGTCTGACAAATAGTTGGACTATTAAGCATTCCCTGAGGTAATACTTTCCACTGAAACCTGGTGGCCGGTTCTCTATTATTTATGGCTGGTATAGTAAAGGCAAATTTGTCACAATCCTGCTCCGCCAGAGGAATGGTAAAAAAGCAGTCCTTCAGATCAATTATAATTAAAGGCCAGTCTTTGGGGATCATGGCCGGAGAGGGCAACCCCGGTTGGAGATGCCCCACGGATTGAATTAAGGCATTTACGGCCCTTAAGTCAGTTAACATACGCCATCTGCTGGATTTTTTCTGAATTACAAACACAGGAGAATTCCAAGGCGAGAATGAAGGCTCAATATGTCCGTTTTCTAATTGTTCCTTTGCCAATAAATGTAAAGCCTCGAGTTTTTGTTTTGGTAGCGGCCACTGATCTACCCATACAGGTTTTTCTGTTTTCCAAGTTAATGGAATGGGTTTAGGAGGCTCTACAGTGGCCGCCCCTAAAAAGGATACCCTGTTGCTTTTCTTTCTTGACTTTCCTCAGTCTCGATTGGGACTTTAATGCCATTTTCATTTTTTCCTAGTCCCTTTCCTAGTATATATCCCATCTTAGTCATGATTTTTTGACTCGTGGGGCTGTATAATGGAGTGGGCATAGTGATTTCCACACCCCGTTGTGATAAATCTTGACCCCACAGATTAACAGGAATTGAAGTAATCATTGGTTGAACAGTACTTTCTTGATTATCTGGCCCTAAAAAATTAAAATCATAGTACTTTGATATACTTCTGAGGCACTGCCTAAGCCGACAAGTCCTGTAACAGCCTTTTGTTTAGGCCAATTTTTTGGCCACTGATTTAAAGCAATGGTAAGAGACATCTGCTCCAGTGTCTACTAACCCTTCAAACTGTTTTCCTTGAATAATGGCCTTACACACAGGTCTGCTCTCTGAGACCTGACTTGCCCAATATGCAGCCTTTCCTGCTGGATCAGTGCTTCCAGACCCTCCTGTTCTTTTTATCTCACTGTTTTCAACCTTAATATAAGGCAGGAATAATAATTGGGCAATCCTGTCTCCTGGACTGGCACTCCAAGGAATTGAGGAGCTAATAACCAATTGAATTTCACCTTTGTAGTCTGAATCAACCACACCAGTATGAATTTGAACTCCCTTTAGATTTAGACTCAATCTTCCTAAGATTAGTCCTACAGTCCCCTCAGGCAGTGGACCATATATCCCTGTGGGGATTTTTTGTGGGGGCTCCCCTGGAAGCAGAAAGACTGTATAGTACACAAATCTACTGGTGCACTGCTGCTTGTGGCCAGGGACAATTGCTGTATTGTGGTAACTGGCCCATTCCCTGAGGCACTTGTGACAGTGGGGGTTGTTGTCCCTGAAAACCCTGAGGAACAAAGGTCTGAATTGGGAATGCCCCAGTTTGTTGCGGGGCCTGAGGCTGGCCCCTCTTCTCGTTTCCCAACAATGGTTGCCCATTTTTATCAAATTTAGAACGACATTGATTAGCCCAATGTTTTCCTTTTTTACATCTTGGACATAAGTCAGGTGGCTGTTTATCTGTTGTTGTAGTAGTTTGAATAGTTATATTTTGTTTATTTGAAGCTGGGCAATTCTTTTTTAGATGACCAATTTGTCCACAATTATAACATTTTCCCCTAAATGTTCTAACTTGTCCTCCTAAAGCAACTCCCATTATTGCTTAAGCCATAAGCATAGCTTTATGCATAGCTCCTCCAATTCTATCACAGGCTTTTACGTACTCTGAGATTACATATGATCCTGCTTGGACCTTTCCTTTTAACGGCTTAATGGCTGATTGACACTCAGGATTGGCATTTTCATATGCCATCAACTCCACTATGACCTTATGGGCATTCTCATCGGTAACTGACTTTCCAGCAGCATCTTGGAGCCTTGCCACAAAATCAGGGTAGGGCTCCTTAGAGCCTCGTGTTATTGTATTGAATGAGGGGCAGGCGGTTCCTGGGTCTTGGATTTTTTCCCAGGCTCTAAGGCAGATAGGTCTAACTTGCTCAATGGCCTCATTTTACATTATTGCTTGTTGATTAGTAGTGCTCCAATTTTGACCTGTTCCTAATAGTTGATCTGCATCTATGTTAACTGGAGGATTGGCAGCCCTATTTTTTCGGACCTGTTCTTGTGCCCCATCAATCCACCAAGTCTTAAATTGTAAAAATTGAGAGGGTGAGAGTGATGATATGGCCAAAATCTCCCAATCATAAGGAATGAGTCTATGTCCATGAGCAATGGAATCTAATAATGTCCTCATATAAGGGGAATTGAGTCTATATTGTTTTACTCCCTCTTTCATATCTTTTAGCATTTTTATAGAAAAGGACTCATATCTGGCCTCAGCTAGGGGAGGTGCTCCCTCTTGGGCCTCTTCTTCAGGTGGTGTCGGTTCTAATATTACTGGGAATTACCACGCCTCAATATCTCCTTGTTTTCTTGCCTTATCAATAATTTTATGTAATGCACTACCCTGTCCACTAGGTGGTGGTGTAGGATTAAGTCTCATAGTGGGCGGCTGAGGATATAGCGCCCTGCCCTGTGGTGCTGGAAACATTCCTGGCTGTCCATACTGACTTTCTGGGGAGGGCTGATCCTGAAGTTTGGCTGGCGGCCAGTATCGATAGGCTACTGGCGGTTGGGTCTTATTTTCCACTGGCTGATATTGTGGATATTGTATTTGGATTGGCATTGCCGTGACAGAGACTCTATCTTTTTCTATCTGATATTCTTTTTGGGTTTGTACTTGTCTAACCTGCATTTGAGGTTGTAATGTTACAGGCATCTGAACTGCTGGGAGAGGATTTGGCCATCGTGGTTTAGACTCTGATGGCCCCACTAATTCTGGAGCTTTTTCTTCTAATTTTAACATTTCAGGATATATCACTTCCTGTAGTTGATTATAGTCAACATTTTGCGTTGACCAAGCCATTACCGGCTCTGCTACATATAGGTTCTTCCGAGCGCATAAGCTTACCGCAAGGCTGACCATAGACGTACTCAGGAATCTCTTGTTGACTTGTCCTCAATGACCATGCTCGAGTGTACCTTCACCCTAGAGAAAAGCACCTACGTTGGGCACCAGATGAAGGGGTGGCCTCCCCTCCACACATGTGGGTGTTTCTCGTCAGGTGGAACGAGAGACTTGAGAAAAGAAAGAGACACAGAGATAAAGTATAGAGGAAGAAAAGTGGGCCTAGGGGACTGGCGCTCACCATATGGAGGACCCACACCAGCACTGGTCTCTGAGTTCCCTCAGTATTTATTGATCATTATCTCTACCTTCTCGGAGAGGGGGATGTGGTGGGACAATAGGGTACTAGTGGGGAGAGGGTCAGCAGGAAAACATGAACAGAGGTCTCTGTGTCATAAATAAGTTTAAGGAAAGGTGCTGTGCCTTGATGTGCACTTATACAAACATCTCGGTGCATTAAAGAGCAGTATTGCCGCTAGCACGTCTCACCTCCAGCCCTAAGGCAGTTTTCTCCTCTCTCAGTAAATAGAACATACAATTGGGTTTTACACTGAGACATTCTATTGCCCAGGGACAAGCAGGAGACAGATGCCTTCCTCTTATTTCAACTGCAAAGAGGCCTTCCTCTTTTACTAATCCTCCTCAGCACAGACCCTTTACGGGTGTCGGGCTGGGGGGCGGTCAGGTCTTTCCCTTCCCACGAGGCCATATCTCAGGCTATCACATGGGGAGAAACCTTGGACAATACCTGGCTTTCCTAGGCAGAGGTCCCTGTGGACTTCCCCAGTGTATTGTGTCCCTGGGTACTTGAGATTAGAGAATGGTGATGACTTTTAACAAGCATGCTGCCTTCAAGCACTTTTTTAACAAAGCACATTCTGCATAGCCCTAAATCCATTAAACCTTGAGTCAACACATGTTTCTGCGAGCACGGGGTTGGGGCTAGGGTTGTAGATTAACAGCATCTCAAGGCAGAAGAATTTTTCTTAGTACAGAACAAAATGGAGTCTCTTATGTCTACTTCTTTCTACATAGACACAGTAACAGTCTGATCTCTCTTTCTTTTCCCCCCAAAGACCAGCTTGGCCAACACGGTGAAACCCTGTCTCTACTAAAAATACAAAAAAATTTAGCCAGGCGTGATGGCACATGCATGGATTCTCAGCTACTTGGGAGCTGAGGCAAGAAAATCACTTGAATCCGGGAGATGGAGGTTGCAGTGAGCTGAGATCATACCACTGCACTTCAGCCTGGGCAACAGAGCAGGACTCTGTCTCAAAAAAAAAAAAAAAAAAAAAGAATGCACCATTTTGCCTCATCTCTCAGCATTTGACGTAACTGATCATTCCTTCTTAAAACACTTTTTTCACATGGCCTCTGGGTTTCCATGCTCTCTTAATTTTTCTCCTTCCTCACTGGCTATTCCTTCTTAGTCTCCATTGCTGTTTCCTTCTCATCTACCTGAAGTGACCCAGGGTTCAATCCTCAAACTTCCCTTTTTCATCCTTCCCCTTCTGTTTTGTATATAAAGGTATGCCCTGGGTGACCTTATCAAACTCTTGTAGCTTTAAATGTTATTTCGTGATGACTTTCAAACATATCTGTAATCCAAACACCTCCCTAGAGTCACATACTTGCACATATATGTCTATTGAACATCTTCATTTGCTATCTAGTAGTTCAAAACCAGACTTTTCACATTCCCTCCCAGGTCTGCTCCTATCACAGTGAGGAGTTCTCAGTAAGTAGCACTTCCATTGTTCCAACCTTTCAGGCAAAACATGCATAGTCTTCCTTGTCTTCTCTTTTCATGTTACATGTCCATTCCACCAACAAATCCTCTTTAGTATACCTTCAAAATATATCCACTATCTAATGATACCTCACTTCCTCCACCCTTACCTCCACGATCATCTGGTCTGAGCCAGGTGGATTATTGTTGTAGCCACCTAATTTCTATCCATGTAGCTTCTGCACTTTCCCATTAACTATCTTTGTATTTACTAATTTTGGCTCCCCAACTCAGAGTAAAAGTCAATTTTTTAAAAAATGGCCCAGACTGAGGTCAGATGGATTTTTTCCTGTCTCTGAACTTTAGGCCTTGAATAGGTTCCAATTTTGTAAAGTGGTTTATTTCTAATCCCTGCCCTTTTGTGGGTGAAGGCCTTGTCTCTTGAATTTTTTCAGAACGCCAAGATACAACCTTAGGCTATTGAAGCCAGCAAATGTCCCAAGGGTAGCTCTAACTTCAGAACATGTTCACCTCTCCAGTTTCTGGCTCTCACTTCATTGCTTGATCTTATTTTCTTTTACTTTTTTTTTTTTTTTTTTGAGATGGAGTCTTGCTCTGTCACCCAGGCTGGAGTGCAGGGTGCAATCTTGGCTCACTGCAACCTCCACCTCCTGGGTTCAAGTGATTCTCCTGCCTCAGCCTCCCAAGTAGCCGGGACTACAGGTGCATGCCACCATGCCCAGCTAATTTGTGTGTGTGTGTGTATTTTTAGTAGAGACGGGGTTTCACGAGTGTTAGCCAAGATGGTCTCAATCTCCTGACCTCGTGATCCACCCACCTCAGCCTTTCAAAGTGCTGCTATTACAGGCGTGAGCCACTGCACCCACCCTTAATCTTGTCTATATTTTTAAAAGGATGTTTGTCATATTTTACCCACCATTTATTGGTGTTTGTTAGGAAATCTGATATACCATTCAGATACCAACTGTATCCACCTACTATCACAGTCATAATATACAACAGTTCTATTAACCATCCCTAAATTCCCTCATGCTTTCTTGTCAACCCCTCCCCTTTCACCATTCCCAGCCTATGAAAAACTACTCACCAAATTCCATCCCTATAGTTTTGCTTTGTCAAGAATGTCCTATAAATAGAATCAAAATATGGCTTTTTTCACTTAGCAAAATATATTTAAGATTTATCCATATTGTTGCATGGATCAATTTGTTTCTGTTATTGTTGAGTAATGTTGCATGAATCAATACTTTGTTTCTCTTATTGCTGAGTAATGTTCCAGTGTCTGGAGGTGCCAAAGTTTGCTGATTGATTCATTCGCCTTTTGAGGGACATCTGGTGTTCCAGTTTGGAACACTTCTGAATAAAGCTGTTATAATCTTTGACATATTGATGTTTGTGTGAGCATAAGTGTGAATACTAATGTGACCACTGTATCATATGCTAAATGTATGTTTAACATTATAAGAAACTACCACATTCTTTCTTACCATAGTTACAGCGTTTTGCACTCTCAGCAACAGTATTTGAGAATTTTTGTGTTCTGTTTCTTGATCTGTATTTCTAACTGAGGTATTCTTTATCACTGCAGACTCCTTCCCTTATATTGGATAATTGCTTTTCTTTTTCTTTTTCTTTTTTTTCTTTTTTTTGAGCCGGAGTCTCACTCTGTTGCCCAGGCTGGCTGGCTTGCTAGTGGTGAGATCTTGGCTCACCGTAACCTCTGCCTCCCTGGTTCAAGTGATTCTCCTGTCTCAGCCTCCCAAGTAATTGGGATTACAGGCGCCTGCCAACACACCCAGCTGATTTTGTATTTTCTTTTTTTTGAGACAAAGTCTTGCACTGTCACCCAGGCTGGAGTGCAGTGGTGTGATCTCGGCTCATTGCAACCTCTGCCTCCCAGGTTCAAGCGATTCTCCTGCATCAGCCTCCCGAGTAGCTGGGATTACAGGCACCCACCACCATGCCTGGCTAATTTTTTGTATTTTTAGTAGAGACGGGTTTCATCATGTTGGCCAGGTTGGTCTCAAACTCCTGACCTCAAATGATCCACCTGGCTTGGCCTCCCAAATTGCTGGGATTACAGGCGTGAGCCACTGTGCCTGGCCTGAATAATTGCCTTTTTTCTTTCCAACATTCCATGAGATTATAGAACGCTTTCATTATGTTTTAGACCTGTAGTAGTGCCTGGGAGCTCTAGGATATGTTCTTCCCAGAACACACAGAATTGTCCTTGAATAGACAAGTAAATAAGAGAAGACATGAGGCAAAGCATGAAGAAACAAAGGAAACTATGAACTAAGGATAAGTAAACAAAAGCAACTTAGTATCCTATTTGAAAGGGATAGGGAGAGCTAAAGAAGAGCAATTGGAGAGGCATGTAGGATCATAGATTTAGTATGGAGGTGCTTTTGTTTCTATCTATAAGGAAGTTATAGGGAAACCACAGATCACTGGTTCCTAGGCATATACCACTAGGGTGGTATGAAGGGTTGATTACAGAGGAACAGGACAACGGTATTTTGGAGTGACAGAAGTATGATGGTGGGTGGATACATTATTTGAGTCCTTATAAGTCAAAGTTTCTTTTGTTTTTTCTCCTGTTTTTCATTCACCTGGTTTTTATTGAGTGCTAGACATCACAAAGAAAAGTTACAAGATTTCAGTCCTTGGATAACATTATACAAAATCCAATAAAGATTTAAGTTTGCTATGGCAAGCAGTATTGAATCACCTTAATCCAAATGTTTGAATTTGAGCTGATTCAATGATGATTCAGACTTCAGACTCTGTCCAGATCGGTCTACTGTTTCTCCTTTATTCCTCGGTATAGCCCTCAGGGTTCCCAACCCAAAGTATAAAGAATTTATGGCAGGCCCTGTCCTCCAGTTATTGTTGCCCAGCCCTGTGACACAGTCCAAAACACTGTTTAGTTTCTCCCCCTGTTAGCTTTTTCTAGAATTATAAGACTTCTCTAAGTGGAAATGTGGACCCAAATGTTGGGCTTATCTCTTTGACTTTTCATATTTTTCAATTTTTAGCCGCCCACTCTTTATTCTTATGTAAACACTCCAGTCCCTTCACTCAGGTGCCTTTTATAATTTGTTTAATTTGTATAATTGCTATCATTTAGAAAGTTGGTGTAAATTACCTAAATTACCAGAAATGAATGTTTAAGATTTAGGGACTGAAAATTAAATTGAGACCTGAAGAATGAGAAAGAGCATTTGTATAGTCTCATCCAGAGCAGTCCAAAGAAATGGAATAGGCTCTGGCTAGCTTTTAATTGAAAAAGGTCTGTGACTTTTTCAGAGTTGAAAGGAAGCTAGTTTTTCTGGCAAATAAGGAGCAAAGCTGAGAAGGCTGAACAGACACATAAGCAAGGACAAGATCATGGAAGGGGAAATAAGTCAAAGTCATTGAAGAGTTTGGATTTTATATTGTTTAACATGGAAGCTACTAAAAAGTATTAAGCAGATAAAGAAAATCATCATCTGAATCTGAATCAGTTAATAGGAAGGATTAAAAGTACAGATCTCCAGGATCTTTTTCTGATTCACTAGCAGTTAGTCTGGTGTAATGTTGGACAGCTATAATTTTAACATGCTCCCCAGGTGATTTTGATCCCCACCAGAGCTTGAGTACTCACTTTAAAATTTTTCTTAATCTCTTTCCTTATCTTCTCAGGTGAGTTTTCATTATTCTCTAATCTCTCAGATGCCCCTTACATATATTAATACATGAGATCCTTCTAAGCTAATTTTTTTAATTCTATATAGGAACATTAGTGTACCATGAAATCAGTGTAGTGGGGTTTGTCTGTGTGTGTATGAGAGAGAGAAATTGAAAAAAATAGAAATGTTGCAGAATAGAACAGAAAGCAGGGAAGATACTGTTTTATGAAACTGTGTATATATAGTAGGTTGTGATGTGAAAGGTAGGTATCATTATGGGTCATAATATTTGAAACAAACTCATGCATGTCTGTTATTTCTTATGGGCATTATTTTCCTATTATTTGTCTTTGCTATAGAAGTTATATTTCTCAATTTTTTTATTCTCTCTTATCTTTCAGACTTGCCTTCAAGGTATGCAAGTAAGGACTTATCTCCAGAAAAGAACACTTATGAAACACAATTATCCCAATGGGAAATGAGTGACAGACTTGAAAACTGTGATCTTGAAGAGTCCAATTCCAGGGATTATTTGGAAGCCAAAGGCAAGAGGGAGAAGCAACAAGAAAATCAGAAGGAATATTTCAGGCAAGGGATGATCATATATGACAAAATGTCCATTTTCAACCAGCATACTTACTTATCTCAACATTCAAGATGTCATTCTACTGAGAAACCCTATAAATGTAAGGAATGTGGGAAAGCCTTCAGACGAGCCTCACACCTAACACAACATCAAAGTATTCATACTGGTGAAAAACCTTATGAATGTAAGCAATGCGGGAAGGCCTTTAGTCGTGATTCACAACTCAGTCTTCATCAGAGACTTCATACTGGTGAGAAACCCTATGCATGTAAGGAATGTGGGAAGGCCTTTACTCAAAGCTCACAACTTATTTTACATCATAGAATTCATACTGGTGAAAAACCATATAAATGTGAAGAATGTGGGAAAGCCTTTATTCGTAGCTCACAACTTACCCGACATCAAAAAGTTCATACTGGTGAGAAACCTTATGAATGTAAAGAATGTGGGAAGGCCTTTACTCAGAATTCACAACTTACACTACACCAGAGACTTCATACTGGTGAGAAGCTCTATGAATGTAAAGAATGTAGGAAGGTCTTTACTCAGCTCTCACAACTTATTCTGCATAAGAGAATTCATACTGGTGAGAAACCCTATGAATGTAAGGAATGTGGAAAAGCTTTTATTTGTGGCTCACAGCTTTCTCAACATCAGAAAATTCATAATGGGGAAAAACCATATGAATGTAAGGAATGTGGAAAGGCCTTTATTCGGGGCTCACTACTGATGCAACATCAGAGGATTCATACTGGTGAAAAACCCTATAAATGCGAAGAATGTGGGAAGGCCTTTATCCGTGGCTCACAACTTACTCAACACCAGAGAATTCACACCAATGAAAAGCCCTATGAATGTAAGGAATGTGGAAAGATGTTTAGTCATGGCTCGCAACTTACTCAACATCAGAGAATACATACTGGTGAGAAACCCTATCAATGTAAGGAATGTGGAAAGGCGTTTAATCGTGGCTCACTCCTTACACGACACCAGAGGATTCATACTGGTGAGAAACCCTATGAATGTAAAGAATGTGGAAAAACCTTTAGTCGTGGCTCAGAACTTACTCAACATGAGCGAATTCACACGGGTGAGAAACCCTATGAATGTAAGGAATGTGGGAAATCTTTTATTCGTGGCTCACAGCTTACTCAACATCAGAGAATCCATACTGGTGAGAAACCTTATGAATGTAAAGAATGTAGAATGGCCTTTACTCAGAGTTCACATCTTTCCCAACATCAAAGACTTCACACTGGTGAGAAACCCTATGTGTGTAATGAATGTGGAAAGGCCTTTGCGCGTGGCTTACTACTTATACAACATCAGAGAATTCATACTGGTGAGAAACCATATCAATGTAAGGAATGTGGGAAAGCCTTTATTCGTGGTTCACAGTTGACTCAACATCAGCGAATTCACACTGGAGAAAAACCCTATGAATGCAAGGAGTGTGGTAAGGCCTTTAGTCATGGCTCTCAGCTTACTCTACATCAGAGAATCCATACTGGTGAGAAGCCCTATGAATGCAGAGAATGTAGAAAGGCCTTTACTCAGAGCTCACATCTTTCTCGGCATCAGAGAATTCATACTGGTGAGAAACCATATCGATGTAAGGAATGTGGAAAGGCCTTTACTCGTGGTTCACAGCTAACTCAACATCAGAGAATTCATATCAGTGAGAAATCTTTTGAATATAAGGAATGTGGGATTGACTTTAGTCATGGCTCGCAAGTTTACATGTGAATTGTCTGATTCTTTGAGATCACTATGAAGAGGTTCTCTGGTTGTTATCAGCAAAGAATTCTCACAAATGTGAATATGGGCACACATTTGCCTCAAATCACAGCATCAGATAATTTATGTGAGAGAAAGAAAATGTTAGTGTCATTCATATAGAAAAACCTATCATTACTGGAAACCTATTAAACATTAGCAAATCGGAGAATAGTTTTAATATAGTAAATGTAGGAAGCCCTTTAGCCATATTGAAAACAAATATCTTTTTCAACATTATCTTAGCTCTACTAGTTGATCTTTTTGTTATATGTATCATGATACTTAACCTCTACCTTGGTTTAATCATTTTAAGGTAGACCTAAGTATATTACCTTTATTATAAGATTCTTGGAAGTATTATGTAAGTTATTACATGTAAAAGCTCTTAGAATGGTGCCTTGAACATAGTATACTACAAATATTAGCTACCATTTTCACTAGTATTATTTTAGAGAATTTGCATGAGAGGAGAGTACTTATGAGTGTAATGAAAATAGGAGAGTACTTATGAGTGTAATGAATATCAACACATCCTAGATGACTTGGTTGGGGGGCACTGTATGCCATAATGAATGTGAGAAAGCTGTCATTTAAATCTCATCCATTATTGCTATAAGAGGAAATTCATACTGTTAAAAAAAAAAACCCAGTGGATTTAATCAGTGTATTATTGCGCACAGCTGTTAGAGAAGTGGGGCAAGGTGTGAAGTGATTTTTAACAAAGTCTAAGATCCAAAGTCTAATAAATCTAGGAATTTTTTTAAAACCTGAATGTATTGCTTTTGAAGTAAACAAAATAAGAACTGATATTACAGACTATTTTGCAATGAAAAATGATGAGAGTTTGTGATACAGACTGCTTTTTTCCTACCCTATATCTATTTTCTCTTTTTTAGTAACAAATTTCTGGGCAGAAAAACTATCCCAGCCTTCCTTGCAGGTCAACAAGCTAGAAGTGGTATTTATATGAGTAGGAGATTTATGAAATCCATTTTTCCTGTCTTTTTTTCCCTGCCTACAATGTGGACATCTAAGCTGGAGCTCCGATACTCTCATGGGGACTTTGAGAATGGTATCTGGGTGTTATGGATCATGGAGCAGAAATACAGAAGGAGTCTGCAACCCTGATGACTTTGTGGAATAGCCATACTAGCTCTGGTCTGCTTGCCTCCTGTATTTCTTTAAATAAAATTAAACATCTTATTTGTTGATGCTATTGTAGTTCTGTTATTGAAAATAAAAATTCTTAAGGATATAAAATTTTGTACCTGGAAGTGGGATGCTATGGGTAAAAGAAATCTCAAATGGGGTATTGACATAGGGCCACTGAGAATGAGGAACTGCCCAAATTAAGCTAGGAATTTGAAGTTTCTTGTTTTAATAGGCAGGACGTTTTGTCACTGCCTCCCACTCTTACAAGCATGCCTTGTATCAGTTGATGCTATAATGTTAGAGGAAATGCTAGAAGTGATTCAGAATATGTGTGTTGCATGTTTCTTGCTGCTTTCAGTAATGTCTTGTGAAAGAGATAAATTTAGAGTAGAGCTAGGCAGCCCACTAGCAGCAACTGAAAGCAATATTGCTTTGGTAAGATGTTATCTATGATGGCAGGCTCTCAGTCCTCCACCCTTAATCCACTTACAGTGATTTAATATGACAACCTGAACAAGAAATTAGGCCAGTGCCAATGCATACAAAGGCAGTCTGCTAGTAAGTATGGTTATGCTTTCCTCACAGGAGCCTATTGTTCTAAAAGTAGTTATTAGGTACTTAATATATTCCAGCCACTATGTTAGGTGTTTCGGATATTTGTCAGTGAACAATTCTAACAGGAGGAGATAATCATACACACAGAGTATGTTAGAACGTAAGTGTTAGGGGGAAAAAGTCATTCAAAAGACAATGGGAAGGATATCATTTAGGTTGCTTTGGGAAATACAGTGATCAAGGTAGAACATCAAGAAGGATAGACATGAGCCAAGACTTGAAGGACTGTGGTGATTCCAGGCAGAGGAGAGAAGTCCTACAATGGGACTACACTGAAGTGTTTTAGGAAAATTGAAGTTATTGAAGAACACTGTGCAAAGGGATGGTTCCTAGAGCAGAACTGAGAGATAACAGCTATGTCTTGCCAAGCGTGCAAGCCATTATAAAGATACTTTATTTTGAGGGAAACACGACTGTTGAAAAAAAAACAAAATCGATGGGAGGAACCAAGATGGCCGAATAGGAACAGCTCTGGTCTACAGCTCCCAGCGTGAGCAACGCAGAAGACAGGTGATTTCTGCATTCCCAACTGAGGTACCGGGTTCATCTCACTGGGGAGTGCCAGACAGGTGCAGGACAGTGGGTGCAGCACACCATGCATGAGCCGAAGCAGGGCGAGGCATCGCCTCACCTGGGAAGTGCAAGGGGTCAGGGAATTCCCTTTCCTAGTCAAAGTGGTGACAGACGACACCTGGAAAATCGGGTCACTCCCATCCTAATACTGCGCTTTTCCAACGGTCTTAAAAAATGGCACACCAGGAGATTATACCCCACGCCTGGCTCAGAGGGTCCTACGCCTATGGAGTCTTGCTCATTGCTAGCACAGCAGTCCGAGATAAAACAGCAAGGCTGGGGGAGGGGCACCCACCATTGCCGAGTTAGTTTGATGAGGTAAACAAAGCAGCCAGGAAGCTCGAACTGGGTGGAGCCCACCACAGCTCAAGGAGGCCTGCCTGCCTCTGTAGGCTCCACCTCTGGGGGCAGGGCACAGACAAAAAGCAGTAACTTCTGCAGACTTAAATGTCCCTCTCTGACAGCTTTGAAGAGACTAGTGGTTCTCCCAGCATGCAGCTTGAGATCTGAGAATGGGCAGACTGCCTCCTCAAGTGGGTCCCTGACCCCTGAGTAGCCTAACTGGGAGGCATCCCCCAGTAGGGGTGGACTGACACCCTACATGGCTGGCTACTCTTCTGAGACAAAATTTCCAGAAGAACGATCAGGCAGCAGCATCTGTGGTTCACCAATATCCGCTGTTCTGCAGCCATCACTGCTGATACCCAGGCAAACAGGGTCTGGAGTGGACCTCCAGCAAACTCCAACAGACCTGCAGCTGAGGGTCCTGTCTGTTAGAAGGAAAACTAACAAACAGAAATGACATCCACACCAAAAACCCATCTGTACATCACCATCATCAAAGACCAAAGGTAGATAAAACCACAAAGATGGGGAAAAAACAGCAGAAAAACTGGGAACTCTAAAAATCAAAGCGCCTCTCCTCCACCAAAGAAAGGCATCTCCTCACCAGCAATGGAACAACGCTGAAAGGACAATGACTTTGACGAGTTGAGAGAAGGCTTCAGACGATCAAATTACTCCGAGCTACGGGAGGAAATTCGAACCAATGACAAAGAAGTTAAAAGCTTGGAAAAAAAATTAGACAAATGGATAACTAGAATGACCAACGCACAGAAGTCCTTAAAGGACCTGATGGAGCTGAAAACCAAGGAATGAGATTACGTGACGAATGCAGAAGCCTCGGTAGCCGATGCGATCAACTGGAAGAAAGGGTATCAGTGATGTAAGATGAATGAAAATGAAATGAGAGAAGTTTAGAGAAAAAAGAATAAAAACAAACAAACAAAACCTCCAAGAAATATGGGACTATGTGCAAAGACCAAATCTACGTCTGATTGGTGTACCTGAAAGTGACGGGGAGAACGGAACCAAGTAGGAAAACACTCTACAGGATATTACACAGGAGAACTTCCCGAATCCAGCAACGCAGGCCAACATTCAGATTCAGGAAATACAGAGAACGCCACAAAGATACTCCTCGAGAAGAGCAACTCCAAGACACATAATTGTCAGATTCACCAAAGTTGAAATGTAGGAAAAAATGTTAAGGGCGGCCAGAGAGAAAGGTCGGGTTACCCACAAAGGGAAGCCCATCAGACTAACAGCTGATCTCTCGGCAGAAACTCTACAAGCCAGAAGAGAATGGGGGCTGATATTCAACATTCTTAAAGAAAAGAATTTTCAATCCAGAATCTCATATCCAGCCAAACTAAGCTTCATAAGTGAAGGAGAAATGAAATACTTTACAGACGAGCAAATGCTGAGTGATTTTATCACCACCAGGCCTGCCCTAAAAGAGCTCCTGAAGGAAGCACTAAACATGGAAAGGAACAACCGGTACCAGCCACTGCAAAAGCATGCCAAATTGTAAAGACTGTCGAGGCTAGGAAGAAACTGCATCAACTAATGAGCAACATAAGCAGCTAACATCATAATGACAGGATCAAATCCACACATAACAATATTAACTTTAAATGTAAATGGGCTAAATGCTCCAATTAAAAGACACAGACTGGCAAATTGGATAAGGAGTCAAGACCCATCAGTGTGCTGTGTTCAGGAAGCCCATCTCACGTGCGGAGACACACCTAGGCTCAAAATAAAGGGATGGAGGAAGATCTACCAAGCAAATGGAAAACAGAAAAGGCAGGGGTTGCAATCCTAGGCTCTGATAAAATAGACTTTAAACCAACAGAGATCAAAAGAGACAAAGAAGGCCATTACATAATGGTAAAGGGATCAATTCAACAAGAAGAGCTAACTATCCTAAATATATATGCACCCAATACAGGAGCACCCAGATTCATAAAGCAAGTCCTTAGTGACGTACAAAGAGACTTAGACTCCCATGCGATGATAATGGGAGACTTTAACACCCCACTGTCAACATGAGACAGATCAACGAGACAGAAAGTTAACAAGGATACCCAGGAATTGAACTCAGCTCTGCGACAACCGGACCTAATAGACATCTGCAGAACTCTCCACCCCAAATCAACAGAATATACATTCTTTTCAGCACCACACTGCACCTATTCCAAAATTGACCACATAGTTGGAAGTAAAGCACTCAGCAAATGTTAAAGAACAGAAATTGTAACAAACTCTCTCTCAGACCACAGTGCAATCAAACTAGAACTCAGGATTAAGAAACTCACTCAAAACCACTCAACTACATGGAAACCGAACAACCTGCTCCTGAATGACTACTGGCTAAATAATGAAATGAAGGCAGAAATAAAGATGTTCTTTGAAACCAACGAGAACAAAGATACAACATACCTGAATCTCTGGGACACATTCAAAGCAGTGTGTAGAGGGAAATTTATGGCACTAAATGCCCACAACAGAAAGCAGGAAAGATCTAAAATTGAGACCCTAACATCACAATTAAAAGAACTAGAAAAGCAAGAGCAAACACATTCAAAAGCTAGCAGAAGGCAAGAAATAACTAAGATCAGAGCAGAACTGAAGGAAACAGAGACACAAAAAACCCTTCAAAAAATTAATGAATCCAGGAGCTGGTTTTTTGAAAAGATCAACAAAATTGATAGACCGCTAGCAAGACTAATAAAGAAGAAGAGAGAAGAATCAAATAGACGCAATAAAAAATGATAAAGGGGATATCACCACCAATCCCACAGAAATACAAACTACCATCAGAGGATACTATAAACGGCTCTACACAAATACACTAGAAAATCTAGAAGAAATGGATAAATTCCTAGACACATACATCCTCCCAAGACTAAACCAGGAAGAAGTTGAATCTCTGAATAGACCAATAACAGGCTCTGAAATTGAGGCAATAATCAATAGCTTACCAACCAAAAAGAGTCCAGGACCTGATGGATTCACAGCCAAATTCTACCAGAGGTACAAAGAGGAGCTGGTACCATTCCTTCTGAAACTATTCCAATCGATAGAAAAAGAGGGAATCCTCCCTAACTCATTTTATGAAGCCAGCATCATCCTGATACCAAAGCCCGGCAGAGACACAACCAAAAAAAGAGAATTTTAGACCAATATCCTTCATGATCATCCACGCAAAAATCCTCAATAAAATACTGGCAAACCGAATCCAGCAGCACATCAAAAAGCTTATCCACCGTGATCAAGTGGGCTTCATCCCTGGGATGCAAGGCTGGTTCAACATACGCAAATCAATAAATGTAATCCAACATATAATCACAACCAAAGACAAAAACCACATAATTATCTCAATAGATGCAGAAAAGGCCTTTGACAAAATTCAACAACTTCATGCTAAAAACTCTCAATAGGCCGGGCGCGGTGGCTCACGCTTGTAATCCCAGCACTTTGGGAGGCCAAGGCGGGTGGATCACGAGGTCAGGAGATCGAGACCATGGTGAAACCCCGTCTCTACTAAAAATACAAAAAATTAGCCGGGCGTGGTGGTGGGCGCCTGTAGTCCCAGCTACTTGGAGAGGCTGCGGCAGGAGAATGGCGTGAACCCAGGAGGCGGAGCTTGCAGTGAGCCGAGATTGCGCCACTGCACTCCAGCCTGGGCGACAGAGCGGGACTCCGTCTCAAAAAAAAAAAAAAAAAAAAAAAAAAAAAAAAAAAACCTCTCAATAAATTAGGTACTGATGGGACGTATCTCAAAATCATAAGAGCTATCTATGACAAACCCACAGCCAATATCATACTGAATGGGCAAAAACTGGTAGCATTCCCTTTGAAAATGGCACAAGACAGGGATGCCCTCTCTCACCACTCCTATTCAACATAGTGTTGGAAGTTCTGGCCAGGGCAATCAGGCAGGAGAAGGAAATAAAGGGTATTCAATTAGGAAAACAGGAAGCCAAATTGTCCCTGTTTGCAGAGGACATGATTGTATATTTAGAAAACCCCATCGTCTCAGCCCAAAATCTCCTCAGGCTGATAAGCAACTTCAGCAGAGTCTCAGGATACAAAATCAATGTACAAAAATCACAAGCATTCTTGTACACCAATAACAGACAAACAGAGAGCCAAATCATGAGTGAACTCCCATTCACAATTACTTCAAAGAGAATAAAATACCTAGGAATCCAACTTACAAGGGATGTGAAGGACCTCTTCAAGGAGAACTACAAACCACTGCTCAGTGAAATAAAAGAGGATACAAACAAATGGAAGAACGTTCCATACTCATGGGTAGGAAGAATCAATATCATGAAAATGGCCATACTGCCCAAGGTAATTTATAGATTCAATGCCATCCCCATCAAGCTACCAATGACTTTCTTCACAGAATTGGAAAATACTACTTTAAAGTTCCTATGGAACCAAAAAAGAGCCCGCATCGCCAAGTCAATCCTAAGCCAAAAGAACAAAGCTGGAGGCATCACGCTCCCTGACTTCAGACTATACTACAAGGCTACAGTAACCAAAACAGCATGGTACTGGTACCAAAACAGAGATATAGACCAATGGAACAGAACAGAGCTCAGAAATAATGCCACATATCTACAACTATCTGATCTTTGACAAACCTGACAAAAACAAAAATGGGGAAAGGATTCCCTATTTAATAAATGGTGCTGGGAAAACTGGCTAGCCATATGTAGAAAGCTGAAACTGGATCCCTTCCTTAAACCTTATACAAAAATTAATTCAAGATGGATTAAAGACTTAAATGTTAGACCTAAAGCCATAAAAACCCTAGAAGAAAACCTAGGCAATGCCATTCAGGACATAGGCATGGACAAGGACTTCATGTCTAAAACACCAAAAGCAATGGCAACAAAAGCCAAAATTGACAAATGGGATCTAATTAAACTAAAGAGCTTCTGCACAGCAAAAGAAACTGCCATCAGAGTGAACAGGCAACCCACACAATGGGAGAAAATTTTTGCAATCTACTCATTTGACAAAGGGCTAATATCCAGAATCTACAATGAACTCAAGCAAATTTACAAGAAAAAAACAAACAACCCCATCGAAGAGTGGGCAAAGGACCTGAACAGACACTTCTCAAAAGAAGACATTTGTGCAGCCAAAAAACACGTGAAAAAAATGCTCATCATCACTGGCCGTCAGAGAAATGCAAATCAAAACCACGATGAGATACCATCTCACACCAGTTAGAATGGTGATCATTAAAAAATCAGGAAACAACAGGTGCTGGAGAGGATGTGGAGAAATAGGAACACTTTTACACTGTTGGTGGGACCGTAAACTAGTTCAACCATTGTGGAAGTCAGTGTGGCGATTCTTCAGGGATCTAGAACTAGAAATACCACTTGACCCAGCCATCCCATTACTGGGCATATAGCCAAAGGATTATAAATCATGCTGCTATAAAGACACATGCACACGTATGTTTACAGCAGCACTATTCATAATGGCAAAGACTTGGAACCAACCTAGATGTCCAACAACAATAGACTGGATTAAGAAAATGTGGCACATATACACCATGGAATACTATGCAGCCATAAAAAAGGATGAGTTCATGTCCTTTGTAGGAACATGGATTAAACTGGAAACCATCATTCTCAGCAAACTATCGCAAGGACAAAAAACCAAACACCGCATGTTCTCACTCGTAGGTGGGAATTGAACAATGAGAACACGTGGACACAGGAAGGGGAACATCACACACCGGGGACTGTTGTGGGGTTGGGGTAGGGGGGAGGGATAGCATTAGGAGATATACCTAATGCTAAATGACGAGTTAATGGGTGCAGCACACCAACATGGCACATGTATACATATGTAACAAACCTGCACGTTGTGCACACGTACCCTAAACCTTAAAGTATCATAATAATAAAATTAAAAAAATAAATCGGGGGGGGGGGTGTGGAGCCAAGATGGCCGAATAGGAACAGCTCCGGTCTACAGCTCCCAGCGTGAGCGATGCAGAAGACGGGTGATTTCTGCATTTCCATCTGAGGTACCGGGTTCATCTCACTAGGGAGTGCCAAACAGTGGGTGCAGGACAGTCGGTGCAGCGCACCATGCACAAGCCGAAGCAGGGCGAGGCATTGCCTCACTCGGGAAGCGCAAGGGGTCAGGGAGTTCCCTTTCCTAGTCAAAGAAAGGGGTAACAGATGGCACCTGGAAAATCGGGTCACTCCCACCCTAATACTGCGCTTTTCCAACAGGCTTGGAAAACGGCACACCAGGAGATTGTGTCCCGCACCTGGCTCGGAGGGTCCTACGCCCACGGGATCTCGCTGATTGCTAGCACAGCAGTCTGAGATCAAACTGCAAGGCGGCAGGCAGGCTGGGGGAGGGGCGCCCGCCATTGCCCAGGCTTGCTTAGGTAAACAAAGCAGCCAGGAAGCTCGAACTGGGTGGAGCCCACCACAGCTCAAGGAGGCCTGCCTGCCTCTGTAGGCTCCACCTCTGGGGGCGGGGCACAGACAAACAAAAAGCAGGAACCTCTGCAGTCTTAAATGTCCCTGTCTGACAGCTTTGAAGAGAGTAGTGGTTCTCCCAGCATGCAACTGGAGATCTGAGAACTGGCAGACTGCCTCCTAAACTGGGTCACTGACCCCCCGAGCAGCCTAACTGGGAGGCACCCCCCAGTAGGGATGGACTGACACCTCACTCGGCCAGGTACTCCTCTGAGACAAAACTCTCAGAGGAACAATGAGAGAGCTGAATTTGCGGTCCATGAAAACCCGCTGTTCTGCAGCCACCGCTGCTGACACCCAGCAAAACAGGGTCTGGAGTGGACCTCTAGCAAACTCCAACAGACCTGCAGCTGAGGGTCCTGTCTGGCAGAAGGAAAACTAACAAACAGAAAGGACACCCACACCAAAAACCCATCTGTACATCACCATCATCAAAGACCAAAAGTAGAGAAAACCACAATGGTGGGGGAAAAACAGAGCAGAAAAACTGGAAATTCTAAAAAGCAGAGCACCTCTCATCCTCCAAAGGAACGCAGTTCCTCACCAGCAAGGGAACAAAGCTGGATGGAGAATGACTTTGACGAGTTGAGAGAAGAAGGCTTCAGACGATCGAGCTACTCCAAGCTACGGGAGGAAATTCAAACCAATGGCAAATGAGTTAAACACTTTGAAAAAAAAAAAAAAAAAAAAACAGGTGAATGTATAACTAAGATAATCAATGCAGAGAAGGGCTTAAAGGAGCTGATGGAGCTGAAAGCCAAGTTTCGAGAACTATGTGAAGATTGCAGAAGCGTCGGTAGCCGATGCGATCGACTGGAAGAAAGGGTATCAGCGATGGAAGATGAAATGAATGAAATGAAGCGAGAAGTTTAGAGAAAAAGGAATAAAAAGAAATGAACAAAGCCTCCAAGAAATATGGGACTATGTGAAAAAGACCAAACCTACGTCTGATTGGTGTACCTGAAAGTGACGGGGAGAACGGAACCAAGTTGGAAAATACTCCGCAAGATATTATCCAGGAGAACTTCCCCAAACTAGCAAGGCAGGCCAACATTCAGATTCAGGAAATACAGAGAACGCAACAAAGATACTCCTCGAGAAGAGCAACTCCAAGACACATAATTGTCAGATTCACCAAAGTTGAAATGTAGGAAAAAATGTTAAGGGCGGCCAGAGAGAAAGGTCGGGTTACCCACAAAGGGAAGCCCATCAGACTAACAGCTGATCTCTCGGCAGAAACTCTACAAGCCAGAAGAGAATGGGGGCTGATATTCAACATTCTTAAAGAAAAGAATTTTCAATCCAGAATCTCATATCCAGCCAAACTAAGCTTCATAAGTGAAGGAGAAATGAAATACTTTACAGACGAGCAAATGCTGAGTGATTTTATCACCACCAGGCCTGCCCTAAAAGAGCTCCTGAGGGAAGCACTAAACATGGAAAGGAACAACCGGTACCAGCCACTGCAAAAGCATGCCAAATTGTAAAGACTGTCGAGGCTAGGAAGAAACTGCATCAACTAATGAGCAACATAAGCAGCTAACATCATAATGACAGGATCAAATCCACACATAACAATATTAACTTTAAATGTAAATGGGCTAAATGCTCCAATTAAAAGACACAGACTGGCAAATTGGATAAGGAGTCAAGACCCATCAGTGTGCTGTGTTCAGGAAGCCCATCTCACGTGCGGAGACACACCTAGGCTCAAAATAAAGGGATGGAGGAAGATCTACCAAGCAAATGGAAAACAAAAAGAAAAGGCAGGGGTTGCAATCCTAGGCTCTGATAAAATAGACTTTAAACCAACAGAGATCAAAAGAGACAAAGAAGGCCATTACATAATGGTAAAGGGATCAATTCAACAAGAAGAGCTAACTATCCTAAATATATATGCACCCAATACAGGAGCACCCAGATTCATAAAGCAAGTCCTTAGTGACGTACAAAGAGACTTAGACTCCCATGCGATGATAATGGGAGACTTTAACACCCCACTGTCAACATGAGACAGATCAACGAGACAGAAAGTTAACAAGGATACCCAGGAATTGAACTCAGCTCTGCGACAACCGGACCTAATAGACATCTGCAGAACTCTCCACCCCAAATCAACAGAATATACATTCTTTTCAGCACCACACTGCACCTATTCCAAAATTGACCACATAGTTGGAAGTAAAGCACTCAGCAAATGTTAAAGAACAGAAATTGTAACAAACTCTCTCTCAGACCACAGTGCAATCAAACTAGAACTCAGGATTAAGAAACTCACTCAAAACCACTCAACTACATGGAAACCGAACAACCTGCTCCTGAATGACTACTGGCTAAATAATGAAATGAAGGCAGAAATAAAGATGTTCTTTGAAACCAACGAGAACAAAGATACAACATACCTGAATCTCTGGGACACATTCAAAGCAGTGTGTAGAGGGAAATTTATGGCACTAAATGCCCACAACAGAAAGCAGGAAAGATCTAAAATTGAGACCCTAACATCACAATTAAAAGAACTAGAAAAGCAAGAGCAAACACATTCAAAAGCTAGCAGAAGGCAAGAAATAACTAAGATCAGAGCAGAACTGAAGGAAACAGAGACACAAAAAACCCTTCAAAAAATTAATGAATCCAGGAGCTGGTTTTTTGAAAAGATCAACAAAATTGATAGACCGCTAGCAAGACTAATAAAGAAGAAGAGAGAAGAATCAAATAGACGCAATAAAAAATGATAAAGGGGATATCACCACCAATCCCACAGAAATACAAACTACCATCAGAGGATACTATAAACGGCTCTACACAAATACACTAGAAAATCTAGAAGAAATGGATAAATTCCTAGACACATACATCCTCCCAAGACTAAACCAGGAAGAAGTTGAATCTCTGAATAGACCAATAACAGGCTCTGAAATTGAGGCAATAATCAATAGCTTACCAACCAAAAAGAGTCCAGGACCTGATGGATTCACAGCCAAATTCTACCAGAGGTACAAAGAGGAGCTGGTACCATTCCTTCTGAAACTATTCCAATCGATAGAAAAAGAGGGAATCCTCCCTAACTCATTTTATGAAGCCAGCATCATCCTGATACCAAAGCCCGGCAGAGACACAACCAAAAAAAGAGAATTTTAGACCAATATCCTTCATGATCATCCACGCAAAAATCCTCAATAAAATACTGGCAAACCGAATCCAGCAGCACATCAAAAAGCTTATCCACCGTGATCAAGTGGGCTTCATCCCTGGGATGCAAGGCTGGTTCAACATACGCAAATCAATAAATGTAATCCAACATATAATCACAACCAAAGACAAAAACCACATAATTATCTCAATAGATGCAGAAAAGGCCTTTGACAAAATTCAACAACTTCATGCTAAAAACTCTCAATAGGCCGGGCACGGTGGCTCACGCTTGTAATCCCAGCACTTTGGGAGGCCAAGGCGGGTGGATCACGAGGTCAGGAGATCGAGACCATGGTGAAACCCCGTCTCTACTAAAAATACAAAAAATTAGCCGGGCGTGGTGGTGGGCGCCTGTAGTCCCAGCTACTTGGAGAGGCTGCGGCAGGAGAATGGCGTGAACCCAGGAGGCGGAGGCTTGCAGTGAGCCGAGATTGCGCCACTGCACTCCAGCCTGGGCGACAGAGCGGGACTCCGTCTCAAAAAAAAAAAAAAAAAAAAAAAAAAAAAAAAAAAAAAACCTCTCAATAAATTAGGTACTGATGGGACGTATCTCAAAATCATAAGAGCTATCTATGACAAACCCACAGCCAATATCATACTGAATGGGCAAAAACTGGTAGCATTCCCTTTGAAAATGGCACAAGACAGGGATGCCCTCTCTCACCACTCCTATTCAACATAGTGTTGGAAGTTCTGGCCAGGGCAATCAGGCAGGAGAAGGAAATAAAGGGTATTCAATTAGGAAAACAGGAAGCCAAATTGTCCCTGTTTGCAGAGGACATGATTGTATATTTAGAAAACCCCATCGTCTCAGCCCAAAATCTCCTCAGGCTGATAAGCAACTTCAGCAGAGTCTCAGGATACAAAATCAATGTACAAAAATCACAAGCATTCTTGTACACCAATAACAGACAAACAGAGAGCCAAATCATGAGTGAACTCCCATTCACAATTACTTCAAAGAGAATAAAATACCTAGGAATCCAACTTACAAGGGATGTGAAGGACCTCTTCAAGGAGAACTACAAACCACTGCTCAGTGAAATAAAAGAGGATACAAACAAATGGAAGAACGTTCCATACTCATGGGTAGGAAGAATCAGTATCATGAAAATGGCCATACTGCCCAAGGTAATTTATAGATTCAATGCCATCCCCATCAAGCTACCAATGACTTTCTTCACAGAATTGGAAAATACTACTTTAAAGTTCCTATGGAACCAAAAAAGAGCCCGCATCGCCAAGTCAATCCTAAGCCAAAAGAACAAAGCTGGAGGCATCACGCTCCCTGACTTCAGACTATACTACAAGGCTACAGTAACCAAAACAGCATGGTACTGGTACCAAAACAGAGATATAGACCAATGGAACAGAACAGAGCTCAGAAATAATGCCACATATCTACAACTATCTGATCTTTGACAAACCTGACAAAAACAAAAATGGGGAAAGGATTCCCTATTTAATAAATGGTGCTGGGAAAACTGGCTAGCCATATGTAGAAAGCTGAAACTGGATCCCTTCCTTAAACCTTATACAAAAATTAATTCAAGATGGATTAAAGACTTAAATGTTAGACCTAAAGCCATAAAAACCCTAGAAGAAAACCTAGGCAATGCCATTCAGGACATAGGCATGGACAAGGACTTCATGTCTAAAACACCAAAAGCAATGGCAACAAAAGCCAAAATTGACAAATGGGATCTAATTAAACTAAAGAGCTTCTGCACAGCAAAAGAAACTGCCATCAGAGTGAACAGGCAACCCACACAATGGGAGAAAATTTTTGCAATCTACTCATTTGACAAAGGGCTAATATCCAGAATCTACAATGAACTCAAGCAAATTTACAAGAAAAAACAAACAACCCCATCGAAGAGTGGGCAAAGGACCTGAACAGACACTTCTCAAAAGAAGACATTTGTGCAGCCAAAAAACACGTGAAAAAAATGCTCATCATCACTGGCCGTCAGAGAAATGCAAATCAAAACCACGATGAGATACCATCTCACACCAGTTAGAATGGTGATCATTAAAAAATCAGGAAACAACAGTGCTGGAGAGGATGTGGAGAAATAGGAACACTTTTACACTGTTGGTGGGACCGTAAACTAGTTCAACCATTGTGGAAGTCAGTGTGGCGATTCTTCAGGGATCTAGAACTAGAAATACCACTTGACCCAGCCATCCCATTACTGGGCATATAGCCAAAGGATTATAAATCATGCTGCTATAAAGACACATGCACACGTATGTTTACAGCAGCACTATTCATAATGGCAAAGACTTGGAACCAACCTAGATGTCCAACAACAATAGACTGGATTAAGAAAATGTGGCACATATACACCATGGAATACTATGCAGCCATAAAAAAGGATGAGTTCATGTCCTTTGTAGGAACATGGATTAAACTGGAAACCATCATTCTCAGCAAACTATCGCAAGGACAAAAAACCAAACACCGCATGTTCTCACTCGTAGGTGGGAATTGAACAATGAGAACACGTGGACACAGGAAGGGGAACATCACACACCGGGACTGTTGTGGGTTGGGTAGGGGGGAGGGATAGCATTAGGAGATATACCTAATGCTAAATGACGAGTTAATGGGTGCAGCACACCAACATGGCACATGTATACATATGTAACAAACCTGCACGTTGTGCACACGTACCCTAAACCTTAAAGTATCATAATAATAAAATTAAAAAAATAAATCGGGGGGGGGGGTGTGGAGCCAAGATGGCCGAATAGGAACAGCTCCGGTCTACAGCTCCCAGCGTGAGCGATGCAGAAGACGGGTGATTTCTGCATTTCCATCTGAGGTACCGGGTTCATCTCACTAGGAGTGCCAAACAGTGGGTGCAGGACAGTCGGTGCAGCGCACCATGCACAAGCCGAAGCAGGGCGAGGCATTGCCTCACTCGGGAAGCGCAAGGGTCAGGGAGTTCCCTTTCCTAGTCAAAGAAAGGGGTAACAGATGGCACCTGGAAAATCGGGTCACTCCCACCCTAATACTGCGCTTTTCCAACAGGCTTGGAAAACGGCACACCAGGAGATTGTGTCCCGCACCTGGCTCGGAGGGTCCTACGCCCACGGGATCTCGCTGATTGCTAGCACAGCAGTCTGAGATCAAACTGCAAGCGGCAGGCAGGCTGGGGGAGGGGCGCCCGCCATTGCCCAGGCTTGCTTAGGTAAACAAAGCAGCCAGGAAGCTCGAACTGGGTGGAGCCACCACAGCTCAAGGAGGCCTGCCTGCCTCTGTAGGCTCCACCTCTGGGGGCGGGGCACAGACAAACAAAAAGCAGGAACCTCTGCAGTCTTAAATGTCCCTGTCTGACAGCTTTGAAGAGATAGTGTTCTCCCAGCATGCAACTGGAGATCTGAGAACTGGCAGACTGCCTCCTAAACTGGGTCACTGACCCCCCGAGCAGCCTAACTGGGAGGCACCCCCCAGTAGGGATGGACTGACACCTCACTCGGCCAGGTACTCCTCTGAGACAAAACTCTCAGAGAACAATGAGAGAGCTGAATTTGCGGTCCATGAAAACCCGCTGTTCTGCAGCCACCGCTGCTGACACCCAGCAAAACAGGGTCTGGAGTGGACCTCTAGCAAACTCCAACAGACCTGCAGCTGAGGGTCCTGTCTGGCAGAAGGAAAACTAACAAACAGAAAGGACACCCACACCAAAAACCCATCTGTACATCACCATCATCAAAGACCAAAAGTAGAGAAAACCACAATGGTGGGGGAAAAACAGAGCAGAAAAACTGGAAATTCTAAAAAGCAGAGCACCTCTCATCCTCCAAAGGAACGCAGTTCCTCACCAGCAAGGGAACAAAGCTGATGGAGAATGACTTTGACGAGTTGAGAGAAGAAGGCTTCAGACATCGAGCTACTCCAAGCTACGGGAGGAAATTCAAACCAATGGCAAATGAGTTAAACACTTGAAAAAAAAAAAAAAAAAAAAAAAACAGGTGAATGTATAACTAAGATAATCAATGCAGAGAAGGGCTTAAAGGAGCTGATGGAGCTGAAAGCCAAGTTTCGAGAACTATGTGAAGATTGCAGAAGCGTCGGTAGCCGATGCGATCGACTGGAAGAAAGGGTATCAGCGATGGAAGATGAAATGAATGAAATGAAGCGAGAAGTTTAGAGAAAAGGAATAAAAAGAAATGAACAAAGCCTCCAAGAAATATGGGACTATGTGAAAAAGACCAAACCTACGTCTGATTGGTGTACCTGAAAGTGACGGGGAGAACGGAACCAAGTTGGAAAATACTCGCAAGATATTATCCAGGAGAACTTCCCCAAACTAGCAAGGCAGGCCAACATTCAGATTCAGGAAATACAGAGAACGCAACAAAGATACTCCTCGAGAAGAGCAACTCCAAGACACATAATTGTCAGATTCACCAAAGTTGAAATGTAGGAAAAAATGTTAAGGCGGCCAGAGAGAAAGGTCGGGTTACCACAAAGGGAAGCCCATCAGACTAACAGCTGATCTCTCGGCAGAAACTCTACAAGCCAGAAGAGAATGGGGCTGATATTCAACATTCTTAAAGAAAAGAATTTTCAATCCAGAATCTCATATCCAGCCAAACTAAGCTTCATAAGTGAAGGAGAAATGAAATACTTTACAGACGAGCAAATGCTGAGTGATTTTATCACCACCAGGCCTGCCCTAAAAGAGCTCCTGAGGGAAGCACTAAACATGGAAAGGAACAACCGGTACCAGCCACTGCAAAAGCATGCCAAATTGTAAAGACTGTCGAGGCTAGGAAGAAACTGCATCAACTAATGAGCAACATAAGCAGCTAACATCATAATGACAGGATCAAATCCACACATAACAATATTAACTTTAAATGTAAATGGGCTAAATGCTCCAATTAAAAGACACAGACTGGCAAATTGGATAAGGAGTCAAGACCCATCAGTGTGCTGTGTTCAGGAAGCCCATCTCACGTGCGGAGACACACCTAGGCTCAAAATAAAGGGATGGAGGAAGATCTACCAAGCAAATGGAAAACAAAAAGAAAAGGCAGGGGTTGCAATCCTAGGCTCTGATAAAATAGACTTTAAACCAACAGAGATCAAAAGAGACAAAGAAGGCCATTACATAATGGTAAAGGGATCAATTCAACAAGAAGAGCTAACTATCCTAAATATATATGCACCCAATACAGGAGCACCCAGATTCATAAAGCAAGTCCTTAGTGACGTACAAAGAGACTTAGACTCCCATGCGATGATAATGGGAGACTTTAACACCCCACTGTCAACATGAGACAGATCAACGAGACAGAAAGTTAACAAGGATACCCAGGAATTGAACTCAGCTCTGCGACAACCGGACCTAATAGACATCTGCAGAACTCTCCACCCCAAATCAACAGAATATACATTCTTTTCAGCACCACACTGCACCTATTCCAAAATTGACCACATAGTTGGAAGTAAAGCACTCAGCAAATGTTAAAGAACAGAAATTGTAACAAACTCTCTCTCAGACCACAGTGCAATCAAACTAGAACTCAGGATTAAGAAACTCACTCAAAACCACTCAACTACATGGAAACCGAACAACCTGCTCCTGAATGACTACTGGCTAAATAATGAAATGAAGGCAGAAATAAAGATGTTCTTTGAAACCAACGAGAACAAAGATACAACATACCTGAATCTCTGGGACACATTCAAAGCAGTGTGTAGAGGGAAATTTATGGCACTAAATGCCCACAACAGAAAGCAGGAAAGATCTAAAATTGAGACCCTAACATCACAATTAAAAGAACTAGAAAAGCAAGAGCAAACACATTCAAAAGCTAGCAGAAGGCAAGAAATAACTAAGATCAGAGCAGAACTGAAGGAAACAGAGACACAAAAAACCCTTCAAAAAATTAATGAATCCAGGAGCTGGTTTTTTGAAAAGATCAACAAAATTGATAGACCGCTAGCAAGACTAATAAAGAAGAAGAGAGAAGAATCAAATAGACGCAATAAAAAATGATAAAGGGGATATCACCACCAATCCCACAGAAATACAAACTACCATCAGAGGATACTATAAACGGCTCTACACAAATACACTAGAAAATCTAGAAGAAATGGATAAATTCCTAGACACATACATCCTCCCAAGACTAAACCAGGAAGAAGTTGAATCTCTGAATAGACCAATAACAGGCTCTGAAATTGAGGCAATAATCAATAGCTTACCAACCAAAAAGAGTCCAGGACCTGATGGATTCACAGCCAAATTCTACCAGAGGTACAAAGAGGAGCTGGTACCATTCCTTCTGAAACTATTCCAATCGATAGAAAAAGAGGGAATCCTCCCTAACTCATTTTATGAAGCCAGCATCATCCTGATACCAAAGCCCGGCAGAGACACAACCAAAAAAAGAGAATTTTAGACCAATATCCTTCATGATCATCCACGCAAAAATCCTCAATAAAATACTGGCAAACCGAATCCAGCAGCACATCAAAAAGCTTATCCACCGTGATCAAGTGGGCTTCATCCCTGGGATGCAAGGCTGGTTCAACATACGCAAATCAATAAATGTAATCCAACATATAATCACAACCAAAGACAAAAACCACATAATTATCTCAATAGATGCAGAAAAGGCCTTTGACAAAATTCAACAACTTCATGCTAAAAACTCTCAATAGGCCGGGCACGGTGGCTCACGCTTGTAATCCCAGCACTTTGGGAGGCCAAGGCGGGTGGATCACGAGGTCAGGAGATCGAGACCATGGTGAAACCCCGTCTCTACTAAAAATACAAAAAATTAGCCGGGCGTGGTGGTGGGCGCCTGTAGTCCCAGCTACTTGGAGAGGCTGCGGCAGGAGAATGGCGTGAACCCAGGAGGCGGAGCTTGCAGTGAGCCGAGATTGCGCCACTGCACTCCAGCCTGGGCGACAGAGCGGGACTCCGTCTCAAAAAAAAAAAAAAAAAAAAAAAAAAAAAAAAAAAAAACCTCTCAATAAATTAGGTACTGATGGGACGTATCTCAAAATCATAAGAGCTATCTATGACAAACCCACAGCCAATATCATACTGAATGGGCAAAAACTGGTAGCATTCCCTTTGAAAATGGCACAAGACAGGGATGCCCTCTCTCACCACTCCTATTCAACATAGTGTTGGAAGTTCTGGCCAGGGCAATCAGGCAGGAGAAGGAAATAAAGGGTATTCAATTAGGAAAACAGGAAGCCAAATTGTCCCTGTTTGCAGAGGACATGATTGTATATTTAGAAAACCCCATCGTCTCAGCCCAAAATCTCCTCAGGCTGATAAGCAACTTCAGCAGAGTCTCAGGATACAAAATCAATGTACAAAAATCACAAGCATTCTTGTACACCAATAACAGACAAACAGAGAGCCAAATCATGAGTGAACTCCCATTCACAATTACTTCAAAGAGAATAAAATACCTAGGAATCCAACTTACAAGGGATGTGAAGGACCTCTTCAAGGAGAACTACAAACCACTGCTCAGTGAAATAAAAGAGGATACAAACAAATGGAAGAACGTTCCATACTCATGGGTAGGAAGAATCAGTATCATGAAAATGGCCATACTGCCCAAGGTAATTTATAGATTCAATGCCATCCCCATCAAGCTACCAATGACTTTCTTCACAGAATTGGAAAATACTACTTTAAAGTTCCTATGGAACCAAAAAAGAGCCCGCATCGCCAAGTCAATCCTAAGCCAAAAGAACAAAGCTGGAGGCATCACGCTCCCTGACTTCAGACTATACTACAAGGCTACAGTAACCAAAACAGCATGGTACTGGTACCAAAACAGAGATATAGACCAATGGAACAGAACAGAGCTCAGAAATAATGCCACATATCTACAACTATCTGATCTTTGACAAACCTGACAAAAACAAGAAATGGGGAAAGGATTCCCTATTTAATAAATGGTGCTGGGAAAACTGGCTAGCCATATGTAGAAAGCTGAAACTGGATCCCTTCCTTAAACCTTATACAAAAATTAATTCAAGATGGATTAAAGACTTAAATGTTAGACCTAAAGCCATAAAAACCCTAGAAGAAAACCTAGGCAATGCCATTCAGGACATAGGCATGGACAAGGACTTCATGTCTAAAACACCAAAAGCAATGGCAACAAAAGCCAAAATTGACAAATGGGATCTAATTAAACTAAAGAGCTTCTGCACAGCAAAAGAAACTGCCATCAGAGTGAACAGGCAACCCACACAATGGGAGAAAATTTTTGCAATCTACTCATTTGACAAAGGGCTAATATCCAGAATCTACAATGAACTCAAGCAAATTTACAAGAAAAAAACAAACAACCCCATCGAAGAGTGGGCAAAGGACCTGAACAGACACTTCTCAAAAGAAGACATTTGTGCAGCCAAAAAACACGTGAAAAAAATGCTCATCATCACTGGCCGTCAGAGAAATGCAAATCAAAACCACGATGAGATACCATCTCACACCAGTTAGAATGGTGATCATTAAAAAATCAGGAAACAACAGGTGCTGGAGAGGATGTGGAGAAATAGGAACACTTTTACACTGTTGGTGGGACCGTAAACTAGTTCAACCATTGTGGAAGTCAGTGTGGCGATTCTTCAGGGATCTAGAACTAGAAATACCACTTGACCCAGCCATCCCATTACTGGGCATATAGCCAAAGGATTATAAATCATGCTGCTATAAAGACACATGCACACGTATGTTTACAGCAGCACTATTCATAATGGCAAAGACTTGGAACCAACCTAGATGTCCAACAACAATAGACTGGATTAAGAAAATGTGGCACATATACACCATGGAATACTATGCAGCCATAAAAAAGGATGAGTTCATGTCCTTTGTAGGAACATGGATTAAACTGGAAACCATCATTCTCAGCAAACTATCGCAAGGACAAAAAACCAAACACCGCATGTTCTCACTCGTAGGTGGGAATTGAACAATGAGAACACGTGGACACAGGAAGGGGAACATCACACACCGGGGACTGTTGTGGGGTTGGGGTAGGGGGGAGGGATAGCATTAGGAGATATACCTAATGCTAAATGACGAGTTAATGGGTGCAGCACACCAACATGGCACATGTATACATATGTAACAAACCTGCACGTTGTGCACACGTACCCTAAACCTTAAAGTATCATAATAATAAAATTAAAAAAATAAATCGGGGGGGGGGGTGTGGAGCCAAGATGGCCGAATAGGAACAGCTCCGGTCTACAGCTCCCAGCGTGAGCGATGCAGAAGACGGGTGATTTCTGCATTTCCATCTGAGGTACCGGGTTCATCTCACTAGGGAGTGCCAAACAGTGGGTGCAGGACAGTCGGTGCAGCGCACCATGCACAAGCCGAAGCAGGGCGAGGCATTGCCTCACTCGGGAAGCGCAAGGGGTCAGGGAGTTCCCTTTCCTAGTCAAAGAAAGGGGTAACAGATGGCACCTGGAAAATCGGGTCACTCCCACCCTAATACTGCGCTTTTCCAACAGGCTTGGAAAACGGCACACCAGGAGATTGTGTCCCGCACCTGGCTCGGAGGGTCCTACGCCCACGGGATCTCGCTGATTGCTAGCACAGCAGTCTGAGATCAAACTGCAAGGCGGCAGGCAGGCTGGGGGAGGGGCGCCCGCCATTGCCCAGGCTTGCTTAGGTAAACAAAGCAGCCAGGAAGCTCGAACTGGGTGGAGCCCACCACAGCTCAAGGAGGCCTGCCTGCCTCTGTAGGCTCCACCTCTGGGGGCGGGGCACAGACAAACAAAAAGCAGGAACCTCTGCAGTCTTAAATGTCCCTGTCTGACAGCTTTGAAGAGAGTAGTGGTTCTCCCAGCATGCAACTGGAGATCTGAGAACTGGCAGACTGCCTCCTAAACTGGGTCACTGACCCCCCGAGCAGCCTAACTGGGAGGCACCCCCCAGTAGGGATGGACTGACACCTCACTCGGCCAGGTACTCCTCTGAGACAAAACTCTCAGAGGAACAATGAGAGAGCTGAATTTGCGGTCCATGAAAACCCGCTGTTCTGCAGCCACCGCTGCTGACACCCAGCAAAACAGGGTCTGGAGTGGACCTCTAGCAAACTCCAACAGACCTGCAGCTGAGGGTCCTGTCTGGCAGAAGGAAAACTAACAAACAGAAAGGACACCCACACCAAAAACCCATCTGTACATCACCATCATCAAAGACCAAAAGTAGAGAAAACCACAATGGTGGGGGAAAAACAGAGCAGAAAAACTGGAAATTCTAAAAAGCAGAGCACCTCTCATCCTCCAAAGGAACGCAGTTCCTCACCAGCAAGGGAACAAAGCTGGATGGAGAATGACTTTGACGAGTTGAGAGAAGAAGGCTTCAGACGATCGAGCTACTCCAAGCTACGGGAGGAAATTCAAACCAATGGCAAATGAGTTAAACACTTTGAAAAAAAAAAAAAAAAAAAAAAACAGGTGAATGTATAACTAAGATAATCAATGCAGAGAAGGGCTTAAAGGAGCTGATGGAGCTGAAAGCCAAGTTTCGAGAACTATGTGAAGATTGCAGAAGCGTCGGTAGCCGATGCGATCGACTGGAAGAAAGGGTATCAGCGATGGAAGATGAAATGAATGAAATGAAGCGAGAAGTTTAGAGAAAAAGGAATAAAAAGAAATGAACAAAGCCTCCAAGAAATATGGGACTATGTGAAAAAGACCAAACCTACGTCTGATTGGTGTACCTGAAAGTGACGGGGAGAACGGAACCAAGTTGGAAAATACTCCGCAAGATATTATCCAGGAGAACTTCCCCAAACTAGCAAGGCAGGCCAACATTCAGATTCAGGAAATACAGAGAACGCAACAAAGATACTCCTCGAGAAGAGCAACTCCAAGACACATAATTGTCAGATTCACCAAAGTTGAAATGTAGGAAAAAATGTTAAGGGCGGCCAGAGAGAAAGGTCGGGTTACCCACAAAGGGAAGCCCATCAGACTAACAGCTGATCTCTCGGCAGAAACTCTACAAGCCAGAAGAGAATGGGGGCTGATATTCAACATTCTTAAAGAAAAGAATTTTCAATCCAGAATCTCATATCCAGCCAAACTAAGCTTCATAAGTGAAGGAGAAATGAAATACTTTACAGACGAGCAAATGCTGAGTGATTTTATCACCACCAGGCCTGCCCTAAAAGAGCTCCTGAGGGAAGCACTAAACATGGAAAGGAACAACCGGTACCAGCCACTGCAAAAGCATGCCAAATTGTAAAGACTGTCGAGGCTAGGAAGAAACTGCATCAACTAATGAGCAACATAAGCAGCTAACATCATAATGACAGGATCAAATCCACACATAACAATATTAACTTTAAATGTAAATGGGCTAAATGCTCCAATTAAAAGACACAGACTGGCAAATTGGATAAGGAGTCAAGACCCATCAGTGTGCTGTGTTCAGGAAGCCCATCTCACGTGCGGAGACACACCTAGGCTCAAAATAAAGGGATGGAGGAAGATCTACCAAGCAAATGGAAAACAAAAAGAAAAGGCAGGGGTTGCAATCCTAGGCTCTGATAAAATAGACTTTAAACCAACAGAGATCAAAAGAGACAAAGAAGGCCATTACATAATGGTAAAGGGATCAATTCAACAAGAAGAGCTAACTATCCTAAATATATATGCACCCAATACAGGAGCACCCAGATTCATAAAGCAAGTCCTTAGTGACGTACAAAGAGACTTAGACTCCCATGCGATGATAATGGGAGACTTTAACACCCCACTGTCAACATGAGACAGATCAACGAGACAGAAAGTTAACAAGGATACCCAGGAATTGAACTCAGCTCTGCGACAACCGGACCTAATAGACATCTGCAGAACTCTCCACCCCAAATCAACAGAATATACATTCTTTTCAGCACCACACTGCACCTATTCCAAAATTGACCACATAGTTGGAAGTAAAGCACTCAGCAAATGTTAAAGAACAGAAATTGTAACAAACTCTCTCTCAGACCACAGTGCAATCAAACTAGAACTCAGGATTAAGAAACTCACTCAAAACCACTCAACTACATGGAAACCGAACAACCTGCTCCTGAATGACTACTGGCTAAATAATGAAATGAAGGCAGAAATAAAGATGTTCTTTGAAACCAACGAGAACAAAGATACAACATACCTGAATCTCTGGGACACATTCAAAGCAGTGTGTAGAGGGAAATTTATGGCACTAAATGCCCACAACAGAAAGCAGGAAAGATCTAAAATTGAGACCCTAACATCACAATTAAAAGAACTAGAAAAGCAAGAGCAAACACATTCAAAAGCTAGCAGAAGGCAAGAAATAACTAAGATCAGAGCAGAACTGAAGGAAACAGAGACACAAAAAACCCTTCAAAAAATTAATGAATCCAGGAGCTGGTTTTTTGAAAAGATCAACAAAATTGATAGACCGCTAGCAAGACTAATAAAGAAGAAGAGAGAAGAATCAAATAGACGCAATAAAAAATGATAAAGGGGATATCACCACCAATCCCACAGAAATACAAACTACCATCAGAGGATACTATAAACGGCTCTACACAAATACACTAGAAAATCTAGAAGAAATGGATAAATTCCTAGACACATACATCCTCCCAAGACTAAACCAGGAAGAAGTTGAATCTCTGAATAGACCAATAACAGGCTCTGAAATTGAGGCAATAATCAATAGCTTACCAACCAAAAAGAGTCCAGGACCTGATGGATTCACAGCCAAATTCTACCAGAGGTACAAAGAGGAGCTGGTACCATTCCTTCTGAAACTATTCCAATCGATAGAAAAAGAGGGAATCCTCCCTAACTCATTTTATGAAGCCAGCATCATCCTGATACCAAAGCCCGGCAGAGACACAACCAAAAAAAGAGAATTTTAGACCAATATCCTTCATGATCATCCACGCAAAAATCCTCAATAAAATACTGGCAAACCGAATCCAGCAGCACATCAAAAAGCTTATCCACCGTGATCAAGTGGGCTTCATCCCTGGGATGCAAGGCTGGTTCAACATACGCAAATCAATAAATGTAATCCAACATATAATCACAACCAAAGACAAAAACCACATAATTATCTCAATAGATGCAGAAAAGGCCTTTGACAAAATTCAACAACTTCATGCTAAAAACTCTCAATAGGCCGGGCACGGTGGCTCACGCTTGTAATCCCAGCACTTTGGGAGGCCAAGGCGGGTGGATCACGAGGTCAGGAGATCGAGACCATGGTGAAACCCCGTCTCTACTAAAAATACAAAAAATTAGCCGGGCGTGGTGGTGGGCGCCTGTAGTCCCAGCTACTTGGAGAGGCTGCGGCAGGAGAATGGCGTGAACCCAGGAGGCGGAGCTTGCAGTGAGCCGAGATTGCGCCACTGCACTCCAGCCTGGGCGACAGAGCGGGACTCCGTCTCAAAAAAAAAAAAAAAAAAAAAAAAAAAAAAAAAAAACCTCTCAATAAATTAGGTACTGATGGGACGTATCTCAAAATCATAAGAGCTATCTATGACAAACCCACAGCCAATATCATACTGAATGGGCAAAAACTGGTAGCATTCCCTTTGAAAATGGCACAAGACAGGGATGCCCTCTCTCACCACTCCTATTCAACATAGTGTTGGAAGTTCTGGCCAGGGCAATCAGGCAGGAGAAGGAAATAAAGGGTATTCAATTAGGAAAACAGGAAGCCAAATTGTCCCTGTTTGCAGAGGACATGATTGTATATTTAGAAAACCCCATCGTCTCAGCCCAAAATCTCCTCAGGCTGATAAGCAACTTCAGCAGAGTCTCAGGATACAAAATCAATGTACAAAAATCACAAGCATTCTTGTACACCAATAACAGACAAACAGAGAGCCAAATCATGAGTGAACTCCCATTCACAATTACTTCAAAGAGAATAAAATACCTAGGAATCCAACTTACAAGGGATGTGAAGGACCTCTTCAAGGAGAACTACAAACCACTGCTCAGTGAAATAAAAGAGGATACAAACAAATGGAAGAACGTTCCATACTCATGGGTAGGAAGAATCAGTATCATGAAAATGGCCATACTGCCCAAGGTAATTTATAGATTCAATGCCATCCCCATCAAGCTACCAATGACTTTCTTCACAGAATTGGAAAATACTACTTTAAAGTTCCTATGGAACCAAAAAAGAGCCCGCATCGCCAAGTCAATCCTAAGCCAAAAGAACAAAGCTGGAGGCATCACGCTCCCTGACTTCAGACTATACTACAAGGCTACAGTAACCAAAACAGCATGGTACTGGTACCAAAACAGAGATATAGACCAATGGAACAGAACAGAGCTCAGAAATAATGCCACATATCTACAACTATCTGATCTTTGACAAACCTGACAAAAACAAGAAATGGGGAAAGGATTCCCTATTTAATAAATGGTGCTGGGAAAACTGGCTAGCCATATGTAGAAAGCTGAAACTGGATCCCTTCCTTAAACCTTATACAAAAATTAATTCAAGATGGATTAAAGACTTAAATGTTAGACCTAAAGCCATAAAAACCCTAGAAGAAAACCTAGGCAATGCCATTCAGGACATAGGCATGGACAAGGACTTCATGTCTAAAACACCAAAAGCAATGGCAACAAAAGCCAAAATTGACAAATGGGATCTAATTAAACTAAAGAGCTTCTGCACAGCAAAAGAAACTGCCATCAGAGTGAACAGGCAACCCACACAATGGGAGAAAATTTTTGCAATCTACTCATTTGACAAAGGGCTAATATCCAGAATCTACAATGAACTCAAGCAAATTTACAAGAAAAAAACAAACAACCCCATCGAAGAGTGGGCAAAGGACCTGAACAGACACTTCTCAAAAGAAGACATTTGTGCAGCCAAAAAACACGTGAAAAAAATGCTCATCATCACTGGCCGTCAGAGAAATGCAAATCAAAACCACGATGAGATACCATCTCACACCAGTTAGAATGGTGATCATTAAAAAATCAGGAAACAACAGGTGCTGGAGAGGATGTGGAGAAATAGGAACACTTTTACACTGTTGGTGGGACCGTAAACTAGTTCAACCATTGTGGAAGTCAGTGTGGCGATTCTTCAGGGATCTAGAACTAGAAATACCACTTGACCCAGCCATCCCATTACTGGGCATATAGCCAAAGGATTATAAATCATGCTGCTATAAAGACACATGCACACGTATGTTTACAGCAGCACTATTCATAATGGCAAAGACTTGGAACCAACCTAGATGTCCAACAACAATAGACTGGATTAAGAAAATGTGGCACATATACACCATGGAATACTATGCAGCCATAAAAAAGGATGAGTTCATGTCCTTTGTAGGAACATGGATTAAACTGGAAACCATCATTCTCAGCAAACTATCGCAAGGACAAAAAACCAAACACCGCATGTTCTCACTCGTAGGTGGGAATTGAACAATGAGAACACGTGGACACAGGAAGGGGAACATCACACACCGGGGACTGTTGTGGGGTTGGGGTAGGGGGGAGGGATAGCATTAGGAGATATACCTAATGCTAAATGACGAGTTAATGGGTGCAGCACACCAACATGGCACATGTATACATATGTAACAAACCTGCACGTTGTGCACACGTACCCTAAACCTTAAAGTATCATAATAATAAAATTAAAAAATAAATCGGGGGGGGGGGTGTGGAGCCAAGATGGCCGAATAGGAACAGCTCCGGTCTACAGCTCCCAGCGTGAGCGATGCAGAAGACGGGTGATTTCTGCATTTCCATCTGAGGTACCGGGTTCATCTCACTAGGGAGTGCCAAACAGTGGGTGCAGGACAGTCGGTGCAGCGCACCATGCACAAGCCGAAGCAGGGCGAGGCATTGCCTCACTCGGGAAGCGCAAGGGGTCAGGGAGTTCCCTTTCCTAGTCAAAGAAAGGGGTAACAGATGGCACCTGGAAAATCGGGTCACTCCCACCCTAATACTGCGCTTTTCCAACAGGCTTGGAAAACGGCACACCAGGAGATTGTGTCCCGCACCTGGCTCGGAGGGTCCTACGCCCACGGGATCTCGCTGATTGCTAGCACAGCAGTCTGAGATCAAACTGCAAGGCGGCAGGCAGGCTGGGGGAGGGGCGCCCGCCATTGCCCAGGCTTGCTTAGGTAAACAAAGCAGCCAGGAAGCTCGAACTGGGTGGAGCCCACCACAGCTCAAGGAGGCCTGCCTGCCTCTGTAGGCTCCACCTCTGGGGGCGGGGCACAGACAAACAAAAAGCAGGAACCTCTGCAGTCTTAAATGTCCCTGTCTGACAGCTTTGAAGAGAGTAGTGGTTCTCCCAGCATGCAACTGGAGATCTGAGAACTGGCAGACTGCCTCCTAAACTGGGTCACTGACCCCCCGAGCAGCCTAACTGGGAGGCACCCCCCAGTAGGGATGGACTGACACCTCACTCGGCCAGGTACTCCTCTGAGACAAAACTCTCAGAGGAACAATGAGAGAGCTGAATTTGCGGTCCATGAAAACCCGCTGTTCTGCAGCCACCGCTGCTGACACCCAGCAAAACAGGGTCTGGAGTGGACCTCTAGCAAACTCCAACAGACCTGCAGCTGAGGGTCCTGTCTGGCAGAAGGAAAACTAACAAACAGAAAGGACACCCACACCAAAAACCCATCTGTACATCACCATCATCAAAGACCAAAAGTAGAGAAAACCACAATGGTGGGGGAAAAACAGAGCAGAAAAACTGGAAATTCTAAAAAGCAGAGCACCTCTCATCCTCCAAAGGAACGCAGTTCCTCACCAGCAAGGGAACAAAGCTGGATGGAGAATGACTTTGACGAGTTGAGAGAAGAAGGCTTCAGACGATCGAGCTACTCCAAGCTACGGGAGGAAATTCAAACCAATGGCAAATGAGTTAAACACTTTGAAAAAAAAAAAAAAAAAAAAAACAGGTGAATGTATAACTAAGATAATCAATGCAGAGAAGGGCTTAAAGGAGCTGATGGAGCTGAAAGCCAAGTTTCGAGAACTATGTGAAGATTGCAGAAGCGTCGGTAGCCGATGCGATCGACTGGAAGAAAGGGTATCAGCGATGGAAGATGAAATGAATGAAATGAAGCGAGAAGTTTAGAGAAAAAGGAATAAAAAGAAATGAACAAAGCCTCCAAGAAATATGGGACTATGTGAAAAAGACCAAACCTACGTCTGATTGGTGTACCTGAAAGTGACGGGGAGAACGGAACCAAGTTGGAAAATACTCTGCAAGATATTATCCAGGAGAACTTCCCCAAACTAGCAAGGCAGGCCAACATTCAGATTCAGGAAATACAGAGAACGCAACAAAGATACTCCTCGAGAAGAGCAACTCCAAGACACATAATTGTCAGATTCACCAAAGTTGAAATGTAGGAAAAAATGTTAAGGGCGGCCAGAGAGAAAGGTCGGGTTACCCACAAAGGGAAGCCCATCAGACTAACAGCTGATCTCTCGGCAGAAACTCTACAAGCCAGAAGAGAATGGGGGCTGATATTCAACATTCTTAAAGAAAAGAATTTTCAATCCAGAATCTCATATCCAGCCAAACTAAGCTTCATAAGTGAAGGAGAAATGAAATACTTTACAGACGAGCAAATGCTGAGTGATTTTATCACCACCAGGCCTGCCCTAAAAGAGCTCCTGAGGGAAGCACTAAACATGGAAAGGAACAACCGGTACCAGCCACTGCAAAAGCATGCCAAATTGTAAAGACTGTCGAGGCTAGGAAGAAACTGCATCAACTAATGAGCAACATAAGCAGCTAACATCATAATGACAGGATCAAATCCACACATAACAATATTAACTTTAAATGTAAATGGGCTAAATGCTCCAATTAAAAGACACAGACTGGCAAATTGGATAAGGAGTCAAGACCCATCAGTGTGCTGTGTTCAGGAAGCCCATCTCACGTGCGGAGACACACCTAGGCTCAAAATAAAGGGATGGAGGAAGATCTACCAAGCAAATGGAAAACAGAAAAGGCAGGGGTTGCAATCCTAGGCTCTGATAAAATAGACTTTAAACCAACAGAGATCAAAAGAGACAAAGAAGGCCATTACATAATGGTAAAGGGATCAATTCAACAAGAAGAGCTAACTATCCTAAATATATATGCACCCAATACAGGAGCACCCAGATTCATAAAGCAAGTCCTTAGTGACGTACAAAGAGACTTAGACTCCCATGCGATGATAATGGGAGACTTTAACACCCCACTGTCAACATGAGACAGATCAACGAGACAGAAAGTTAACAAGGATACCCAGGAATTGAACTCAGCTCTGCGACAACCGGACCTAATAGACATCTGCAGAACTCTCCACCCCAAATCAACAGAATATACATTCTTTTCAGCACCACACTGCACCTATTCCAAAATTGACCACATAGTTGGAAGTAAAGCACTCAGCAAATGTTAAAGAACAGAAATTGTAACAAACTCTCTCTCAGACCACAGTGCAATCAAACTAGAACTCAGGATTAAGAAACTCACTCAAAACCACTCAACTACATGGAAACCGAACAACCTGCTCCTGAATGACTACTGGCTAAATAATGAAATGAAGGCAGAAATAAAGATGTTCTTTGAAACCAACGAGAACAAAGATACAACATACCTGAATCTCTGGGACACATTCAAAGCAGTGTGTAGAGGGAAATTTATGGCACTAAATGCCCACAACAGAAAGCAGGAAAGATCTAAAATTGAGACCCTAACATCACAATTAAAAGAACTAGAAAAGCAAGAGCAAACACATTCAAAAGCTAGCAGAAGGCAAGAAATAACTAAGATCAGAGCAGAACTGAAGGAAACAGAGACACAAAAAACCCTTCAAAAAATTAATGAATCCAGGAGCTGGTTTTTTGAAAAGATCAACAAAATTGATAGACCGCTAGCAAGACTAATAAAGAAGAAGAGAGAAGAATCAAATAGACGCAATAAAAAATGATAAAGGGGATATCACCACCAATCCCACAGAAATACAAACTACCATCAGAGGATACTATAAACGGCTCTACACAAATACACTAGAAAATCTAGAAGAAATGGATAAATTCCTAGACACATACATCCTCCCAAGACTAAACCAGGAAGAAGTTGAATCTCTGAATAGACCAATAACAGGCTCTGAAATTGAGGCAATAATCAATAGCTTACCAACCAAAAAGAGTCCAGGACCTGATGGATTCACAGCCAAATTCTACCAGAGGTACAAAGAGGAGCTGGTACCATTCCTTCTGAAACTATTCCAATCGATAGAAAAAGAGGGAATCCTCCCTAACTCATTTTATGAAGCCAGCATCATCCTGATACCAAAGCCCGGCAGAGACACAACCAAAAAAAGAGAATTTTAGACCAATATCCTTCATGATCATCCACGCAAAAATCCTCAATAAAATACTGGCAAACCGAATCCAGCAGCACATCAAAAAGCTTATCCACCGTGATCAAGTGGGCTTCATCCCTGGGATGCAAGGCTGGTTCAACATACGCAAATCAATAAATGTAATCCAACATATAATCACAACCAAAGACAAAAACCACATAATTATCTCAATAGATGCAGAAAAGGCCTTTGACAAAATTCAACAACTTCATGCTAAAAACTCTCAATAGGCCGGGCGCGGTGGCTCACGCTTGTAATCCCAGCACTTTGGGAGGCCAAGGCGGGTGGATCACGAGGTCAGGAGATCGAGACCATGGTGAAACCCCGTCTCTACTAAAAATACAAAAAATTAGCCGGGCGTGGTGGTGGGCGCCTGTAGTCCCAGCTACTTGGAGAGGCTGCGGCAGGAGAATGGCGTGAACCCAGGAGGCGGAGCTTGCAGTGAGCCGAGATTGCGCCACTGCACTCCAGCCTGGGCGACAGAGCGGGACTCCGTCTCAAAAAAAAAAAAAAACCTCTCAATAAATTAGGTACTGATGGGACGTATCTCAAAATCATAAGAGCTATCTATGACAAACCCACAGCCAATATCATACTGAATGGGCAAAAACTGGTAGCATTCCCTTTGAAAATGGCACAAGACAGGGATGCCCTCTCTCACCACTCCTATTCAACATAGTGTTGGAAGTTCTGGCCAGGGCAATCAGGCAGGAGAAGGAAATAAAGGGTATTCAATTAGGAAAACAGGAAGGCAAATTGTCCCTGTTTGCAGAGGACATGATTGTACATTTAGAAAACCCCATCGTCTCAGCCCAAAATCTCCTCAGGCTGATAAGCAACTTCAGCAGAGTCTCAGGATACAAAATCAATGTACAAAAATCACAAGCATTCTTGTACACCAATAACAGACAAACAGAGAGCCAAATCATGAGTGAACTCCCATTCACAATTACTTCAAAGAGAATAAAATACCTAGGAATCCAACTTACAAGGGATGTGAAGGACCTCTTCAAGGAGAACTACAAACCACTGCTCAGTGAAATAAAAGAGGATACAAACAAATGGAAGAACGTTCCATACTCATGGGTAGGAAGAATCAATATCATGAAAATGGCCATACTGCCCAAGGTAATTTATAGATTCAATGCCATCCCCATCAAGCTACCAATGACTTTCTTCACAGAATTGGAAAATACTACTTTAAAGTTCCTATGGAACCAAAAAAGAGCCCGCATCGCCAAGTCAATCCTAAGCCAAAAGAACAAAGCTGGAGGCATCACGCTCCCTGACTTCAGACTATACTACAAGGCTACAGTAACCAAAACAGCATGGTACTGGTACCAAAACAGAGATATAGACCAATGGAACAGAACAGAGCTCAGAAATAATGCCACATATCTACAACTATCTGATCTTTGACAAACCTGACAAAAACAAGAAATGGGGAAAGGATTCCCTATTTAATAAATGGTGCTGGGAAAACTGGCTAGCCATATGTAGAAAGCTGAAACTGGATCCCTTCCTTAAACCTTATACAAAAATTAATTCAAGATGGATTAAAGACTTAAATGTTAGACCTAAAGCCATAAAAACCCTAGAAGAAAACCTAGGCAATACCATTCAGGACATAGGCATGGACAAGGACTTCATGTCTAAAACACCAAAAGCAATGGCAACAAAAGCCAAAATTGACAAATGGGATCTAATTAAACTAAAGAGCTTCTGCACAGCAAAAGAAACTGCCATCAGAGTGAACAGGCAACCCACACAATGGGAGAAAATTTTTGCAATCTACTCATTTGACAAAGGGCTAATATCCAGAATCTACAATGAACTCAAGCAAATTTACAAGAAAAAAACAAACAACCCCATCGAAGAGTGGGCAAAGGACCTGAACAGACACTTCTCAAAAGAAGACATTTGTGCAGCCAAAAAACACGTGAAAAAATGCTCATCATCACTGGCCGTCAGAGAAATGCAAATCAAAACCACGATGAGATACCATCTCACACCAGTTAGAATGGTGATCATTAAAAAATCAGGAAACAACAGGTGCTGGAGAGGATGTGGAGAAATAGGAACACTTTTACACTGTTGGTGGGACCGTAAACTAGTTCAACCATTGTGGAAGTCAGTGTGGCGATTCTTCAGGGATCTAGAACTAGAAATACCACTTGACCCAGCCATCCCATTACTGGGCATATAGCCAAAGGATTATAAATCATGCTGCTATAAAGACACATGCACACGTATGTTTACAGCAGCACTATTCATAATGGCAAAGACTTGGAACCAACCTAGATGTCCAACAACAATAGACTGGATTAAGAAAATGTGGCACATATACACCATGGAATACTATGCAGCCATAAAAAAGGATGAGTTCATGTCCTTTGTAGGAACATGGATTAAACTGGAAACCATCATTCTCAGCAAACTATCGCAAGGACAAAAAACCAAACACCGCATGTTCTCACTCGTAGGTGGGAATTGAACAATGAGAACACGTGGACACAGGAAGGGGAACATCACACACCGGGGACTGTTGTGGGGTTGGGGTAGGGGGGAGGGATAGCATTAGGAGATATACCTAATGCTAAATGACGAGTTAATGGGTGCAGCACACCAACATGGCACATGTATACATATGTAACAAACCTGCACGTTGTGCACACGTACCCTAAACCTTAAAGTATCATAATAATAAAATTAAAAAAATAAATCGGGGGGGGGTGTGGAGCCAAGATGGCCGAATAGGAACAGCTCCGGTCTACAGCTCCCAGCGTGAGCGATGCAGAAGACGGGTGATTTCTGCATTTCCATCTGAGGTACCGGGTTCATCTCACTAGGGAGTGCCAAACAGTGGGTGCAGGACAGTCGGTGCAGCGCACCATGCACAAGCCGAAGCAGGGCGAGGCATTGCCTCACTCGGGAAGCGCAAGGGGTCAGGGAGTTCCCTTTCCTAGTCAAAGAAAGGGGTAACAGATGGCACCTGGAAAATCGGGTCACTCCCACCCTAATACTGCGCTTTTCCAACAGGCTTGGAAAACGGCACACCAGGAGATTGTGTCCCGCACCTGGCTCGGAGGGTCCTACGCCCACGGGATCTCGCTGATTGCTAGCACAGCAGTCTGAGATCAAACTGCAAGGCGGCAGGCAGGCTGGGGGAGGGGCGCCCGCCATTGCCCAGGCTTGCTTAGGTAAACAAAGCAGCCAGGAAGCTCGAACTGGGTGGAGCCCACCACAGCTCAAGGAGGCCTGCCTGCCTCTGTAGGCTCCACCTCTGGGGGCGGGGCACAGACAAACAAAAAGCAGGAACCTCTGCAGTCTTAAATGTCCCTGTCTGACAGCTTTGAAGAGAGTAGTGGTTCTCCCAGCATGCAACTGGAGATCTGAGAACTGGCAGACTGCCTCCTAAACTGGGTCACTGACCCCCCGAGCAGCCTAACTGGGAGGCACCCCCCAGTAGGGATGGACTGACACCTCACTCGGCCAGGTACTCCTCTGAGACAAAACTCTCAGAGGAACAATGAGAGAGCTGAATTTGCGGTCCATGAAAACCCGCTGTTCTGCAGCCACCGCTGCTGACACCCAGCAAAACAGGGTCTGGAGTGGACCTCTAGCAAACTCCAACAGACCTGCAGCTGAGGGTCCTGTCTGGCAGAAGGAAAACTAACAAACAGAAAGGACACCCACACCAAAAACCCATCTGTACATCACCATCATCAAAGACCAAAAGTAGAGAAAACCACAATGGTGGGGGAAAAACAGAGCAGAAAAACTGGAAATTCTAAAAAGCAGAGCACCTCTCATCCTCCAAAGGAACGCAGTTCCTCACCAGCAAGGGAACAAAGCTGGATGGAGAATGACTTTGACGAGTTGAGAGAAGAAGGCTTCAGACGATCGAGCTACTCCAAGCTACGGGAGGAAATTCAAACCAATGGCAAATGAGTTAAACACTTTGAAAAAAAAAAAAAAAAAAAAACAGGTGAATGTATAACTAAGATAATCAATGCAGAGAAGGGCTTAAAGGAGCTGATGGAGCTGAAAGCCAAGTTTCGAGAACTATGTGAAGATTGCAGAAGCGTCGGTAGCCGATGCGATCGACTGGAAGAAAGGGTATCAGCGATGGAAGATGAAATGAATGAAATGAAGCGAGAAGTTTAGAGAAAAAGGAATAAAAAGAAATGAACAAAGCCTCCAAGAAATATGGGACTATGTGAAAAAGACCAAACCTACGTCTGATTGGTGTACCTGAAAGTGACGGGGAGAACGGAACCAAGTTGGAAAATACTCTGCAAGATATTATCCAGGAGAACTTCCCCAAACTAGCAAGGCAGGCCAACATTCAGATTCAGGAAATACAGAGAACGCAACAAAGATACTCCTCGAGAAGAGCAACTCCAAGACACATAATTGTCAGATTCACCAAAGTTGAAATGTAGGAAAAAATGTTAAGGGCGGCCAGAGAGAAAGGTCGGGTTACCCACAAAGGGAAGCCCATCAGACTAACAGCTGATCTCTCGGCAGAAACTCTACAAGCCAGAAGAGAATGGGGGCTGATATTCAACATTCTTAAAGAAAAGAATTTTCAATCCAGAATCTCATATCCAGCCAAACTAAGCTTCATAAGTGAAGGAGAAATGAAATACTTTACAGACGAGCAAATGCTGAGTGATTTTATCACCACCAGGCCTGCCCTAAAAGAGCTCCTGAGGGAAGCACTAAACATGGAAAGGAACAACCGGTACCAGCCACTGCAAAAGCATGCCAAATTGTAAAGACTGTCGAGGCTAGGAAGAAACTGCATCAACTAACGAGCAACATAACCAGCTAACATCATAATGACAGGATCAAATCCACACATAACAATATTAACTTTAAATGTAAATGGGCTAAATGCTCCAATTAAAAGACACAGACTGGCAAATTGGATAAGGAGTCAAGACCCATCAGTGTGCTGTGTTCAGGAAGCCCATCTCACGTGCGGAGACACACCTAGGCTCAAAATAAAGGGATGGAGGAAGATCTACCAAGCAAATGGAAAACAAAAAGAAAAGGCAGGGGTTGCAATCCTAGGCTCTGATAAAATAGACTTTAAACCAACAGAGATCAAAAGAGACAAAGAAGGCCATTACATAATGGTAAAGGGATCAATTCAACAAGAAGAGCTAACTATCCTAAATATATATGCACCCAATACAGGAGCACCCAGATTCATAAAGCAAGTCCTTAGTGACGTACAAAGAGACTTAGACTCCCATGCGATGATAATGGGAGACTTTAACACCCCACTGTCAACATGAGACAGATCAACGAGACAGAAAGTTAACAAGGATACCCAGGAATTGAACTCAGCTCTGCGACAACCGGACCTAATAGACATCTGCAGAACTCTCCACCCCAAATCAACAGAATATACATTCTTTTCAGCACCACACTGCACCTATTCCAAAATTGACCACATAGTTGGAAGTAAAGCACTCAGCAAATGTTAAAGAACAGAAATTGTAACAAACTCTCTCTCAGACCACAGTGCAATCAAACTAGAACTCAGGATTAAGAAACTCACTCAAAACCACTCAACTACATGGAAACCGAACAACCTGCTCCTGAATGACTACTGGCTAAATAATGAAATGAAGGCAGAAATAAAGATGTTCTTTGAAACCAACGAGAACAAAGATACAACATACCTGAATCTCTGGGACACATTCAAAGCAGTGTGTAGAGGGAAATTTATGGCACTAAATGCCCACAACAGAAAGCAGGAAAGATCTAAAATTGAGACCCTAACATCACAATTAAAAGAACTAGAAAAGCAAGAGCAAACACATTCAAAAGCTAGCAGAAGGCAAGAAATAACTAAGATCAGAGCAGAACTGAAGGAAACAGAGACACAAAAAACCCTTCAAAAAATTAATGAATCCAGGAGCTGGTTTTTTGAAAAGATCAACAAAATTGATAGACCGCTAGCAAGACTAATAAAGAAGAAGAGAGAAGAATCAAATAGACGCAATAAAAAATGATAAAGGGGATATCACCACCAATCCCACAGAAATACAAACTACCATCAGAGGATACTATAAACGGCTCTACACAAATACACTAGAAAATCTAGAAGAAATGGATAAATTCCTAGACACATACATCCTCCCAAGACTAAACCAGGAAGAAGTTGAATCTCTGAATAGACCAATAACAGGCTCTGAAATTGAGGCAATAATCAATAGCTTACCAACCAAAAAGAGTCCAGGACCTGATGGATTCACAGCCAAATTCTACCAGAGGTACAAAGAGGAGCTGGTACCATTCCTTCTGAAACTATTCCAATCGATAGAAAAAGAGGGAATCCTCCCTAACTCATTTTATGAAGCCAGCATCATCCTGATACCAAAGCCCAGCAGAGACACAACCAAAAAAAGAGAATTTTAGACCAATATCCTTCATGATCATCCACGCAAAAATCCTCAATAAAATACTGGCAAACCGAATCCAGCAGCACATCAAAAAGCTTATCCACCGTGATCAAGTGGGCTTCATCCCTGGGATGCAAGGCTGGTTCAACATACGCAAATCAATAAATGTAATCCAACATATAATCACAACCAAAGACAAAAACCACACAATTATCTCAATAGATGCAGAAAAGGCCTTTCACAAAATTCAACAACTTCATGCTAAAAACTCTCAATAAATTAGGTACTGATGGGACGTATCTCAAAATCATAAGAGCTATCTATGACAAACCCACAACCAATATCATACTGAATGGGCAAAAACTGGCAGCATTCCCTTTGAAAATGGCACAAGACAGGGATGCCCTCTCTCACCACTCCTATTCAACATAGTGTTGGAAGTTCTGGCCAGGGCAATCAGGCAGGAGAAGGAAATAAAGGGTATTCAATTAGGAAAACAGGAAGGCAAATTGTCCCTGTTTGCAGAGGACATGATTGTATATTTAGAAAACCCCATCATCTCAGCCCAAAATCTCCTCAGGCTGATAAGCAACTTCAGCAGAGTCTCAGGATACAAAATCAATGTACAAAAATCACAAGCATTCTTGTACACCAATAACAGACAAACAGAGAGCCAAATCATGAGTGAACTCCCATTCACAATTGCTTCAAAGAGCATCAAATACCTAGGAATCCAACTTACAAGAGATGTGAAGGACCTCTTCAAGGAGAACTGCAAACCACTGCTCAGTGAAATAAAAGAGGATACAAACAAATGGAAGAACATTCCATGCTCATGGGTTGGAAGAATCAGTATCGTGAAAATGGCCATACTGCCCAAGGTAATTTATAGATTCAATGGCATCCCCACAAAGCTACCAATGACTTTCTTCACAGAATTGGAAAATACTACTTGAAAGTTCATATGGAACCAAAAAGAGCCTGCATCGCCAAGTCAATCCTAAGCCAAAAGAACAAAGCTGGAGGCATCACGCTCCCTGACTTCAAACTATACTACAAGGCTACAGTAACCAAAACAGCATGGTACTGGTACCACAACAGAGACACAGATCAATGGATCAGAACAGAGCCCTCAGAAATAATGCCACATATCTAGTACTATCTGATCTTTGACAAACCTCAGGGGCTGGGGTAGGGGGGAGGGACAGCATTAGGAGATATACCTAATGCTAAATGACGAGTTAATGGGTGCAGCACACCAACATGGCACATGGATACATATGTAACAAACCTGCACATTGTGCACATGTACCCTAAAACTCAAAGTATAATAATAATAATAAAAAATATCGATGAGGAGGTTGTAGTAACTCAGACTTAAGAGGATGTCATGGCTTCAGAAGAAGAGGTAACAATGTGTATAGTGGTTATTGGTTGTATTCTATGTATATAGTAAATGTAACAGCAAGCAATATTTGTTTAAGTGTAGATGTAAAAGAGACAAGTCTAGGGTGACTTTAACTCAAAGATTTTAGTCTTGAGCATCTGGGAATACAATGTTTTCATCAATCAGGATGGAGAAAACTTCAATTCCACGGTTTTAGGGGAAGATTGAGAATTCAACTTTGAACACGTTGAATCTTTAGATGTCTTTCAAGACACAAAATGGCAGTAGTGAGTAGGCACTTGATGTATGAGATATATCAAACTTGATATTATATTACTTTAGTAGGTATTGCCCATATTTATTTAAATGATTAAGGGTTTTAGTATAGAAAAGGTAAAGAACAGCAAAGACTGAACAATGGAGCATTCCAACATTAATAGTTCAATGATAAAAGAACAATACAAAAGAAGCTAAAGGCCGGGCGGGGTGGCTCACACCTGTAATCCCAGCACTTTGGGAGGCTGAGGCGGGCGTATCACGAGGTCAGGAGATCGAAACCATCCTGGCCAACACGGTGAAACCCCATCTCTACTTAAAAAATACAAAAAATTAGCCGGGCGTGGTGGCAGGTGCCTGTAGTCCCAGCTACTTGGGAGGCTGAGGCAGGAGAATGGCGTGAACCTGGGAGGTGGAGCTTGCAGTGAGCCAAGATTTTGCCACTGCACTCCAGCCTGGGTGACAAAGTGAGAGTGTCTCAAAAAAAAAAAAAAAAAAAAAGCTAAGGAGGAGAACCAATAATGGAGGAAAACCAAGAAACTGGAATCACAAAAGCCAAATAAAAGTGAATTGAAGGAGAATCAACAGGTATCAGATAGCTTTGGCAGACTGATTATACAATACGAGGTTTAAAATGGCTATTGAATTTATCAGTATCCGTATCAGTAACCTTGAGAAGAGCACAGGGTTTTTTTGTTTATTTCTGGTGTACTGACTTTGGAGTGATAGAAGCAAAAGCTTGAAAAGATAGTTGAGGATGAGTACAGAGAACACTGCATGAGGGACACAGCAAGCCACAGGCACATATGTTGGCCCAGCGTTCAGGTAACAGTGGAAACCCTGCAGGAGAGTCACGTGCACACCCTCAGCTCAGTCTGAGGGAAGGATCCCATGGTGTATCCTTTGCTCCTGACGTTTTCTCAGCCTAGTCAGCCACCCCAACACCTAGAATCCCTGGAACTTCTGCTTAACTTCCTGAAGGAAATAGGCCAGAGCCTAAATTCAATGCACAGCTGCAGAGTTTCTGGATCCAATGCTGCAAGGACTCATCCAGGGCAACCACAGAGGTCGTTGAGATGCAAATTCACTGCTAGTGCCATGTACACGTGCAGTTGGAGGATCAGTTTGAACTTCCAGACACCAGGCTCACACAGAAGCAAAGAGAAGGGTGGAGCTGGTGCCAGAGAAAGAGCTGCCTGCTATCTTCCCTTACTCAGGTCTGAATAACCACAACTGGGTCACCTTGGACACTCTATTAAAGGCCAAAATTAGGGCTTAAGGTATGCCTTCTGGACTCCCCTTCAAATCAGAGGCAAACAGCAAATAATGCAAGCTCTAAAATACCCAAACAGGAACTATAATGGAAAAAAAATCGCAAGCTGAGGGTCAAACAGAAATACAGGAATAGGTTAAATAGAAGAACTGCACACCTGAAAAGTCTCAACTCCAGTGCAGTCACAAACGGGAAAAAGTACATATCACTCAAGAACAAAAAGAAAAATGTTGATGAAATTAAACAGAATGTTTATTAGAATGACAAGACTGGCTATGGCTGGATAATCATCTTGTGAATAATGAAGCCATCTGAATAGGCACAAAGACAGAGTTAGCTTGTTGGTAAAAGTAATGGAAACCCACAACTCCATAATAATCACACTTGCCCAATCATTAACAAATAAATGTGGAGAAAGAAGCTCTATGGAAATGGATCCCCAAGAATGTTGGCCCTGGTGAACTGCAAAATTATTTTTGTTGATAAGATTGAGCCTGACAAAAATCTAGACCCATCAGAAATAGGGAAGACAAAAAAAGATGGAGGTCATGGAACAGGCTAGAGCTCACCCATGATAAATCACAGCCAACTGCCATATGGAACTGGGAACAAATGCAAAATGAAGACTATTTCACTAGACACCACACATAGATACAGAAAAACACAAAATTAGATTCACACACACAGACATACAACAGTGACACAGAAACACACACCCAGGCAGCTCCTGAGGCTGCAGGGTTCTGCTGTCTGTGAGGAAGTCCCTCCAGGAAAAGAGCAGCCTTGAGACACAGGCCAGTCCTCAAGGTGACAAGAAGGACAACTTTTGGGGAGACTCATCCGCACACCGTCTAGGGGGGCCTGAGGCTGGGGTCCCATGGTGCATTTCTGGGGCTCCCCTTGATGTTTCTTCAGCCTCTTCAGCCCTCCACAATGCCTAGGATCCCAAGACCATCCTGTTGAACCCCTGGAAAAGACAAGCCAGAGCCCAATGCCAATGAACTGCCACAGAGGGCTCCCGCTCCGGTGGTGGAGGAAAAGAGGTTGCACGGGACAGAAGGCCCGTCCTAGCCGTCCTGTCCTCAACCCCCACTTCACTGGACTTCTTCCTGAGTTCCTGGTGGAGGAAGAGCTTCAGGGCAGGAGACCATCACTCCTTAATCCTCTTTGGATCTGATTCTGGATTGGATGCTGTGGGCAGAAATTGGGTCAGATGGGGGTGAGAATAAAATCTGGTGAGGTGTGGAGGGGTCTGCTGGGGCACATAGACACCTGAGTTCCCCAGGGAAGGTATCAGCGAAAAATTCACCGACCCATGAGCCCACTGCCTCCCTTCAACCTGGCCCTAGCAGGGCCCTGCCCTGGCCTCAAAGCCCAGGGGCTCCCACTTCTCACTACTGTCCAGGAAATGTGGAAATGAGGACAAATGCAAGGTGGGGCAAAGGCAACCACACCTAGAACTATCATTCCACAGGGGCAGATGGGTTGGGAGTGTGTCTCTGAGGCAGCTGGGGTAATTCCAGGACAGACAGTGGTGTCCAGGCATGCTATCAAGGGGCACTGAGGACCCCCAAGAAAGCAAAGAAGAATCAAAGGACTCCTGAGACTAAAAACAAGGCCTGTGCTAGCGTCCAAGCCACGTTTGAGGATTCCTGCCAGAAGACCCACGAGGTTTCTGCAAAGTGTACCCACGTTCAACTCCAACACAGGGGACCCCTAACACAGCCTCACCTGCATCCAGCCAATCCCCAGTCCCTTTCATTCAATAAAAAAAAAAAGCAGCAGCCAAAGGATTCATTGCTAGAAAGCAGTCACATCCAGGAACAGGGGAGTTAGATATCCCTCAAGAGTGAGAAAATGGAAACAAAATGAAAGATAACCTCAATTAGAAGGCAAAGGCCAGTCATGGGTGTCTACCTCTCATCCTGTGTGAATCATGAAGTCATCTGATTGGATATTGTGAGCAATTGTCTTTTTGTTTTTTGTTTTTGTTTGTTTTTTGGTGAAAGCTATGAAAACCTAGAGCTCCATGATCATCACACACGCCCAATAATTAAAGATGTGTGAAGAAGGAAACACTCATGAAATGGACCCCCCAGAATATTGTCCTTGGTGAACTGGGAAATATTTTTTGTTGATAAGATTGAGCCAGACCAAAAAAATCTAGGCCCATCAAAAATATGGAAGACAATAAAAGATAGAGGGCATAGTAAGAGAACAGAGGCAATGTGGGGGAAATTACTCCTACTGCCATGTGGATGCAGGAATGAGTGCAAAACTTGTGACCTAGCCAGAAAGGCTGCAGTTTGATTTAAAGAGATTGTTCACACGTTATTGTGCTCTTCTCAATATTGAATCATGGTGGGTTTTGATGTGACTACTAAGGGAAAGGAAGAATGGAGTTAGAAGCATCTTCTTTGACATCTGACTACACCACTCCTGCTCATGGAAAATGTGTTCCTGTGAGGTTTCTGTTGTTGGATGTGGTATTGTCAACTTATTTTAGAAAAGTTGGCCTCTCCAGAGACAAGGCTATTTTTATTCCTCCTGGTGCCAAGCAGGTCCCCACCTCGCCCAGGCCTTAACAAAGCACAAGCTGGAACCACACAGAAAACAGATTACACACAGCCCAAGCAGAAACACAAGGAGAGGTACACCAGAAGGAAGCCAGACTTGAAAGAAACCTCCTCCAGTGCACAAGGCACATTTGTCCCACCAGATACCACAAAGAGAAGACACACACACAAACACATCCCACACAAATACACACACATACAGATATACAACACTTACAAAGTGCTGTCCAGCTACAGCTAGTTTGGACCAATAAGTATTGGTTTATGCCAGTTCTAATTTTTCATGGCTGGTTCTGACTGGTTTAGAATGGCTTCAAGTGGCCAGAACCTGTTTAGTGTGACTATAGTGAATTTGACCAGCTTGGACCTGTTTTGACTGGCCAAAATCAGTTTATGCCAGTTCTGGTCTTTGTTGGTTTTGACCAGATTAGACTCGTTTCAACTGGCCACAACTGTTTTATGCCCAGTAAAAACGGCCTCAACAGGTATTGACCACTTTCTTATATCATCTATATCCTCACGTAACCTTTGTTATTTTTTATGAGAGACTTCTTACCAAATGAGGGACATGAGAAATATTAGAACTTGAGCACACAAACAAGAATCATTCATAACCTACAGGGGAATTATCATTATTGTAGATGAAAGAGGACCTTCCATATTTTCCCTTAGACCTTAGAATCTTTTTCAGTCTTTCATTGTACAATTTTGAGCACATGTTTTTACTGGTTTTCACAATCTGGAATTGTTTTACGCCAATTATGATCAGTCTAAGTTGGTTCTGACCAGCTTAGACCAGTTCCAACTGGTCAAAACTGGTTTGTACTGGGCATTACTGGCCTTGACCAGCCTGAACCAGTTTTGATTGGGCAAAATCAGCTCATGCCTGTTCCAAATGGTCTTGCCATTTCTGACCAGTTTAGATCAGTTCCTCTGGCCAAAAATGACTGATACTGGCTCTGACTGGCTACAACTGGCTTGAAAAAATAAGCACCAATTTGTGGCACTTCTAATTTGTCATAGCTGGTTCCAACCAACTTAGAATGGTTTCAGCTGGCTACAACCACTTTAGAGGGGCTATAATTAGCCTTGACCAGCTTGCACCTGTTTTGACCAGCCAAAATCTGCATATGCCAGTTCTGACTACTCTTGGCCAGTTCCGAAAGGTTTACACTGATTTCAACTGGCCACAATCAGCATGGATGGAGTATAACAAGCCTCAACAGGTTTTGATCACTTCAATGTAGAATCTATAGCATCATGTAGGCCTTGTCAGTTTCTTTTTGACATATTTCTTACAAAATCAGAGAGAACTAGACACACAAGCAAGAAACACTCAAAACCCTTTGAAGAAAGTTTCACTACTGTAGATTAAAGGAGACCTTCTAGGTTCCCTTAGACTTAGAATACTTTTCACTCTTTCATTGTGAAACCAGCCCAATTTTCCAACAAGCTGGATGTCCATAAAACTGAAGCTTGAGAAACTTACATTTGTACAATGAAATACATTTGCTGCTTGTTGACCAACTCCTCTTCTTTCCCCCTCCTGTTTTTATTCTGGGCTGTATAAACCCTTAAGTTTAGTCAAGGAGGAGGGACGAATTTGAGGTTTGGCTCCCATCTCACAGGCTGATGTCATCTGTGAAATAATAAGCCTGCCTCCCTGGCAATACTCATCTCACAGATTGGCTTTTTGTGTATTGACCAATGGGACCCAAACATAACCCCTGGTGTTTGGTAACAATTGTACAATTTTGAGCACTGGTTTTGACTAGTTTTTATAAGCCAGAAACATTTTTTTTTTTTTGAGATGGAGTCTCACACTGTTGCCTGGGCTTGAGTGCAGTGGCACGATCTCGGCTCACTGCAACCTCCACCTCCCAGGTTCAAACGATTCTCCTTGCCTCAGCCTCCCAAGTAGCTGGAATTACAGGTGCGCACCACCATGCCCAGCTAATTTTTTTGTATTTTTAGTAGGGAAGGGGGTTTCACTATGTTGGCCAGGCTGGACTCGAACTCCTGACCTCTTGATTCACCCGCCTCAGCCTCCCAAAGTGCTAGAATTACAGGCATGAGCCACCATGCCTGGCCAAGCCAGAAACATTTTATGCCAGTTGTGACTAGTCTTGGCTGGTTCCAATCAGTTTGGGCCAATTTCAACTGACTGCAAATGGTTAAGACTGGCTCTGACTGGCTGCAACCAGTTTGAAATGACCATAATTGGTTAATGCTGGTTCTGACTGGTCATGGCTGGTTCCAAATGGTGTAGATTGGTTTCAACTGCCCAAAATCTGTGTAGCTAGTGTAAAAGGAAAATAAATATCAGGACCCCAAAATCACTAAACCAAAGGAAAAAGTCAAGCTGAGAACTGCATCAGGCAAACTCTGTCTCCCATTTTATTTCTAAATATGATAGCTACAAAGATAAAAAGCTATTATACATACCTCCCTCACAATTTGTCCACAAGGAAATTTCTTGTGGGCCTCAAGATCTTTACCCTAAAACAATGCTGTTGAATTTAACCCTGGTAAGGTAACTTGATAGCTTATCTTCACAGGTGTGAGACAAAGAACAGAACTCAATCATCCCTCTGCTCACCTGAGACAAATGCACATCTGATTGCTTTCTCTGCCCTATTGTTTAAGTAAAAATTCAGATTCACTAAGCCAGACTAAGGATTCAGTAAAAGGCTAATCAGAGACTTAAAAGAATGCAACAACTTGCCTCTTAGCTACCTATGACCTGGAAGCCCCCACTTCAAGTTGTCCTGTATTTCCAGACTGAACCAATGTATACCTTACACCTACTGATTGATGTCTCATGTCTCCCTAAAATGTATAAAACCAAGCTGTGCCCCAAAAACCTTGGGCACATGTCATCAGGACCTCCTGAGGCTGTGTCAAGGGGTGTCCTTAACCTTGGCAAAATAAACTTTCTAAATTGATTGAGACCTGTCTCAGATACTTTGGGTTCACAACAGGCTATATCTGGCCTTGACTGGCTTGGACTGGTTTTGACTGGCCACAATTGGTTTATGTCAGTTTTGACTGGTCTTGGCCATTTCCAACAAGTTTACACCAGTTTCACCTGACCACAAACGGTTCAGACTGGCTCTGTCTGGCTACTATCAGTTTTGACAGACTGAAATTACTTTATTCTCTTTCTGACTTGTTATGGCTAGTTTTGACCAGCTTTTACCAGTTTCAACTGGCCATGACTGGTCTGGATGAGCTATAACTGGCATTAACCACTTTTGACCATTTCTTTGTAGAATCTGTAGTCTCATGTAATCCTTATCAGTCTCTGAGGGACTTTTTACCAAATGAGAGACTTTAGTAAAACTAGAACTTGAATGCATAAAAAACTGTACAAGAACCCATATTGTGGTTTCCATGGAAAGGAACTAGAGAGGCAGGGTATGCAGGTTTAGGATTCATTCGTTTTAATAATTTCAATGGGCCCTGAGGTATAAGGGCTGGCCCTAGTGGTTTCATATGTGGCCCTGGGGTGGCTAGAGCAGGTGTTTAGTGGCTCAGATTGTGAGAGCTTAATAAGGCAAGTGGTTGGGGCTGTGGATTCTGGGTTGGTTGATTTGTATTTGAAAGGCACATTCCTGGGAGGAGGACTCTGAAGCGGGGGTGGGATGAGGGAGGCAGGAGACCAAGACAAGGTAATACAGACATATTGTTGGATTGCCCAGAACAATATGTGTCCAGCATATACATCTAGGGCAGATGTGAAAGTGTCAAGTTTACAGAAGTTTATGCTTAATACTGGTTTGAGTTGGCCTTTCCCCAATGATTGGTGATGTTGAGCATGTTTTCATGTGTTTATTAATGTATTACAATATACAGACTATACCTGTGGGAAAATGTCTATTGAAGTCCTTTGTCATTTTTAATTGACTTGTTTGCTTTTGGTTATTGTTGAATTTTAGACATTCTTTGTATGTTCTGGGTACTAGTCCTTTATCAGATAAATGATTTGCCAATAGTTGTGGGTTGCCTTATTACTCTAATGATAGTATTCTCTGATGCACAAAAGTTTTAAATTTTAATGAAGGCCGATTTTTCTATTTTTTCTTTTGTTGCCTGTGCTTTTTGTGTCATATCCAAGAACCAAATCTAATGTCATGAAGCTTTTGCCCTATGTTTTCTTCTAAGAGTTATATAGTATAAGGTGTTACATTTAGGTATTTAGTCTACTTTGAGTTATTTTTTGTATATGGTGTTAGGTAAGGATCTAAATTCGTTCTTCTGCATGTTGCTATCTAGTTTTTCCAGACACTTTTGTTCAGAAGGCTGTTTTTTTCCCCCATGAGGGAAATGAATGGCCTTGTCAACCTTTCCAAAACATCATTTGACTGTATATGTGAGGGTTTATTTCTGAGATCTCTATTATGCCATTGGTTTATATGTCTTTTTGTTTGCCAATACTACACTGTTTTGGTTACTGTAGCATTGTAGTAAGTTTTTAATCAGGAAATGTGAGCCTTCCAACCTTATTCTTTCTCAAGGTTGTTTTAGCTATTCAGAGTCTTTTCAGATTCCATATGAATTTTATGATAAAATTTTCAATTTCTCCATAAAATGTATGTAGATTGCCTTAGATAGTACTGACTCCCAAAATGCAAATATTGGTCTATATGATGGTGTCCTAAAGGTCTCTTAGGGTCTATTCACTTTTTCCAGTCTTTTTTTTTCTATTCCTCAGACTTATTTTAATTTTCATATCTTCAAACTTGCTCATTCATTCTTCTGCCTGCTCAAATCTGCCTTTGAACCCCTTGAGACTTTTTCATTTCAGCTATTGTACTCCAGAATTTTTTTATGTTTTCTATTTCTTTATTGATGTATCTATTTTGTTCATACAATGTGTTCTAGCCAGTTACTGCCCAAAGAAGTCTACAGTCAATGCTATTCCTATCAAAATACTGACATTTTTCACAGAAATAAAAAAAACTACTCTAAAATTTATACAGAATCAAAAAAGGAGTCCAAATAACCAAAGCAATTCTAAACAGAGAGAACAAAGCTAGAGGCATCACATTACCCAACTTCAAACTACTATAAAGCTACAGTAACCAAAACAGCATGGCACTGGTAATTAATAAATAAAGAAATAAAAAATAAATAAAACAAAACCCACAAACCCACATACACCAATGGAACAGAATAGACAACCAAGATATAAAGCCACATACCTACAGCCATCTGATATTTGACAAAGTTGACAAAAATAAGCAAAGCAGAAAGAATTCCCTATTCAATAAACAATGCTGGGATAACTGGCTAGACATATGCAAAAGAGAATGAAACTGGACTCTGAGCTTTCAAAATATAAAAAAATTAATTTGAGGTGGACTAAAGATTAAATGTAAGACCTCAGGCCAAGCACGGTGGCTCACAGCTGTAATCTGAGCACTTTGGGAGGCCAAGGTGGGCCAATCACCTGAGGTCAGGTGTTCGAGACCAGCCTGGCCAACATGGTGAAACCCCGTCTTTACTAAAAACACAAAAATTAGCCTGGCGTGATGGCAGGTGCCTGTAATCCCAGCTACTCAGGAGGCTGAGGCAGGAGAATGGTTTGAATCCAGCAGGCAGAAGTTGCAGTGAGCCAAGATCATGCCGCTGCACTCCAGCCTGGGTGACAGGGTGAGACTCTGTCTGAAAAAGAAAAAAAAAAAAAAAAAAAAAGACCTCAAACTATAAAAATCATAGAAGAAAACCTGGGAAATACCCTTCTCAACACTGGCTTTGGCGAAGAACTTATGGCTAAGTCCTCAAAAGCAATTGCAACAAAAACAAAAATTGACAAATGGGACTTAATAAAACTAAAGATCTTCTGCATAGCAAAAGAAAACTATTAACAAAGTAAACAGACAACCTACAGAATGAGAGAAAACATTCACAAACTATGCATCTAACAAAGGTCTAACATTCAGAATCTATAAGGAACCTAAACAAATCAAACAAAAAAATAAATAAATCAATTTAAAAATGGGCAAAGGACACTTCTCAAAAGAAGACATACAAGTGTCCAACAAACATGAAAAAATGCTCATCATCCCTAATCATTAGACAAATGCAAATCAAAACCACGATGAGATACCACCTCACACCAGTCAGAACGGAGACTGTAAAAAAAGTAACAGGTGATGACAAGGCTGTGGAGAAAAGGGGATGCATATACACTGTTAGCGGGAATGTAAATTTAGTTCAGCCACTGTGGAAAGCAGTTTGGAGATTTGTCAAAGAACCTAGAACTACCATTTGACATGACAACCCCATTCCTGGGTATATACACAAAGGAAAAATATATTGCTCTACCAAAAGACACATGCACTCATACGTTCATTGTGAATAGCGTTGCAGTGCTATTCACAATGGCAAAGACAAGGAATCAGCCTAGGTGCCCATCAATGGTGAATTGGATAAAGAAAATGTGTTACATACATACCATGGAATACTACACAGCCACAACAGAGTGAAGTCATGTCCTTTGCAGCAACGTTGATCCAGTTGGAGGCCATTATCCTAAGCTAATTAACGTGGCAACCGAAAACCAAATACCACATGTTTTCACTTATAAGTGAGAGCTAAGCATTGAGTGCACCTGGACATAAAGATGGGAACAATAGTTACTGGGGATGACTAGAGAAGGGAGAAAGGAGGATGTGGGCTGAAAAACGACCTATTGGGTAGTATACTTACTACCTGAGTGACAGGATCATGTGTACCCCAAACCTCAGCATCACACAACATACTCATCTAGCAAACTTGCACATGTACCCACTCAATCCAAAACAAAACTTGGGGAAAAAAGAGAAAAGCAATTAAATGAGTTTTTTTATAGACAACAAATAATTGGGTCTTATTTTTACATGCACTTTGACACTTTGACAGTGTCTTTTAGTGATTGTTGCATGTTTCTTTTTATGTACAATTTGCATGCAATGAAATGCATAAATCTTAAGTGTACCATTTGCTGAGTTTTGACAAATGCATAACATGTTGAATATTTATGTTTAGCAAAGCTGTTCAGCATCAAGCTCCTGCCCCAACACTTCCTAGTCTGCGGACGGCCACTTTGCTGGCTGTAACCCTTTATAAAAAATAAAGTCTCCTCGTTTTTTAAATTCAAATAGTGTGTGGCCAGGCACGGTGGCTCATGCCTGTAATCCCAGCATTTGGGGAGGCCAGGGTGGGTGGATCATTTGAGGTCAGGAGTTCAAGACCAGCCTGGCCAACATGGTAAAACCCCCATCTCTACTAAAAATACAAAAAAAATTAGCCAGACCTGGTGGCATGCACCTATAATCCCAGCTACTTGGGAGGCTGAGGCAGGAGAATCACTTGAACCCGAGAGGTGGAGGTTGCAGTGAGCCGAGATTGCACCACTGCACTCCAGCCTGGGCGACAGAGTGAGACTCCAACTCAAAAAAAAAAAACAACAACAACAACTGTGGTTTTTCTTAAAGTTAACATCCATATCAGGACTTAGTGGCCCATGAAGGGAAAGTAAAAAGGGTAGCTCCATCAGATCCTACCTAATTAATGTTGCCTCTGTCTTAGCTTGGGCTGCCATAACAAAATTGCATATACTCGGTGGCTTAAAAAAATGGAACAAAAATTAATTTTCTTAACAACAAAAATTAATTTTCTCACAGTTCTGGAAGCTGGAAAGTCCAAGATAAGGTGCCAGCATGGTCCACTTTCGGTGAGGGCTGCCTTCTTGCTACGTCCTTTTATGGCTTTTCCCAGGTGCAGGAGAGGGAGAGGGAGAGAGGGAGAGAGGGAGGGAGGGAGAGAGGAGGGAGGGAGAGAGAGAGGGAGGGAGAGAGAGAGGGAGGGAGAGAGAGAGGAGGGAGAGAGGGAGGAGGGAGAGAGGAGAGAGAGACAGAGAGAGACAGAGCCCCTCTTCCTATTTTTGTAAGACCACCAATTCTACCAGATGAGGATCCCACCCTTATGAACTTAATTAACTTCAATTACCTCCTAAAAGCTCTATCTTCAAAGTAGCCACATTGAGGGTTAGGGCTTCAACCTCCGAATTTTGGGGGGACACAGTTTAGTCCATAGCACCCTCCAAAGGATACTCCTCTCCTTTGACATGTGTGATGTTAACCACAACCATCAAGGGGTGGATAGGGTTCCTGATTATAAAACTTCAGCATCCAAAAGCTTGGAGCTACCCTTGGTTCTGGAAGCTTCCTTACTTTTACTTTGAAGTTTTCAGTTCCCATTGGGGGAGACCCTCATCCCAACTGTAGATGAATCATTTTTCTTCTTGGCCAAGCTGGAGACTGCATGGAATCACTTTTATTCTTCTGCAATATCATTCCAAAGCCAGGAGACACAGCTTTAAATTATAGCACCTGGCTGAGACCTGGGAAGCTTGCCCCATATTCCCGACATTCCACACTGTGGCCTTCCATTGAGTGACTGCAGCTGACTGCCAATTCCCAGAACCATAAGCTTATGTTTACAATCAAGGACTCTTCCACTTGCCTTACACACACACTCAGCAGACTCATTTTAATTTTTTTTAGTTACTTTTTTTTTTTTTTAGATGGAGTCTCACTCTGTAGCCCAGGCTGGAGTGCAGTGGTGGGATCTCAGCTCACTGCAACCTCTGCCTCCCAAGTTCAAGCAATTCTCCTGCCTCAGCCTCCCGGGTAACTAGGACTACAGGTGTGTGCCACCACGCCCAGCTAATTTTGTGTGTGTGTGTGGTGTGTGTGTGTGTGTGTATTTTTAGTAGAGACAGGGTTTCACTGTGTTAGCCAGGATGGCCTCGATCTCCTGATCTCGTGATCTGCCCGCCTCGGCCTCCCAGAGGGCTGGGATTACAGGCGTGAGCCACTGCATCCAGCCCATTTTAATTTATTTTACCTCCTACAGGTGGTCCTGACACATACACACTGAACAAACGTGTGTGACATATGAACCATGTTCACTTTGGGGTAGAGACACAACATTTAAATTTATTACAATTAAGTCCTATATATCAAAAGGTCTTTTCAGGTCAGGAAGCCACACAAGTGCACAGTCTGTGTATACTAGCCAGGACCAGTCTGTGCTCAGTGGTCTTTTCATCAGGAGAAAGTTACTGAAGTTAGTCTCTTGTCCAGTCAAAGCTATAGTTATAGCTGGTGGAATAGGGGGTGGGGGTCAGTCAGCATCTGGTGGAGCTGCAAATTGTTTTAATATTGTTTATGTTGAGGCCAGTGCTTGTTTAGCTGCCAGAGAGGAAAAAAAAAAAAAAAAACCTGTGGCAGTTAGAGGCAGTTAGAACATACTTTATTCTTTTTTTTTTTTTTTTTTTTGTGATGGAGTTTCACCTCACCATAACCTCTGCCTTCCGGGTTCAAGCAATTCTCCTGCCTCAGCCTCCTGAGTAGCTGGCATTACAGGCACGCGCCACCATGCCTGACTGATTTGTATTTTTAATAGAGATGGGGTTTCTCCATGTTGGTCAGGCTGGTCTCGAACTCCTGACCTCTGGTGATCCTCCCGCCTCGGCCTACCGAAGTACTGGGATTACAGGCGTGAGCCACTGTGCCCGGCCAGAAAATAATTTATTCCTTAAGTGTAGGGGGATGTAACCTATCCCTTGCCTGGCATGGCTTTGCGTCCAGTTTATGTCTTATTGCCACAAAGCATCTGTTCTGTCAATCTTATGATCTCTGTTTTAACATTCATGTTGGTCAGTTGTTATATTTAAACCACAAAAGAGAGGGGTATAATGAGGCCTGTCTAACCTTCCATCCTGTCATGGCTGGGAACTAAGAGTTTTCTGGGGGCCGGGCGCAGTGGCTTTACACCTGTAATCCCAGCACTTTGGGAGGCCGAGGCAGCCAGATCACCTGAGGTCGGGAGTTCAAGACCAGCCTGACCAACATGGAGAAACCCCGTCTCTACTAAAAATACAAAATTAGCTGGGCATGGTGGCACATGCCTGTAGTCCCAGCTACTCGGGAGGCTGAGGCAGGAGAATCCCTTGAACCTGGGAGGCAGAGGTTGCAGTGAGCCGAGATTGTGCCACTGCACTCCAGCCTGGGCAACAAGAGCAAAACTGTCTCAAAAACAAAAAAAAAAAGGAGTTTTCTGGGGTCACCTTGGCCACAAGGGGGTCCATTCAGTTGGGGAGTGGCTTAGGATTTTAAGTTTATAAATCTTAGGGAAAGACTCCCAGGAGAATAAGTGAAGACATAAAACCATATCATGGAAAGACTAAAGTGTTCGTCATTGTTATAATAGGCAGAGTTACAATATTAAAATAATGATAATAATGATGATGTTAACAATGTCCTCTTCCTATGGGGCAGGGATGCAGGAATAGCCAGCCTTCTCAGGAGAAGTATTATGGCTACACTATTACTACTGTATTACTTTATAACTACAGCATGATTACACTATAACCAAGCCTGGGAGTGATCACACTAATGATGGCCTTTCAGGTGCAGCATTGCATAGGGGTTAATAGAATGGACTCTGTAGTCAGCCAGCCTGGGTTTGAATTTCCCTGTGCTATTTACAAGTTTTGTGATCTTGGAAAATTCCTTTATTCCTCTGTGACACATTCTTTTTGTGGGAAATGAGTATAATAATTGTGCTCATCTCAAGCATTAGGAGGATTGAATGAACCTAGAACATGGCCTGGTGCACATTTAATACTTAACTAAAATTTGCCTCCAAGATTGCCCTCAATCAATCTTATCTCCTGGTATTCAAACTCTGTAGAGTCCTCTTTCACGATAAATAGAACTGACCACTGTAACCAATACATTCACTATGTGGTGAACACACTCAAGCATTCTTATGGTAGGTTCCATGTGGTGAGAAACTGAGGCCTTTCACCTTCTGCTCATAGTCATGTGAGCTTAGAATCAGATCCAATTAGCCCCAGTTAGCCTTCAGATGACTGCAATTCTGGCCAACATCCTGATTGCAACCTCATGAGAGTTCCCAAGCCAGAACCACCTAGCTAAACTGTGCCTAGATTTCCAGTCCTCAGAGAGTGTGTGGGAAAATAAGTGTTTATTATTATGTTAAGCCACTAAGTTTTGAGTAATATGTTAAACACAGCAATAAATAATATGGTTGTCCTAGTCTGTTTGGGATGCTATAACAAAATTCCTAGGCTGGGGTATTTATAAACAAGACAAATTTATTGCTCACAGTTCTGATGGCTGAAAAGTCCAAGATCAAGATGCCAACACATTCAATGTCTGGTAAGAGTTGTCTGCTTTATAGATGGTGACTACTTGCTGTGTTCTCGCATGGCAGAAAGGAAAAGAAACTCCCCTGGCCCTCTTTTGTAAGGCCATGAATTGCATTCCTGAAAGCAAAGCCCTCATGACCTAATCACCTACCAAAGACTCCATCTCTTAATATTAGCTCAATGGGAAACTGATTTCAATATGTAAATTTGGTGGGGGGGAGGCACAAATTTAGACCATAGCAACAGTCAACACTGTATTGTAAATGTGCCCATTTTCCACAATATAATAGAACACACCATGGGTTTTCAGGATTGGCATTTATTATAGGCACAAACTTAATATAACTCAAATGATTGTACCAATGTGTTTCTTATATTGTCCTATTTCACAAATGTAAACAGAGAACACAATATTTTGTTTTAATAGCAGTATTCCTTGTTATAATAAATATTAAAATAACACCATAATAAAATCACTAAGGATGTAACCTAATTGTGCTGATTTCACAGAGGGTGGAAAACATCACCCCAGGGGTGGGACTACTGTGTTTATATAATACAAACACCTGAAGGTGGCAGAAACTAGCAGAGACAGAGGATTTCTTAGCATCAGAATTGATATGTTGTTATTTATGATATCTTAATAATTTAGAGGCATATAATAAATAATGATAAGGATTCTGATATTTGTTATAAAGTATAATTGTGTTGATTATATTTAAAACCATTAATAGAAACAATATAATTGTAGAATTAAGTAAAACTGTAAGTGGTATGCTATGGCATGGAGTATGGTATGGTATGAGGAATGTGGAGTAGAGTGTGGCGGGGGGGGGTAGGATATACCATAGATAATAGTCACATTGGGTTGGGCACGGTGGCTCAGGCCTGTAATCCCAATGCTTTGGGCGGCCGAGGTGGGCAAATCATGAGGTCAGGAGATCAAGACCATCCTGGCCAACATGGTGAAACCCCATCTCTACTAAAAATACAAAAAATTAGCTGGGTGTGGCGGTGGATGCCTGTAATCCCAGCTACTTGGAGGCTGAGGTAGGAGAATCGCTTGAACCCGGGAGGCAGAGGTTGCAGTGAGCCAAGATCGTGCCACTGCACTCCAACCTAGTGAAAGAGTGAGACTCCATCTCAAAAAAATAAAAATAAAAAATAGTCACATTGGCACTAGTAGCCCAGTTGAGAGCTGAGGGTGGAGGGTGTGATTCATCCTGGCATTATGGGAAGTGTCCTTGACAACCTTGGCTTTAAGCTGACTTTGGCCATGGGGTCAATATCTGCCACACTGCATCCCATCCATTATCCAACAAGGTGCCTGAGCCCCAGAACCCTCAGCCCTGCTACATTCCCCTTGCTCCTGGGGTTCCATATTTTCCAGTGGCTGCTCCAGTGGAGGAGGTGGGGCAGATGACACTGACTATGGGGTGCAGGATAGAAAGTGCTAGGGTACATGCTGATGGGAATAGCCCCCTGCCTATGGATCCCCCACTACTTCCCCTTTCCCCCTCTACGTGGCCTGCCACTGTGACCAGGAGGAGGCTAAGTTAGGAGATCTTGTAAACAGTGTGGAATGTATGTAGGTAGGATATTGAGTTGGGTACCGCCCTGACATAGAGTTAGAGCTGGGTGTGCTGGACCATGGTGGGAGGAGGCATTAAATCTTGAATTAGAGGAACTGAACCCACCCCACCAACTTCCTCACGCATGTAACCAATCTGTGTGGGGCATCTGGTCAACCTCGATATTATTGCTATTATTCATTCATCCATTTAACAAGCTTGTACTGAGCGTCTGCTTTGAGCTGGCACCATGCTGGGTGCCTGGGATACAGCAGAAACAAGACAGACAAAGTCTGGGTCTCATGAGGCTGATGGTCCAGTGGGGAAGAGGGATGAGAAACCAAAAAAAGGAATATTGAATCAGGTCAGATAGTAGTAGTATTTGCAGTGCAAATATAGTACAAAATAAGGGAGCAGCAAGTGAGCCCTACAGATGTGTTACTTCAATGGCAGGATAAGATGGGGGTGGAGGCACTCCAAAGGTGGAAGAGGAAAGCAAGATGCACGGGCACTGGAGAAGCAGAGTACTCTCAGAACAGTCAGTGCAAAGGCCCAAAGCCAGAGAAAAGATCCTTGATGTTAAAACAGCCAGAACTGAGATGCCTGGCAAATAAAAATGTTGACTAACTCCAACTGCAGACTCTCTGGACCCTATGGCCTCTTTTATTGTAGTTATATCTTTACACTACAAACATTAAATGCAACTACGTGAAAGTAGAAATAACCAAAATATTATGTGAAAGTTTGATACCTAAAATATTAAAATTAGGTAATCATATAAAATAAAATATATACTATAAAACAGGTACTATTATATAAAATACAAACTATTTTATTGTCATAAGGAATATACAGTAATAAATATTACAATATGCTATATAACATACTGTAGACACAATTTACTATAGTATGTAATGACAGGCACATATAAAATTAAAATATATAAATCTAGTTATTTACATCTATAAATCTTTTATCAAATGTAGTTCAAGTTATCACATGGTAAAATATAACAGCACTTTTGAGATTCATCCATGTTGTAGTAAGTGTCAATAAATCCTTTTTTATGTCTGAGCAGCCCTCCATAGTATCAGTGTATATAATTTGTTTAATCACTCATCCACTGATGTACCTTTGTGTTACTTCCTAATTTGGGCAATTATACAATTGCTGTGAAAATTTGAGTATAGGTTTTCATGTAAACAGAATTTTTCTTTCATCTAGGGTAAATACCTAAGTGTGGAGTTGCTGAGTCATATGATAAATGTATGGTTAATAGTATAAGAAGCTGCCAAACTTTTGTGCATAGTGGACAGACCATTTTACATTCCTACAAGCAATGCATGAAAATTTCCATTGCTCTGTATTCTTGCCAATTTGTGGTACATTTTCATTTTTAGCCATTCTAAAGGCCATTCTATAGTAGTATCTCATTGCGGTTTAATTTGCATTTTCCTGATAATTAAAGATGTTGAGCATCTTTTCATCACTTTATTTTCCATTTGTTTTTCATATAACCATATGGGTGAATCTCAAATACATTAAATGAAAGCACTCCGACTCAAAAGGAGATATACATACACATACAAAACACACACAAACACACACACACAAGGACTCCATTTACACAATATTATGGAAAAGGCAGAACTATAGAGACGGAAACAGACTGGTGATTGCCAAGGGCTGGGAGTGGGAAAAGGGACTAAAAAGGGATAAGAAAGAAATTAGGGAAGTGAAGGACCTGTTCTCTATCTTGACTGTGGTGTTGATTGCATGATTAGATACAACTGTCAAAACTTAGAACTCTACACTAAAAAGTGTGAATATTACTGACTGTAAATTATACCTCAATAAATATAACTTTAAAAATATTTCAGTTATGTCCACACAAAAAGCCTGCACAGATATTTATAACAGCTTTCCTCATAATTGCCAAAACTTGGAAGCATCCAACAGTCCTTCAGTAGGTAAATAAACATCCAGACAATGGAACATAATTTGACGCTAAAAAGAAATGCATTATCAAGCCATGAAAAGACATGGAGGAAACTTAAATCCACATTACTGTGAAAGAAGTCAATTTGAAAAGGCTACACATTGTATGATTTCAACTATATGATACAAAAGATAAAAGGTAAAACTATGGAGAAGGAAAAAATGTTGCCAGGGTTAGAGGAGATGAAGGGATGACAGGCAAAACACAGAGGATTTTTAGGGCAGTGAAACTACTCTGTGTGTGTAACAGTGGAAACATGCCATGATCCACTTGTTCCAACAAGCAGAAAGTACAAGACACATTCTATGCTGTTACACCAAGAATGAAGGCTAATATAACCTATAGACTTGGGGTGATAATGAGTGTCAGTGGAGGTTCACCAATTGTAACAAATATACTACTCTGAGAGGAATGTTGATAATGTGGGAGGCTATGCATATGTGGATTAGGGATATATAGGAAACCTCTGTAATTTCTACCCAATTTTGCTTTGAACCTAAAACTACTCTAAAAAATAAAGCCTTCAGTATATATGGGTATATGCATATACATATACATGTAAGTATTATAATATTGTTATAATAAATATATAAGAGAAATAATCAAAAGTCATTTATAATAAATTGTTTCCCTTCATGAGGCTTGGGCATACAGAGGATAGTCAGATGCTTATGTTGACTAATATTAACAGGATGCTGTCATTGGGCCCTGCTGGCTTGGATCCCATCCATAATGTGACCCAAAAAAAGTCACTTCATTCTCCCATAATCCCATTTTACAACTGAGGCAATTGAGGCCCAGAGGTTTGTGGGCAGGCTGAGGGTCCCTAAGTGGATCAGTGTTGGCACCAGAATTTGAACCAACATAGACAGCTTTCACTGTTCTGCCCACATCACTACTCATGTAATAGACAGGAAGCCCAGCTTGTGGTCTCCTGAGATCTCCAGATCATCCCTGGCCCACCCTGGGTCCATCATTCCATTGTGCCTTGGGGGGAACTCAGAGGAAAAGGTCTATGAGGCTGGGACCTCATCCTCATCACCATCTTCCAGGGATCATGACCATGCAAATATGGAGATGCAATCTTGGGGAAAGTACAGTAGCCAAGGGTGACTAAGGAACCTCATGAAGCAATGTGGGAAGTTGAGAATCAGCAGACATTGGGTTAACAGGGGACAACGGGGAGCCAAGAGATACCATCAAAATTTAACAGAGGGGTCAGACACTGTGTTAGTGATTAATGGGCATCAATAGACATTCGGCTAGTTTTTTTTTTAAACTAGGGTCCTATAAAGAAGGGGACAGAAGAGGCTCCAAAATACAGTTGGGAAATGTGGACATTATGGTTCATTGTAAGTCACTGCCGTTACCTAAGGGGAAGGAAGGAAGTTAACAGCATCCACCGTATTGAGGGCATTCCCACATGCTGTGTTAGGGACAGTTAGATACTGCTAGGTGAGTAATGGGAGATAATTGTTCATCATTGTGAGGGAAAAATCAATAAGGGGGATCACAAGATATCCTGCTAGAGGTGTAATAAAAGTATCAGGAGATAGTAACCATTGTATTGCGGGGGCACACCACTGTCCCCTATTCTGAGGGTTGTAATAAGTGGTCATCACGCAGAATGGAGAGTGGACCTTACTAGACATTGTCACAAATGGGAGGAGGTAACAGACATCATGCTGGAGTGAGGTGATTATAAAAAAGGTAATGAGGAGATCTCCAGAAACTTTCTGGAGTGTGATGATGAAGTGTGACACACGTAAGAGTAACGTAAAATGGGGAAAATGGCCAGGCATCATGGCCCTTTCTGGCCCTAAACATATGGTTGTGTTGGTTTTCATATAAGTTATTAATCTGTTACATGAAAGTCACATCATTAAGGAAGCCAAATGCTAAGCTTCCAGTCAGTGATGAGTAATGAAAAAAAAAAAGGCAACTGAGTTGGAAGAACTATGACAGCAGAAGGGACATTTAAGTTGTCCCAGATGACCTGAAAATTCTTACCTCAGAAGCTTTCTTGAAGGTGATGGGAGTTCACAAGACACTGTGCTGAGGGTCAAAACACAATGTGCTGAGGGCCTGTGAGGCTGAGAGACCAGTCATGGTAGATAATGAGGGGGGTTGTAAGTCTTGGTGCTAGATGACAGTGGGGACTCAACATACATTCTGAGGTTTACATCTGTATACATAAAGGTTTTTTCTTTTTTTTTTGTAGCATCTATTTCTTGATAGAAATACTGAATGAGAGTTGGATATGACCAACTGTGGTAGATTCGAACAAGAAAGAAAAACATCCACGAGTCTGTTACACAATGTGTTCCACAACGAACAACTCACATAACTTAGGATTCATCACTATCAAAATAACTATGTATGATGTTGTTTTATCATTCAATTTGTTGGCACTATACCTAAACCACAGTAAACAGGATTATCATTCCCATAATATGATCTTTCTTATGAAGAATTTGGTAACAGTGTTCCATTGTAGTTTTCATGAGAAGGCTTTTCCTATTCACCAAACTGACTTGGTTCCTTGTCAGTAGGAATAATGCCCCAAGGTTTATTGGGGATGGTGACAATGTAGGAAGGGTCCCTCGCCTCATTCAGTGCCTTCTCAGAGGCCCTCTCCAGAACAGTCATGTGTGACATTCTGATGTGGTCATTTCTATTTATAATAATATACATATTTTTCTGCTGCATGCACGCAACAGTGTACAATCAGACCCAACCCTCAGTGGGGTTTTCTCACACTGTTTCTCTCAAGCGTGGCTGCTCTGATGGACACTGAACACTGATTTCTGAACGAAGCCTTTCCCACAGATGCCACACTTGTAGGGTTTGTCTCCAGTGTGTGTTGTCTGATGTTTATTCAAATTTGACCTGTCAGTAAAGGCCTTCCCACACTCAGCACACACGTAAGGCTTCTCTCCGGTGTGAATTCGTTGATGCACTTGGAGCTGTGATTTTTTAGTGAAAGACTTCCCACAGTCACTGCACTCATACGGTTTCTCTCCAGTATGAATTCTATGATGTGTAATCAACTCTGACTTCTGTCGAAAGGTCTTCCCACATTCAGAACAAATGTAGGGCTTTTCTCCGGTATGAGTTTTCTGGTGCTTACTGAGATTTGACCTGCCACTAAAGGCCTTCCCACACTCGGCACACACATAGGGTTTCTCTCCTGTGTGAATTGGCTGATGCACTAGGAGCTGAGACTTGGAGGTAAAGGACTTCCCACAGTCACTGCATTCATAAGGCTTCTCTCCAGTATGAATTCTTTGATGAGTAATAAAGTTTGACTTGCGGATGAAAGCTCTTCCACACTCAGTGCATACATAGGGCTTCTCTCCTGTATGAATTTTCTGATGAACAATGAGTATCGATTTCTGGTTGAAGGCTTTCCCACATTCGTGGCATTCATACTGTCTCTCTCCAGTGTGAATTTTCTGGTGTATATTGAGGTGTGACTTCTGAGTGAAGGCTTTTCCACAAGTATTGCATTCATAAGGCTTCTCCCCAGTATGGATTCTCTGATGTGTAATCAAGTCTGACCTCTGGGTGAAGGCCTTTCCACATTTGGAACATATATAAGATTTCTCTCCTGTATGAGTTTTCTGATGTGTAATGAGATTTGACCGGTTGGTGAATGCCTTCCCACATTTATTGCACATATAGGGCTTTTCTCCTGTGTGAATTCGTTTATGAACATGGAGTTGTGACTTGGAAGTAAACAATTTCCCACAGTGACCACATTTATAAGGTTTCTCTCCAGTATGAATTATTTGATGTGCAATCAAGTGTGCCTTCTGAATGAAGGCCAGTCCACATTTCATGCATATATATGATTTTTCTCCTGTATGAATTCTCTGATGCACTGTGAGTGCTGACTTCTGAGTGAAGGCTTTTCCACAATCACTGCATTCATAAGGTTTCTCTCCAGTGTGAATTCTCTGATGAATAATCAACTCTGACCTGTAGGTAAAGGCCTTCCCACACTCAGTACATATGGAAGATTTCTCTCTACTTTGAACTTTCTTATGTGTAATGAGGTTGGAATTATTGCTGAAGACCTTCCCATATTCGGTACATATATACGGCTTCACTCTTGTGTGAACACGTTGATGTACCTGAAGTTGTGACTTGGAAATGAAGGATTTGCCACAGTTACTGCACTCATATGGTTTTTCTCCACTATGAATTCTTCGGTGTGCAATCAGATGAGTCTTCTGGATGAAGGCCTGTCCGCATTCAATACAGATGTAGGATCTCTCGCCTGTATGGATTTTCTGATGCATCTTGAGTGTGGACTTTTGTGTGAATGCTTTGCCACAGTCAGTGCATTCATGGTGTCTCTCTCCAGTATGAATTTTCTCATGTATACTGAGATCTGAGTTATAAGAGAAGCCTTTCCCACATTGGCTGCATTCATAGAGTTTCTCTCCGGTATGAATTCTCTGATGCCTGAAGAGGGACGATACTTGAAAAAAGGATTTTCCACATTCATTGCATTTAAAGGGTTTCTCTCTCATATGGGTTTTCTGGTGTATAATAAATTCTGGCTTCTGTACAAAAGCCTTCCCACATTCAATGCATACATAGAGCTTTTCTCCTGCAAGAACTTTCAGGTGTACTTTGAGCTGTGACTTCTGGGTGAATATCTTTTCAAATTCGGTGCATTCATAAGCTTTCTCCCCAGGATACATTTTTTGACGTTGAGAGGATACTTGTTTATAACTGAGGATTTTTCTACATTGATTATGGTCCCATAATTTCTCTCCTGTTGGAATACACTCATGGTTACTATAGGAAGACATTTTATCATTTGGTAATCTTTTTAACATTCTTTGAAGGATTATTTTTATTATGACTGTATAAATCTAAATTATGCTTTAAACCATTTCCAAATGAGGCATATTGATGGGGTCTTTTGGGAGGAGAAATGATGTCTGGGTTCACATGAATTATTTTTCTACTATCCTTATAATGCCTCTTTGTTTTCAATATTTTCTTGATGAAAGCAACATCATTTTGATATTTATTTTCTCTGCTGATAGCTCTCTATTTGTCACCAATCTGTCACAATTATTCTAGAATAAAATAGAATCCCACATCACTTTCATCATGACCTTTTCTTTCAATATGGAAAGAAACCTCTTCAGAGATTCCCTGCTATAAGGTCTGAAACCTAAACTCCTCTGCTCAAATGAGAAACAGGTGATTTTAGTTCAAAGCACAGCTAGCAGAGGCTAGGGGGTATGGAACAAATGACTCATCCAGGCTGAACGCAGAGAACAGGCTGAGGGTGAGTAACGTGAAGAGGAAGGCAGAGATAGTGTTGATAGGAAATGTCCTGGAAAACAATTCAGCAGTTAGAGGAAATAAACTAGATGAACAGATAACACCATGGACAGATGTGGAAAAAGTAAGGCAAAAAACACTATATATACCACAGCGTCATTCATATAAACTAATGATCTAAACTCTTAATTCGCTTACAACATGCATGAAATAAAAAATGTTTCCATCATATAAAACTGTAGCTTATGACAGGCAGAAAAATGGGTGTGGGGGAAAGAGAAAAAGGAATAAATCAAAAAATAAATAAGAGAGAATCCTGACCCAGACTCATGATGATAGTGTGTCTTAAACTGAGGACTATGATTAAACCCAAACCTCATCAGGTAAACTATAAAAATAAAGCAATCAAAAACAACAACAACAAAAACGAACCCTGGTCAATGTGGAATCACTCAAGCAACATCAGGAAAAAAGGTCAGGAAGGGTGATTAATCATGTTAAACACAGCAGAAAGATAATCCCAAAGATTACGTAACAGTGACCCCCAAGTCATCAGCTTATCCAGGCATGAAGGACTGAGAAGAAGTAAGAAATTTCATGGCCACTCCTCTGCAGAAAACAAAAAGAGAGGGTGATTGGACAGAAAGCTCTGAGGCATCTCACAGTTAAAAAAGAAAAAAAAAAAAAGAAAAAAGAAAAGAAAGGTGACTAGCAGGAGTGGGAGTGTGTGAAACAGAGTAACTTTGAAAGAAAGCAGATCCATCAATGTCTGAAGGTTAAAGAAAGACTCTAGGACTATGTGGAATGTAGGGGAAAAGAAGAATGTTAGAGAAAATGAGCACAATCAAGGAAGAAAGATCTTTAATGAGGGAGACTGGCACATGATTCAGAATCCACAAAGCCAAAGAAGAACACAGAAGTGACAAAGGTCGGCCAGGCGCAGTAGCTCATGCCTGTAATCCCAGCACTTTGGGAGGCCTACACAGGTGGATCACTTGAGGTCAGGCGTTAGAGACCAGCCTGACCAATATGGTGAAACCCTGCCTCTACTAAAAATACAAAAATTAGCTGGGCATGGTGGCTGGCACACACCTTTAATCCCAGCTACTTGAGTGGCTGAGGCACGAGAATCGCTTGAACCCAGAAGGTGGAGGGTGCAGTGAGCTGAGATCATGACACTGTACTCCATCCTGGGCAACACAGCCCAGGCTGCGACCCAGGCTGTGACAAAAAGTAAATGACAAAGTTCATCCAGGGAGAACGCATTTAGTGATCTGAGAGGCCAAGGGGCATTAAGCAATACAAAAACATTCAGAACTTTCCAGAAAAAGCATCTTAATAGTATTCCAAGGTTGTTGGTGTTTCCCAAGACAGCTGAGATTTCCTCCCATCTCCCATCTTCCCGAGTCACACTCACTTCACTCACCTGGGCAGCTGTGACGTGGCCTCTCACCCTGCAGTGCCCATGGTTCCTTTCCTTGCTCCAACATGACCACCTCTGCTTCAGGAACTTGATACCCTGTTCATAGGAAATGATAAAGGTCTGGGTCCAGCTAACTGTGTTTCAGGGCCCAACCAATAATCTCTTATTCTTTGATAAGGATTTTTTCTTCAGAAAAGTAACCATAACTTTTCAGGGTAATATTCTGAGTGCCCTAAACAAATAAAGAATCCTAGACAAATCAAGGACAAAATCATCACCTATTTAAGATGTGGACAGCATTCATCAACTGAGAACGAAAACACTCTCAGTGAGGCCTCCTTTCAGATACCAAGGTGACTGTGCTTACCTACTGAAAGCAGGTGGCTGTAGGTCTCCAGCATCACATCCCGGTACAGGTTTCTCTGAGAAAGGTCCAGGTGCCGCCATTCCTCTCTGCTGAAATCGATAGCCACATCCCTGAAGGACACTGATCCCTGTAAGGGCAAATTCCTGTTCAATGCGCATAGTCAGCTTAGAGGGTTGGAGAGACTATATTTAGGAATATGAAATACAGGTCTTGTTGTTTTAAATTTACAGTCTCTTTTTAAAAACTCACTCCCATTTCTCTAATACTTTATTATGGAAATTTTCAAACATACAGACAATTTAAAATAATTGTGCAGTAAGAAATGTATACCTACCACCTAGGATCTATCATTAACACTTTACTTGCTTTATCATACATCTAAGCCATTCTTTTATCTATCCATCTTGCTTCTTTGTACATTTCAAAGTAAGTTGCAGATGACACCACACTTCCTCCTAATACTTCATTTTTTTTTTTTTTTGAAACAGAGTCTCGCTCTGTTGTCCAGGCTGGAGTGCAATGGCATGATCTTGGCTCACTGCAACTTCCACCTCCCAGGTTCAAGCAGTTCTCCTACCTCAGCCTCCCGAGTAGCTGGGATTACAGGAATGCACCACCACGCCCAGCTAATGTTTGTATTTATAGTGGACACGGGGTTTTGCCACGTTGGCCAGGCTGGTCTCGAACTGCTGACCTCAGGCGATCCACCCGCTTCGGCCTCCCAAACTGCTGGGATTATAGGCATGAGCTACCGCACCTGGCGTCTCTTAATACTTCAAAATGCAAATCATGAACTAGGGTGTAAAACGTGTTAACCTTTTTTAGGTAAAATTTACATACAATTAAATGCACCAATCTTTAATTTACCATTTAAAGTTTTGACAACTGTATACACCTGTATAATCCAGAAATTTCTAACAAATATTTTATATATGTGCATATTAAATATTTAGTTTTACATATTTTGTGGAACACAGAAATCCCATCAAGAATTTCTGCTATTTGTTCTGTACTATGGTCAGTCAATTACTCATTTTTCAAAACTGGCAATTGAAATAAGCTGTGTTTTAGTTTCCTAGCAACTGGATGAATGACCTGCAATACACTTTCTGATCAACTTAGGACGTGCCCTTATGCTAGCCCTGGGAACACAGAAATAATTATGTGTCCAATCTTCTAGCAACTTAAAAGACTTGGAAAATAAATTAGACTGAAGTTTTTTAAAAAAGAAGACATAACAAATTCATTAAGGTGTTGAAAAGTAGATGCCTTATGTGGAACACACTGAGGGCCCAAACAAACAAAAAGTACATTTTACATAAGGGAGTAAGTTTACATTCCATAGAGTTGAGGAATTTAACTTGGAAGATACAAAGTGTAACCCAGAATATGGGGTGAGGGGGACAATGCCCAGAAAAGACAAGAATAAAAGGTGTAGAGATAGAAAAATACACCATGAGTTTAGGGAACAGCAAACAGGTTTATATAAATGGAGAGAAGTCTGTCTGATGTGTCAGCAAAGCAGTACAGGAAAAACAGTTTGGTCAAAGTATGGAATTTTTACTTTCAGTAATGGTAATTAAGGTAATCAGATTTATGTCTAAATTTTTTTTAAGTTCTGTATTACAGGATAACCAAACAGCTGGTGAGGAAAAGTTTTTTTTTTGTTTTTTAGACAAGAGTCTCACTCTGTCACCCAGGCTAGAGTGCAGTGGTGCAATCTCGGCTCACTACAACCTCCACCTCCTGGCTTCAAGCAATTCTCTGCCTCACACTCGCGAGTAGCTGGGATTACAGGTGCATGCCACCACACCAGGCTAATTTTTGTATTTTTAATAGAGACAGGGTTTCACCATGCTGGCCAGGATGGTCTCGATCTCCTGACCTCAAGATCTACCTGCCTCGGCCTCCCAAAGTGCTGGGATTACAAGCATGAGCTACTTTGCCTGGCTGGAAAAGTTTTTTATAGAATTATTCTAGCTAATAAATAAAGAAGTTAGGATAAAATTAAAATGCCACGATGTATAACTACTAATGAAATAACAGATTTAGACAATAATCATTAATGGCTGTTGGAATGTTTCAGTTGAAAGGCCGAAGGGAAGTGTACGATGGATAGATCAGCTAGTAACATCAGCATCCATAAACCAGCTCTCATGTGCCTGCTGACATGGCATAGTAATTAATTTCATTACACTACTTATGAAGTATTCTTGCCAAAAAATAAAATTCAAACCCCTATATCATCAAGTCTCCAGATCTAACAAGCCATTCACAGGAGTGGGAAGGAGAGTGAAACATACTGAACAATATGAAGACCAAGACATCAGCTAAATTCAGAAGGTAGCAAATGACCCACTTCTTCAAAAAATTAATTACAAGAGAATGGACATGGAAGGGAATATTTTCTTTATTAATAGAGACTTAAGAGCCATACTAACCAAATGCAACTTGTGGACTTTTGCTCCTAATTAAAATGAACCAATCTTAAACAAATATTTATGACAATATAGAGAAATGCAAATGGTGGGGATTAGAGGATATCAAGGAATTACTGTTATTTTGTTGTATGACATTAGCTTACTGGTTACGCTAAACAAAAAGGAAAAAAGGAATTCATATCTCTTTGAGATATATATCAAGATATTTTTAGACAAAACATGGTGTTTGAGATTTGCTTTAAAATAATCTAGCTGCTGAATGGGAGGCGGTTTCAGATGAAGTAAGAATGGCAGAATGGGCCAGGCGTGGTGGCTCACACCTGTAATCCCAGCACTTTGGGAGGCCAAGGCAAGTGGATTGCTTGAGGTCGGGGGTTTGAGACCAGCCTGGCCAACATGGAGAAACCTCATCTCTACCAAAAAATACAAAAATTAGCTGGGTGTGATGGCACTCACCTATACTCCCAGCTACCTAGGAGGCTGAGGCACGAGAATCACTTGAACCCAGGAGGTGGAGATTACAGTGAGCTGAGGTCATGCCACTGCACTCCAGCCTAGGCAACAGAGCAAGACTCCATCTCAAAAATAAAAAATAAGGCAGAATCGCTTCTCGGCCTTTTGGCTAAGATCAAGTGTAAAAAATAAGGCAGAATGTTGATGATGACTGCAACTGTGTGACAGGGACATTCGGTGAAAGGGATCTTTATACTATTATCTTTACTTTTGCATATATTTAAATTTTTTCATAATAAAATGCTTTTTGAAAACAAAATACATGATCCTCTAAATTAAAAAATCTAACTTGGAATTGCACAATGAAAGGAATGCCTATTACCACATGGAGCTGTATACATTTAAAGAAAGCATACTAGGGACTTGAATACCCCTCCCTCACCTTAGCAATTTATCAAAATACTAGTCAGGACATCATCAAGGTTATAGAGAAGGCAGCTGCAACAAACAACAGCAGAATGCACATTCTTTTCAAGCACCCATAGAAAAGTGAGCATGATAAACCATACCCTAGGCTGTGAAACAAACCTCAACAAGTTTACAAGAATTACAACAATACAAAGTATGTTCCACAAGGGAATCAAACAAAAATCAATAACAGAAACAAAACAGAGAAAATCTCCAAGCAAATTAAAAAATAACAAACAAAAACAACCTAAAAAATCCACAAAATATTTGAAAATTAACAGCACTCTTCTTTAATGACCCACAGGTCAAAGAAGACATCACCAAAATAATATTTAAAATACATAGAGTTCTACGTATAGACAGTAAAAATACAATCTATCAAAATCTGTGGGATGCAGGTAAAGCAAGGCTGAGAGGGAAATTTATAGTACTAAAGGATTACATTAGAAAAGGGAAAAAGCTACAAATCAATAATGTAAGCTTCTACCTCAAACAACTAGAAAAAGAGGCCAGACATGGTGGCTCACTCCTGTAATCCCAACACTCTGGGAGGCTGAAGTGGGAGGATTGCTTGAGCCCAGGAGTTTGAGATCAGCCTGGGAAACATGGCAAAACCCCATCTCGATCAATAATACAAAAATTAGCCAGGTGTGGTAGTGTGTGCTTGTGGTCCCAGCTATTTGGGAGGCTGAGGCAGGAGAATCACTTGAGCCTGGGAGGGCAGAGGATGCAGTGAGTTGAGATGGCACCACTGCACTCCAGCCTGGGCAACAGAGCCAGACCCTGTCTCAAAAATAAATAAATAAATAAATACATAACTAGAAAAAGAAGAGCAAAAGAACTCACAATCAAGCAGAAGGAACTAAATAATAAAAAGTAGAAGTCAACAAAACTGAAAACAAAAGATAGAAAAATCATTGTAATACAATCCAGTTATTAGAGAACAAAATAATAAAACCGATAAATTCACTGATTGGTCTATTAGTCAACCAGACTGGCAAAGATAAAAAGACACCAATATTAGGAATAAAACAGTAAATATCATTATAGATGCAGCAGCCATTTAAAATACAATGAGAAAAATAAACACTCCAAGCTAATAAATTCAATAACTTAGAAAAAATAAGCCAATTCCTCAAACATCACAAACTACCAAAACTCAAACCTTTGAAAATGGATAAGATAAACAATCTTATGACCATTAAATTAATTTAAATTTATAATTTAAAAGCTCCTGAAAAAGAAATCTCTAGGCCAGATAGTTCTACCAGATAATTCTTTTTTTTCTTCTTTTTAATATTTTTTTTTGAGACACGATCTTGCTCTGTCGTCCAGGCTGAAGAGCAGTGGTGTGATCATAGGTCACTGCAGCCTCGAACTCCTGGGCTCAAGCGATCCTCCTGCCTCAGCCTCCTAAGTAGCTGCGACTACAGGCACATGCCACCATGCCCAGCTTTTACCAAAGAATTCTATCGAACTTATAAAGAGGAATGTGTCATTTTCACATAATCTCTTCCAGAAAATAAGAGGAGAAACACTTCCAAATTAATATTTTTAAGTCCAGTATTATTCCAATGTCAAAATCAGACAAACACAGTAACAAATAAACAAAAACAAACAAAAAAAAACTACAGGCTGATATCTCTCACGAATTTAAATGCAAACATTCCCAACAAAATGTCAGCAAATTGAATTCAAGAATCACTAAAAAGAATCACATACCACAATAAACTGGAATTTATGGGGGAACTCTTTGTACTATATTTTCTAACTTCTTATGCATCTATAATAATTTCAAAATAAAAAATTGAAATATATATATTACTTAAGAAAGATTATTTTCAAAACATACATAACATTTGGGAATGGACAAGACTGGAAGATCAGAGACTCACTGCACAATTGATGAGAGAGAATATAAATTGTAGTTGACCCTGAACAACACAGGTTTGAACTATGCAAGTCCACAGATACATGAATTTTTTTCAATAAAACTTGCATGTAGTGTGCAAGCCTCTCCTGCCTCCCCTTCCACCTTCTCCTCCTCTTCCGCCTTTTCCGCCCCGAGCCAGCAAAACCAAACTTTCCTTTTCCTCCTTCTCCTCAGTCTGCTCAATGTGAAGATGACAAAGATAAAAAGCTTTACGATGGGCCGGGCGCGGTGGCTCACGCTTGTAATCCCAGCACTTTGGGAGGCCGAGGCGGGCAGATCACGAGGTCAGGAGATCGAGACCACGGTGAAACCCCGTCTCTACTAAAAATACAAAAAATTAGCCGGGTGTGGTGGCGGGCGCCTGTAGTCCTAGCTACTCGGAGAGGCTGAGGCAGGAGAATGGCGTGAACCCGGGAGGCGGAGCTTGCAGTGAGCCGAGATTGCGCCACTGCACTCCAGCCTGGGCGACAGAGCGAGACTCCGTCTCAAAAAAAAAACAAAAAAACCTTTATGATGATCCACTTTCACTTAATGAATATTAAATATAAATATCTTCCTTTTGATTTTCTTAATAACTTTTTTTCTCTAGCTTACTTTATTCTAAAAAAAAAAAAGTCATTATGTATGAGCAGGTCTCTGAATTCAGGAGAGTGCACGAGCACACAGGAGGAACTTGGAGACAGAAATGTATTAAAGATACTTGTGATCATTAATATCTGAAAGTATGATTCTTTTTTTTTGTTTTTGAGATGGAGTCTCACTCTGTTACCCAGGCTGCAGTGCAGTGGTGCAATCTCGGCTCACTGTAACCCTTGCCTGCCGGGTTCAAGCGATTCTCCTGCCTCAGCTTCCCAAGTAGCTGGGACTACAGGCACCGGCCACCACGCCTGGCTAATTTTTCTATTTTTAGTTGAGATGGGGTTTCACCATGTTGGCAAGGCTAGTCTTGAACTCCTGACCTCAGGTCATCTGCCCATCTGGGCCTCCCAAAGTGATGGGATTATAGGCGTGAGCCACCACGCCCGGCCTAAAAGTATGATTCTTAAAAGCTACTTTTTAAATTTATTCATTTAATTGTGTTTGGAGATTACAATGTGTTTCTTTGTGATGTCTGTTGATTCTGTTTATGAGGCTGACAACATCTTCATTTCTTAAAAGGAAGGCTTATACACTGTTGGTGGGAGTGTAAATTAGTTCAGGCCTTGTGGAAGACAGTGTGGCGATTCCTCAAAGACCTAAAGACAGAAATACCATTTGACCCAGCAATCCTGTTACTGGGTATATATCCAAAGGAATATAAATCATTGTATTATAAAGACACATACCCACATATGTTCTCTGCAGCAGTATTCACAATAGCAAAGACATGGAATCAACCTAAATGCCCATCAGTGATAAACTGGATAAAGAAAATGTGGTGTATATATATACACCATGGAATACTATGTGGCCATAAAAGAGAATGAGATCATGTCTTTTGCAGGAACATGGATGGAGCTGGAGGTGATAATCCTTAGCAAACTAATGCAAGAACAGAAACCAAATACCACATGTTCTAACTTATAAGTGGGAGCTAAATGATGAGAACACATGGACACAAAGAGGGGAACAACACACACTGGGGCCTTTTGGAAGGTGGAGGGTGAAAGGAGGGAAAGGATCAGAAAAAATAACTAATGGGTACTAGGCTTAATACCTGGGTGATGAAAGTCTATACAATAAACCCCCATGATACAAGTTAACCTATGTAACAAACCTGCCCTTGTACCTATAAACTTAAAAGTAAACAAAAAAGAAGTTCCCTATATACCTGAAATGAATACGCATGCTCTAATTTTCTCTTCGTCACACACTTGCATATTCATACCCTTCACACACTGAACCCCCAGCCCCCAAAACTAATGTCATCAAAAAATTTAATGGGGAATCAAGACAATGTCATGTTAGGCTGGAATGGAGTTTTGACACCTCACCAAATGATCTTATACACACAGTTTGTCAGGAAGAAATCTCCTCATTCACAGACAATAAACATCCCCTGATGTACGAAGATGCTATGAGTAAAAGGATGAAAAAAAAAAAAGAGAGGAGATCAAGAGGAATACACTAGAAATAAATTGACATACAACAGAAGAAATCATATCCTCCATGAATTCAAGGAATTCACTAAAACGATTAACTACTTGTGGAAAAACAGACAAAGAATATAGTGATATAAATTTCTGAAAAATAAATTAACAGAACTCAGTAAAAAAGTAAAAAAAAAAAAAAAAAAGCAACACAAAAATAAAAGTCTCCCTGAAAAAAATTAGAAGTCCCTGCAAAAACACAAAAGGTAGCAAAGAGCAGATTAAGACAAGTGAGCAACATGAGACGGAAATAAAGATTTTTTTTAAAGAAAAATAGAAAAGAAAATAAGAGGAGTTTAATAAAAACATCCAATGAACAAAAGAATCCTTGAAGTGGCAGTGTAGAACTGTTATCATTATTCACAGTACAAATTTAATAAATACTGTCTTAAAGAGTAGATTCGAATATTTAGTTCAAGAAGTTAACATTATAAAGATGACACACACACACAAAAAAAAACAAAAAAGAATCCAAACATTCCAAATTACATGGAAGACACACAGAAACAAAGCACAAATATAGAGTATATAGTGAAAGATTTATAAAATAGCCACATCAGAAGCATAACATAAAATGCATCTTTCCACAACAACAACAACAAAGCACAAGAACTCCAAAGGATGACATTAAAAAGATGACCAAAGGCATATCTGGAATTGCCAACAGAAAAGAAAAAGAGCCTCCACGTTAATATTAGATAGGGCTGAATTGTAGGGGAAAAAATATTAAACAAGGACACAATGTGAAATGAGTTTCGGATGTCGTATTTACTATCAGTGCACCAAACTACATAACATCAAAATTTATAAACAAAAACTATAGGAAAAAGGCCAGGCGTGGTGGCTCACGCCTATAATCCCAGCACTTTGGGAAGCCGAGGCAGGTGGATCACAAGGTCAGGAGATCGAGACCATCCTGGCTAACATGGTGAAACCCTGTCTCTACTAGAAATACAAAAAATTAGCTGGGCGTGGTGGCGGGCGCCTGTAGTCCCAGCTACTCGGGAGGCTGAGGCAGGAGAATGGCGTGAACCCGGGAGGCGGAGCTTGCAGTGAGCCGAGATCGCACCACCGCACTCCAGCCTGGGCGACACCACAAGACTCTGTCTCAAAAAAAAAAAAAAAAACTATAGGAAAATATAGATAGAAATACATTTGTGGTAGGAAACTTCAATAATATCTCTCAGCTCCTTGAGACAAAGTAGAAAAAAATGAGTAATACTATAAAAACCTCATAGCTATATATCTTATTGATAAGCTATCAAATTTTTTTCTTTTCAAGTGCCTATGCAACAATCCCAAAACAAAACAAAAAACAAACAAACAAATACCCGTAATAATCTCTCTAAAAGTAAATTTCTCCAATGCTGCAATCCTAATCTTATTAAAGTTTTTTGCTTTTGTTTTCAAGACAGGGTCTCACTGTCACCTAGGCCGGATGTAGTGGCAATGTTGTGGCTCACTGCAGCCTTGACAGGCTCAAGCAGTCCTCCAATCTCAGCCTCCCAAGTAGCTGGGATTACAGGCGCCCCACCACCACATTCAGTTAATTCTGGTTTTTGTTGTAGAGACCGGGTCTCACTATGTTGTGCAGGCTGGTCTCAAACTCATGGGCTCAAGCAATCCTCCCGCCTCAGTCTCCCAAAGTGCTGGAATTACAAGTGTGAGCCACCACACATGGCCAAAAGTAAAGTTAAAAAATGAAAATCTTAAAACCTAGAAATAAAATGTGGTAAATGGTAATTAAAGATTTGGTGGGGTAGTTAATGTTCTAGAAATTCATCCTTTTCAGCCAGGTGCGGTGGCTCATGCCTGTAATCCCAACACTTTGGGAGGCTGAGGCAGGTGGATCACGAGGTCAAAGTCGAGACCATCCTAGCCAACATGGTGACACCCTGTGTCTAGTAAAAAAAATACTAAATAATTAGCTGGGCGTGGTGGCGCATGCCTATAGTCCCAGCTACTCGCGGGGCTGAGGCAGGAGAATTGCTTGAACCCGGGAGGCGGAGGTTGCAGTGAGCCAAGATCACATCACTACACTCTAGCCTGACTACAGAGCAAGATTACGTCTCAAAAAAAAAAAAAAAGAAATTCATCCTTTTCAATTAGATTTTTTTATTCATTTGCATGAGATAAATTATTTTTCTAAATTATTTTTAGTACAGTTTTGCTATATACCAGAGCTTCTGATATATAGATAGCATTTTTATTGTTTTTGAGATATTTTACAATTTTAGTTTTGACTTTGACTGGAGTGGGTTGCTGAGAAAATGGCAGTTGTTTCACTAATCCCAGTAAAAACCTACTAGGCTATTGTTTTCTTCTACTCTTCAATGCAGTTAGTTAACATATTTGACTTCTGAATCTATCTTCATAATTTCCAGTTCTTTCAGGCATCAAGGTTAACACTGTAAACAAAATAAAACAAAAACCAAAAGCAAGGTTGAGAATAATTTTAAATATTATTCTTTACCCAAAACTTCAGCATAATGACCAACTATAAAAACGCATGACCTTTCCATTATTTTTTACTGTGTTGGAAATGCTGAATCAACATTTTAATTTCTTCAAGGACTTTGAACCATTTAAATTCTTACCAATTATATCTATTTTTGTAAACTTTTATCCTTTTATTTATACTTTCATATTTTTGGCATGATTTTATATAATATTCATTCATGATTGTTTGAATCTTAGGTATGGAAGTAACTGTTTCTCCTGTTTTGTTACATTCTTTTTTCTTTTTTTCAGTCTTGCTCTGTCGCCCAGGCTGGAATGCAATGGTATGAGCTCGGCTCACTGCAACCTCTGCCTCCCAGGTTCAAGTGATTCTCCTGCCTCAGCCTCCCAAGTACCTGGGATTACAGACCTGCACCGTGGCACCCTGCCAATTTTTGTATTTTTAGTAGAGATGGGGTTTCGCCATGTTGGCTAGACTGGTCTCGAACTTTTGGCCTCAAGTGAACCACCCACCTCAGCCTCCCAAAGTGCTGGGATTACAGGTGTGAGCCACCATGCTAGCCCAGTCTTTTTTTTTTTTTTTTTTTTTTTTTTTGGAGATGGAGTCTCGCTCTCGCTCTGTCCCCCAGGCTGGAGTGCAGTGGCACAATGTCGGCTCACTACAACTTCTGCCTCCTGGGTTCAAGCAATTCTCCTGCCTCAGCCTCCTGAGTAACTGGCACTACAGGCGCACACCACCACACCTGGCTAATTTTTGTAGTAGAAACGGAGTTCCACCATGTTGGCCAGGATGGTCTTGGTCTCCTGACCTCGTGATCCACCCACCTTGGCCTCCCAAAGTGCTGGGATTACAGGTGTGAGTCACCGTGCCCGGCCACACGGTCTTTGATTATGTAGATATTTACTCCATTTTTTGATTGTCAACACATAGAAGCAACTTGTGTTTCTGTCAAACTCATACCTTAGGTCTTTCTTTTTTTTTTAAACGTCCAGGATTCCAAAAAGAAGCAATTAAATCTATAGTTTTTCCCCTCTACCCACAGGTTAGCTTTAGCACATAAACTTACTTTATTTATTTATGAGACAGGGTCTCACTGTGTCACACAGACTGGAGTACAGTGGCATGATCTTAGCTCACTGCAACCTCTACTTCCCAGGCTCAAGTGATCCTCCCACCTCAGCCTCCTAAGTAGCTGGGACTACAGGCCTGCACCACCAAACCTGGCTAATTTTTGTATTTTTTGTAGAGACGGGGTTTCACCATGCTGCCCAGGCTGGTCTCGAACTCCTAAGCTCAAGCAATCCACCCACTTCAGCCTCCCAAAGTGCTGGGATTACAGGCATGAGCCACTATACCCAGCCTACCACACAAACTTTAAAATGCACTACTTTATCCAAATTTTTTTTTTTTTTTTTTTTTGACACGGAGTCTCATTCTGTTGCCTGGGCTGGAGTGCAGTGGCACAATCTCGGCTCACTGCAACCTCTGCCTCCCAGGTTCAAGCAATTATCCTGCCTCAGCCTCCCAAGTAGCTGGGATTACAGGCGCCCGCCACATACCCAGCTAATTTTCTGTATTTTTAGTAGAGATGGAGTTTCACCATGTTGGCCAGGCTGGTCTCGAACTCCTGACCTCGTGATTTGCCCACATCGGCTTCCCAAAGTAGTGGGATTACAGGCACTGGGCCTGGCCCCAAATGTTTTTTAATTGTGGTAAAAATACACATAACATAAAAGTTGCCATTTTAATATTTTTAAGTGACCAGTTTAGTGGCATGAAGTACATTCACATTGTTGTGTAACAGCCTTTTACTTTTTATTTTTATTTTATTTTATTTTATTTTTGAGATGGAGTCTCGCCCTGTCGCCCAGCCTGGAGTACAATGGCACGATCTCGGCTTACTACAAAATCCGCCTCCCAGGTTCAAGCAATTCTCAGCCTCAGCCTCCCAAGTAGCTGGGATTACTGGTGCGTGGCATCATGCCCGGCTAATTTTTTGTATCTTTAGTAGAGATGAGTTTCACCATGTTAGCCAGGCTGGTCTCGAACTCCTGACCTCGTGATCCACCCGCCTTGGCTTCCCAAAGTGCTGGGGTTACAGGCGTGAGCCACCGCCCTAGGCCTTACTTTTTATTTCTAATTTAATGCTCTTAGAAAACAGAATCAGTATGATGGCAAAGGTTTCTATTCTTTGTCTGCCTTGAGAGTAGTGTACTAAAATGGCCAATGGTATATTTAATGATTTCTGTTCATTTTTACTTAATATAGTTCTAAGATACATTATTAGTGAAACAAATGTTGATAACTTTTATAATTATTTGTATATTCTTCCTTTTATAAGTATGAACCATCCTCTTCATCCCTTTAAGTGATTTTCACCTTAAATTCCTTTTGACCTGTTCCTAAATTGCATCCCTAGCTTTCTTTTGGTTCATCTCTTTATTTTTAAATGAGGATAAAAGCAGCCCCTGACCGCTGAGAGTTAGCCTGGTACTACCAGTTAAACCTCAGTTTTGCTAGAAGCTAGCCTGGCAGGGGCCAGCTAACTCATGGTGTTCTCCATAGTGCTACACAAAAATAATCTCTTGGAACACCAACAGCAAACAAGACCAATCTCTGCCCACCATGGTGGGAGACAAAACCAAGACCACTCTGTCATTACACTTGAGCACAGACAAAAATCAGAATCTTCTTCAAACCGTAAAAGTCTCCTTACTCTGCATAAGGAAAGTGACTGCCAATTATACCTTTACCAATTATAGCTTTTGCTTCAATCTACCCTTCGTATCTTCTAGGTAAAAATGATTAAGATACCCAATCATAAAATTTCCCAATAGGAACAGAAGTACAGGTTCAGTGAAATTCAGCTAGAATATTCTTATTACCTGTGACTAAAACCATGAAATGAAATTCTACTACGACTTATACATGCAACAGAAAGGAAAGACATGAGAAGAATGCCTACTGCTACATAGTTCATAATAAGAGCTGTATTTTACCAAACAAATATTTAAAAAGCAAGGTGTGAAAATTTAGTCTACTATGGCACCTTTTGTGAAATAGAAAGAAAAAAATGTATAGTTGTTTTTACTTGTTTATAGAACTAAGCAATCAAAGAAAAAGAATAAAATTGGTCCTCTATGTTGAGAAACATGGGGGTAGGTGGGGAACGGAGGTGGGTGAACCACAGATCCATGTTTCCCCTGAATTTGTTTCCTATAACACTTTTCAGGGTGTGTTGCCTTTAAATGTATTTCTAATTGTTTTTAATTTTTATTTTTTACTATTATTCCTATTTTACCAACATTATTTGTGAACTAAGTGTATATATTTCCTATTCAGAAAACTAAACTTTCCTAATACACTATCACAATATCTCCAGAGGCATAAGAAATAAAATTATACCCATGAAATAAGAACAAGATGCTAATCAAAAAGAATATTTAGAAAATAAGTTACAGTTATTAAAAATTAAAACGTTGAATTAAAATGTTGATAGTGGTAATGAGAAACTCAAAAGAAGGGCTGGAAGGCAAATGTGACAAAGCTTCCCGAAAAAGAGAGCAGCAAAGAAATAGAAAACAGTAGAGGGAAAAAAATGGAGAACCAATATCTGAAAAACAGAAATGTAAAAAAAAGAAAGAAAGAAAGAAAATATTTGTGTTTGAGGAGGCAGTTTAGGAAGAAACAGAGAAACACTTTGAAAATCCCACAGAAAAGTGACTTCTAACCAGGAAAATCTATCCACAGCCCAAAGATCAATGTAGTGTGATGACAAAATAAACAACAGTTTTTCTTAACAGTCCACCTCTCCACTGTCTCACAGATGGCCTCCAGAGACGGAGACATTACCCATGTGTTGCTCATTCTCAACAGGAAGATCAAGATTTGTTTCAGGAGCAGCAGGTCTAGAGTCCAGCTGCTTCCTGTGGCCCAGCTGCCTCCCTCAGTCATGAGGTTCTAGTGACAGACCAGAAATATCTAGTCCTGGATTGAATTCCCACCCCTGGGACTCCTCCTTCTCACCTCATAGAAGCTGCCATGATCCTCCGGAGCCAGGGCTGAGGATTTCTGGGGTGAGGTCCAATTAGCTGGCATGGCCACACTGGGTCTCAGCCCTTTGTCTCTAGGGTGTCTGAAGCTTGGCAGTCATCTGTGAACTCAAGCAGACCTGCTCTGAAGAGATGGGCTGGAGTCTGGAGGAAGATCTGGCCCAGGGGCTCCCCAGAGACACCCAGAAACCTGGAAAGACAATGTTCCCATAGTCAGTCATCTAACATTCACCACATAAGCACTTCCTGGATATATCAAAGTGCAAGTCCCTGAGCTAGAAACCAAAGCAGTGGTTCTCAGATGGGTATGCATTCAAGTTACCTGGAGGACCTGTTAAATGAAACAGTTAAAAATTCTCAGCCTACTCCACAGTTTCTGATTCAGTAGGTCTAAAGTAGAACCCAAAAAGTTTCATTTCTAACCGGTGCCCAGGAAACGCTGATGCTGTCAGTACAGGGACCACACTTTGAGAACCAGCGCTGAGGAGAACATAAAATTTAACAAAATCTGTGATAGGTATTAGTTACAGTGAAATATGGGAAAAGTCATGAGAAATGGAGTAACGTTACTGCAGATTTGAACTGCAGCTCTGCCACTTTTCACCTATGAGAACAGAAGTTTCTTCACTGTTTTTTGAGAGGGAGTCTCGCTCTGTCGCCAGGCTGGAGTGCAGTGGTGCGATCTCGGCTCACTGCAAGCTCCGCTTCCCGGGTTCATGCAATTCTCCTGCCTCAGCCTCCCAAGTAGCTGGGATTAAAGGCATGCGCCACCACGTCCAGCTAATTTTTGGTAAAGATGAGGTTTCACCATGTTGGCCAGGATGGTCTCGATTTCCTGACCTCATGATCCGCTCGCCTCGGCCTCCCAAAGTGCTGGGATTACAGGCGTGAGCCACTGCACCCGGCCGTTTCTTCACTTTTAATTTCAGAAATGAGGATGAAAATGCTTATCTCAAAGTTACAAAAATTAAATGAGATAATACTTGTAAAGTGCCCAACACCTCCCTGGCACACAAAAATCATACAATACATATCAGCGATTACCATGCATTATCAGATATTAAAACAATATAAAAACAATGTAATAAAAACAAGTAAAACAATAACTATACCAGACAATATTGATCTATATATGTGATAAAAGTGGTATTCAAATGAGTGTGCATAAGACATTCATTGCATAAATGGCAGTGATATAACTGGCCGGCCACCTGGAAACAAAAACTAAATCTCCATCACACACTATTCAGTAGGCAAATGCCAGCAGAACTGATCACTTAATTATGTGTATTTGTTAAATCCCAAAGACTATTAAAATAAATTTTAGAAGTATATATGTGTATAACACTGTGGTGGGCTGGGAGGGATCTTATTACACGTGAGAGGAAACACAGACGCTATAGCAGAAAAATCAGATACTTTTGATTAGATGATATTTCCTAATTTTATGTTAAAATATACCACAAAAAAAGTAGGACAAAAGATATGAAAATTCACAGAAAAGGAAACAAATGGCAATTAACCAAAAAGATGCCAACTTTAGTAACTGGGAAACGCATCGGAGCAATTAGATATAATTTTCCCTCAAAATTTTAAAAACTTTTAAAATGCAACAATATCCACTGCTGGAAAAGCATTTGGGAAAATGAGTTATTTTATAAATTGTTGGTATAAGCTTGAATTGTTATATTTTGAGCTACTTAGTCATATCTATAACATATTAAAAATGCACATAGGCTGGGCGCAGTGGCTCACACCTGTAATCCTAGCACTCTGGGAGGCGAAGGCAGGTGGATCACCTGAGGTCAGGAGTTTGAGACCAGCCTGGCCAACATGGTGAATCCCCGTCTCTACTAAAAAACACAAAAAATTAGCTGGATGTGGTGGCGGGCACCTGTAATCCCAGCTACTCTGGAGGCTGAGGCAGGAGAATCCGTTGAACCCACTAGGCGGAGGTTGCAGTGAGCTGCGATCGCACCACTGCACTCCAACTTGGGCGACAGAGCGAGACTCCATCTCAAAAAAAAAAAGTGCACATAATTGTTCCTAATAATTTCACATATACAAAGCAGAAAAAGAAGGAAGGACAAATGGACAAATAACCTTTCCAGAATGAGTACTTTACCTTCCTCTGTAATTAATTAAGCAGACAATCTGTGAGGAGACAGATATACTTTTCGAATATATACTTAATTAATATCTATAACAATACAATTAGAAAACGTAGTACACTGTTTTTATGTAATAGATGTGACATTCATGAAAACTGACCACGAACTAGGTAATAAAGCAATTTTTCAATTTGAGCATTAAACAGACATTACTTAAAACAAAAAAGGAACTTCTAAATAACTCATGGATGAATGAAAAAAACCCTTAGATTTGAACAATTTTTAATACAAAGATTCACCAAAACTTGAGAATTTTTATATTAAAGAAGACTGAAAATTAAAAACCTGAACTTTCAACTCAGGTTAGAAAGCAAGCTGATTACAGTCCTCACCGATCACCATAGCTGACCCTACAGGCTCTGTCACTGACCAGACTCCCATCACTGACCCCCAAACCTCAATCCCTCATCCCAAAGAGCTCCATCAATGACCCGAGAAATCCGTCACAATCAACAAGGGACGCCACAGAACCCCATCACCGAAGCCTGAAACCGCAATCACTAACTCCACAGGCAACTTCGACACCCCCTATTACTGGCTCCACAGAAACCCCAATCGTGATCAACCAAAATCACCTCAAAGATTTATCGGTATTGGAATATGAAAATACCCCTGACACCAGCGGCATAAAAGCCTTGGAGGACCATTTCCACTTCCGGTCCGACTGCTAGCACCTCCCCTTTGTAGGATGTTGATATGGCGCATGCTCTGAATAAACTTGGAAGCCAGTTTCAGCGAACAGTCAACAGGGCGCAGACACAGCGCACAGTTTCCGTAATGTGGCGCTGTCCAGCAGAGATCATGGCCGCGCCCTTATGGTGTTTATTGGTGTGGGCCGCCATCTTGGAAGCATATCCGTTCCGTAGAGCAGAGGAATTGGCCGCCGGCAGGGTTTCCTAGAGCGAGGCAGGTATAGTTACATAGGATGCTGGAGTGTGACCCTTGTCTGACTAGGCTTCTATTCTGGAGGAGAAAGTTACTGGAAATGTGGGTCTGGCGCTATATATTATATTTAGAAAAGCTAAGTTACCCTTCTGAATGCAAGACACTGAGGATAATAATTACCTGCTGGAAGAAACCACCAGGGAATAGAGGAGTCAGGGAAAAATCACCAAGTGAAGGCGATCCTGGGAGAAACCACAGGCAGATGATAGGAGGAATCAGGATAGTACGGTCCATTTTTTAGAGACGTCATTCAGGGAAAAGGTGGAAAGGTCACTAGGGGAGTCATCTCTTGAGTGAAACCACCCTGAAAGTCTGAGAGACATCTGAATGAGTAGTAGGCTACAGGAAGGGTGGTACAACTTTTAATGGGAGAAACCACCTTGGGAAATAGGGTAGAAGTCCAATAGTATTAATACAATCCTCTCCTGGGAGATACCACCAGAGGAGGGAGGAGAAGTCCGGGCGTCCCCTTCTGAGGGACTGGGTCAGGTGGGAAGGTGAATAGAGATTTGAATTACTCATTGCCCTCCACACTAAATACCTCAAGTGCAACTATAGTAGGCAGCAATAATAACAACACTAATAATCTTTAGTATGGCCAACATGTGACTAAAAGCACCTAAAGAAGACTGTTTTTATTTACCTTGAAGTTAAAATATAATTAATAACAATCGCCTTACCATGTCAATGAAGCTTTAAGTGCAGGCTCTGACCCTTAGCTTCTCCTCTGTGGAAATTCTGAAGCCGCTTAACACCTCCTTACTCCCCTCGTTGGAGGGTGTGGATAAGCACTTGTAAAGATACAACTCCTTTCACTTGGTGAACTCCCACACAGCTCAGCTTCTGACAGGAAGTTCTACCTAACAGTGGTGGGAAATTATCTACCCGATGTGTTCAGTTCCAGCAGGTGGGAAACTTGTTTTCAGGGAATTGAACCTACACTCTGATGTGGGCATGCTGGATGCCTTCAGGCCAGTTATGTCTGTCTCTGGGACTTAAAAATATGTTTAGAGAATTAGACTCTGCTGATCTCAGGTTCTCTTTCTTCTCCCAAAGGACGGTCTAAGGAAACATCTGTGGAAGTCCATTAGTGAACACATATTTCTACCAAGGGGCTAAGAATTACTGTTGATTTTGTCAGTAATGCAGTTCTGTTAAAAAGATGACTTATCTTTTAGAGATTCATGTGGAAATATTTAGGAGTGGAATAATATTAGCTTTAAAAACTCCACTGAGAAAAAAAAAAAACTCCACTGAGAAGGGGTATATGGTATTGCAAAAGAAAATGTTGATAAATGTTAAAGCAGGGTGATAAGTAGACAGAATTCATTATAATGTTCTCTTCCATAGTATTTGTGTGAAAATTTCATAGTAAATTTCTAATTTAAAAAGAAAGGAATTAAAAACATTTGCAAGGAAACATCAAGAAGCCAGCAGGTGTGGTCATAGTGTTAGGGAAGAAGAAACCTAGAAGACCCAGAGTGACACCATTTTAATTTCAGCTCTATCTTGAGACTAGCAAGGCACATTCATTGCAAGTCACAACTCATGGTCCTAACATGTTTATAGCGAAGGAAGCAGCCCGGTAATGCCTGCAAGGACAAACTCCTAGAACAACAGAAAGTTCAGATGTCCAATACCCATAACAATAAATGCTTTCAGGATCCTTATAGTTATACTTTGATGTACTTACTAAAATGTCAGTGATAGTTTTCTTTAAATCAATAGACTAATAAATTTTATCATAATGTCAGGCCACCCACGCGTAGGCACAGCTTACTTTAGTCTTTACATAGACAAGACCCCTATATAAGAAAAGTTTAACAGATGTTGCTACACTTGCTTTCTGAGGACACCCTACTCTGTTGTGGAGTAGCTTTCAATAAACTATCTCTTCTCACTGCAGTCTACAACTCACCTGGAATTCTTTCCTGCATGAGATTAAGAACCCTCTCTTGGAATCTGGATTGAGACCCTTTTATTTCCATAACAATAGTATTATACAAACACAGGCATACCTCAGAGATATTTAAGGTTTGCTTCTAGACCACTACAATAAAGTGAGTCACACAATTTGTTTGGTTTCCCAGTGTGACACAAACTGGGGCCTGTTGAGGGTGGGGTGGGGGGAGGGAGAGCATTAGGAAAAATAGCTAATGCATACTGGGCTTAACACCTAGGTGATGGGTTGACAGGTGCAGCAAACCACCATGGCACACGTTTACCTATGTAACAAACCTGCACATCCTGCACATGTACCCCAGCACTTAAAATAAAAATTAAAGGTTGGTTGCCGGTGGCTCACACCTCTAATCCCAGCACTTGGGGAGGCCGAGGCAGGTGGATCACGAGGTCAAGAGATCGAGACCATCCTGGCCAACATTGTGAAACTCTGTCTCTATTAAAAATACAAAAATTAGCTGGGTGTGGTGGCGCACACCTGTAGTTCCAGCTACTCGGGAGGCTGAGGCAGGAGAATCACTTGAACCCGGGAGGCAGAGGTTGCAGTGAGTCGAGATCACGCCACTGCACTCCAGCCTGGGCGACAGTGCAAGACTGTCTCCAAAAAAAAAAATTAAAATTAAAAAAGTCTATTTTGAAAAAAATAGAGGAAGAAAACAACATGAGAAAGAAAAAGGAACATTACTATTGAGAGAAAGATTTAAAACTCAAGAATTCTAAGGATATTTTGAGAAATCCATTTGAAAATTTAATAAAATAGGAAGTTTACTAAGAAAAAAAGACGAAAATTGCCATGTATAGGAAGAAAATTTGGATAGGCCGAAAACAATAAAAGAAGTTGAATTGGTGGCATATGCGAAAACCAATCCTATGTGTATTAATGATTCAAATGTTAAAAACATAGCTTTAATACTTTCAGTAAAAATATTAGTAAATAAATGTGTTTTAGACTTTGTGGCAATGGAAAGATGTCTTAAACAGAACACCAAAAAAGTATTATATATAAAAGGTTGATAAAACTGACTATATTAAAATAATAATTTTTGTTCATCAAGTGATAGTAAAGCGAATGAAAAGACAAGGTATAAACTGGTGCAGATACACATAGAAGAGAGGCTACCCGAGATTGGTAGCAGGAATATGCTTTTTTTTTTTTTTTTTGAGACGGAGTCTCGCTCTGTCGCCCAGGCTGGAGTGCAGTGGCGCAATCTCGGCTCACTGCAAGCTCCGCCTCTGGGGTTCACGCCATTCTCCTGCCTCAGCCTCTCCGAGTAGCTGGGACTACAGGCGCCCGCCACCACGCCCGGCTAATTTTTTGTATTTTTAGTAGAGACGGGGTTTCACTGTGGTCTCGATCTCCTGACCTCGTGATCCGCCCGCCTCGGCCTCCCAAAGTGCTGGGATTACAAGCGTGAGCCACCGCGCCCGGCCTGGAATATGCTTTTTAAAAAACCCTCCAAATCGGCTGGGCGCAATCTCGGCTCACTGCAACCTCTGTCTCCCGGGTTCAAGCGAGTCTCCTGCCTCAGTCTCCTGAGTAGCTGGGATCACAGGCGCCTGCCTAATTTTTGTATTTTTAGTAGAGACGGGGTTTCACCATGTTAGCCAGGTTGGTCTCGAACTCCTGACCTCAGGTGATCCACCTGCCTTGGCCTCCCACAGTGCTGGGATTACAGGCGTGAGCCACCACACCCAGCTATGCATGCATTTTTATGCGCTGGGAGTGAAGGTGTAGGATTAACCAGCCTTCTCAGGAAAAGCATTATAGCTATGCTATAACTATTATACTCTGTTATAACTACAGCATAATTATATACAACACTATAACAGAGACTGTGAATGATCATACTAGTGATGTCTTTTGAGCGGCAGCATTGCATGGGGGTTAGTATAATGGACTCTGTAGTTATCTGTCCTGGGTTTGAATCTCTCTGTGCTGTTGACTAGCTCTGTGATCTTGGGCAAGCTCCTTCATTCCTCTGTGACTCAGATTATTCACGTGGAAAAGGTGAATATAATAATTGTACCTATCTCAAGCATTATGTAAATTGAATGAGTTTATACATTTGAAGAGTCTAGAACAGGGGCCTAGTATACATTAAACACGTACCTAAAATTTGCTGTAGTCGTCATCATCATCATTATCATCATCATCACAATTTGTACTATTGTGGGTGCTACACCTTTTTTTTTTTTTTTTTTGAGACAGAGTTTCGCTTTTGTTGCCCAGGCTGGAGTGTAATGGTGTGATCTTGGCTCACCACAACCTCCACCCACTGGGTTCAAGCAATCCTCCTGCCTCAGCCTCCCAAGTAGCTGAGATTACAGGCATGCACTACCACGCCCGGCTAATGTTGTATTTTTAGTAGAGACGGGGTTTCTCCATGTTGGTCAAGCTGGTCTCGAACTCCTGACCTCAGGTGATCTGCCTGCCTCGGCCTCCCAAAGTGTTGGAATTACAGGCGTGAGCCATTGCGCCTGGCCAGGTGCTACATCATTTAAGCCTCAGATAGACCTTACAATGTGCAGACTATTCCCCTCTGGCTTACGAGACTGTCATCATTCCTAATAGTGGTATCAATTGCAATGACAATAGTAACAAATGCAAGTAACCACAATGTCCATGTGGTAGCCAGCCTCCAAGATTGTTCTCAATCAATCTTACCTCCTTGATAGTCAAACTTCTGTGTAGTCTCCTTTCACAAACAAAAGTGACCACTGTAACCAATACAGCCACCATGTGGTGAAGACACTCAAGTACTCTTGTGGTGGGTTCCTTGTGGTGAGAAATTGAGGCCTTTCACCTTCTGCTCATAGCCACGTGAGCGAGCTTGGAATCGGATCGAATTAGCTTCAGTCAGCCTTCAGATGACCGCATTTCTGCCATGTCAACATTCTGATTGCAAACTCATGAGAGCTCCTGAGCCAGAACCACCCAACTAACCTGCTTTTAGATTTTCAGTCCTCGGAGACTATGCAAGAGAATGAGTTCTTATAGTCAGTTTAAGTCACTAACATTTGGGTAATTTAGTGATAATTTTCTGTGATATTATTATGGTGTTAATTTAATATTATAATAGTGGATATTGCTGTTAAAACAAACTGGGGCTGGGCATGGTGGCTCACACCTATACTCCCAGCACTTTGGCAAACCAAGGCAAGAGGATCACTTGAGGTCGGAAGTTTAAGACCAGCCTGGGCAACATAATGAGACTCCATCTCTACAAACAAACAAACAAACAAACAAAAATTAGCCAGGCACGGAGGCACTTGCATAAAGTCCTAGCTACTCAGGAGGCTGAGGCAGGAGGATCATTTGAGCCCAGGAGTTTGAGGTCGCAGTGAGCCATGATGGCCCCACTGCACTCCAGCCTGAGCAACAGAGCCAGACCCTGTTTCAAAAAAAAAAAAAAAAACACTCAGACTGAGGGATTTATAAAGAAGAAACATTTATTGCTTATAGTTGTGGTGGCTGAGAGGTCCAAGATTAAGATGCCAGAACATCCAGTGTCTGGTGAGCACTCCCTGCTTCATAGATTGTGTCATCGTGCTATGTCCTCATATAGCGGAAAGGGCAGACAAGCTCCCTTAGGTGACTTTTATAAGGTACTGATCCAACTCATGTGAGCAAAGTCCTCATGACCTAATTATCTGCCAAAGGCCCCACCTCTTAATATTATCCCACTGGGGATTAGGCTTTAATATGAACTTCAAAGGGACACAGACATTTAGACCACAGTGACAGACAACACTGCATTATAAATGGGCCCATTTTTCAGAGTATAATAGAACACACCGGGTTCTCAGGATTGGCATTTATTATAGTCACAAACTTAATATAAATGCTTGTATTAATGTGGTGTTTACATTATCCTATTTCACAGATGGAAACAGAAAATACCAGCTTTTGTTTTAATAGCAATATCTATTATTATAATAAATATTGAAATAACACCATAATAATATCACTAAGGAAGTAATCTAATTGTGTTGATTTTGCAGAGGGAGAAAAACATTACCTCTAGAGCTGAGGCTATTGTGCTCACGCAAACTCCAATCTGAAGGTGGTAGAAACTAGAAGGGACAGGATTTCTTAGCATCAGAGTTCATATATTATTCATGGTATCTTAATAATTAAAGGCATGTAACAGATAGTGACAAAGATTGTGATATTAGTTATAAATTATGATAATTATACTTAAAACCAATAATAGAGTCAACATAAGGTAGAATTAAGTATTGTAGTGAGTAAGTGGTATGATATGGGGAGTGGGGAGTAGAGCAGGATAGGGTGGGGTAGGATATAACATAGATAAGAGTCACATGGGCACAGTAGCCTCACTGAAGCTGAGGGTGGAGGGCTCAATTCATTCTGGCATTAGGACAAGTGTGCATGACAACCATGGCTTTAACCTGACTTTGGCCACGGGATCATCATCTGCCACACTGCATCACGTTCATTTTCCAATGAAGTGCCTGAGGCCCAGAACCCTCGGCCCTGCCACATTCCTCTTGCTCCCTAGGTTCCACATTTGCTGGTGGCTGCTCCAGTGAATGGGGTGGAGCATATGGCACTGATGATGGGGTACGGGATTGAAAGTACTAGGGCTGATGCCAATGGTAATAGACCTCTGCCACTGGGTCCCTTACGACTATCCTCCACCGACATGGTATGCCACTGTGACTAAGAGGAGGCTGAGTTGGGAGACCTTGTGGAATGCCAGGGAAGGATGTAGGTAGGATACTTGGGAGGAGGGTGGCAGGGTGGTTGGGCACCACCCGCACATGGAATTAGGGCTGGGGTATGCTGAAGCATGGGGAGGGGCATTAGATTTTGAATTAGAGGAGCTGGAACCAACCCTACCACCTCCCCATGCATTTAGCCAATCTGTGTGGGGCATTTGGTCAATGTCAATACTATTGTTATTATTCATTCATTCATTCGTTCGTTCGTTCATTTGTTCATTCATTAACTCATTTAACAAGCTTGTACTGAGTGTCTGCTTTGTGCTGGCACCATGTTGGGTGCCTTGGACACAGCAGAAACAAGACAGACCTAGTCCAGGTCTCATGAGGTCTAGTGGAAAGGTTGGATGAAAAACCAAAAAGAAATATTTAGTATCAAGTCAGATGGTGATGCCTGCAACACAAATATATACAAAATAATACAGCAGAAAGTGACCCCAATGGATGTGTTACTTCAGATACAAATGGTGGGGTGGATGCTTTTCAAAGATGGGGGAAGAAAGCAAGATGCATGGGCACTGGGGAAGCAGAGTATGCCCAGAGAACACAGTTGGTGCAAAAGCCCAAAGCTGGAGAAAGCTTCCTTGATGCTAAATCAGCCAGAATTGGGATTCTTGACAAATAATAAAAATATTGACCACCTCCAACTGCAGGCTGTCTGAATGCTATGACCTGTTATTATTATAGTTATAACTTTATACTATAAACATTAAATGTGATTATGTAAAAGTAGAAATAACTAAAATGTTACATGAAAGTTTGATATATAAAATATAAAAATTATATAATCATACAATAGATACTATATATTATATAAAATGGAAACTATTTTATTGTAGTAGGTATAATGTGCTAACATACTGTAAACACAATATACAGTATATGATATGCACACATAAAATTAAAATACATAAATCTATATTTATAATCTAGTATCTAATAATTTTTCAAATGTCATTTAAATTATCACATAGTAAAATAAAACAGTACTTCTGAGATTCATCCATGTTGCAGCCAGCGTCAATAAATCACTTCTTTTCATGTTAGGGTAGTATTCTATTGTATAGATGTTTAATTAGTCACCAACTGTTTAATTAGTCACCCACTGTTACATTTGGGTTGTTTCCTAATTTTGGCAATTATACAGTTGCTGTGAAATTTGAGTACACGTTTTTATATAAACAATTTTTCATTTAGGGCAAATACCTAGGAGCGGGATTGGTGGGTCATATGATAAGTGTATGTTTAACAGTATAAGAAGCTGCCAAGGCCGGGCGTGCTGGCTCACGCCTGTAATCCCAGCATTTTGGGAGGCTGAGGTGGGCGGATCACCTGAGACCAGGAGTTCGAGACCAGCCTGACCAACATGGAGAAACCCCTAACTAAACCTCTACTAAAAAAATACAAAATTAGCCAGGTGTGGTGGTGCATGCCTGTAATCCCAGCTGATGCAGGAGAATCGCTTGAATCTGGGAGGTGGAGGTTGTGGGGAGCCGAGATCGCACCATTGCACTTCAGCTTGCGCAACAAGAGTAAAACTTCATCTCAAAACAAACAAACAAACAAAAAAACAAACTTTTTTTGGCCAAACTTCTTGCCCAAAGTGAATGTAACATTTTACATTTCTACCAACAATGCATGAAAGTTTCCATTGCTCTGCATTGTTGCCAACTCTCAGCATTATGTCTTTATTTTTAGGCATGCTAAAAGGTGTGTACAGGTATCTCATTGTGGTTTTCATTTTCTTGATAAAGATGTCGAGCATCTTTTCATCACCTTATTTTCCATTTTTATCACATATAACAATATAGATAGATCTCAAATACATCACATCAAATGAAACAAGTCAGACTCAAAAAGAGAGATACATACACATATATACAAAGACAGAGACACACACAGGATGTCTCCATTTATACAACATGTGGAAAAGGCAAAATTATACAGACAGAAAATGGGCTTGTGATCATGAAGGGCTGGGGGTTGGGGAAAGGGATGGACTAAAAAGTAATAGGAGGAAATGTAGGGAAGTGAGGGAACTGTTCTGTCTTGACTGGGGTATTGACTGCATGATGTAATTGTCAAAACTTTGAGAATTCTACACGAAAAAGGGTGAATATTACTGTATGTAAATTATACCTCAATAAATATGACCTTAAAATATTAGTCATGTTCACATAAAAACCTGCACACAGGTGTTTATAGCATCTTTATTCATAATCAACAAAACTTCGAAGCAATTAAGATGTCCTTCAGTAGGTGAATGGATAAATAAATCACGGTACATCCAGACAATAGCATATTATTTAATGCGACAAAAAAAAAGAGCTAGCAAGCCACGAAAAGACATGGAAGAAACTTAAATCCACATTACTAAGTGAAACAAATCAATCTGAAAAGGCTGCATACTTTATGGTTCAGAGGCAAAATTATGGAGACAAAAGAAAATAGCCAGGGGAATAGGGGAGTAGGCGAAACACAGAGGATTATTGGGACAGTGAAACTGCTCTTTATCCTTCTATAATAATGCATACATGTCATTATTCATTTGTGTCAACCCACAGAATGCACATCAAGACTGAACCCTAATTAAACCATGGACTTTGGCCGATAGTGTCAATGTAGTTTCATCAATTGTAACAAACGTACCACTCTGAAGGGGGATGTTGATGATGGGGGAGGCTGTGTATACGTGAGGGTAGGGGATATATGGGAAATCTCTGTACCTTCTGCCCCATTTTGCTGTGAACCTAAAATTTCTCTAAAAACTAGTCTTTTATATAAATGGGTGTACATATACATATATATGTCAGCACTAAAATATCACATTACAATAAATATAAAGGAGAAATTATTGAAAGTCATGTACAGTGAAATGTGTTTTCCTCCATATTTCCTGGAATTCATGAGGAGTGATACACTTAGGAGTAAGGTAAAATGGGAATAATGAAGGGGACCAGACCTTGTTCTAGCGTATGTTAGGAAGGAAGAGGTGATCTCCAGGCACCCTCCTGAGGGTCAGCAGACATTGTCCTAAGTTGGGGATAATGTTGTTATCACAAAATATCCAAAATTGAAGGAAGAATAGTGAAGCTTCAGATACAGTGCTGGATGAGGTGAAGGGAGGTAATGGGTGAGCAGACATTGGTCTAAGATGTTGAGCAGCATGTGATGAGCCATCAGATACTGTGAAGAAGTGAGGAAGCAGAGCTAACGATGGCTCAGTAGACATTGATCTAAGGTGAGGTAATGGGATGTGTCACCAAGCACTGCCCAACTAGGGCTTGGGAATTAAAGGGGCATTGCGGCCTTGCTCCTTTGACTATGTTCTATCCTTTGGACCCCATCTTCACTTCCCCATACTGCCCTTCTTAAAGGTGAAACCATCTCTGCAGAGCCCAAATATTTCCCACTCCCAGAACTGCCAATAGACTGGGCCCAGACAAACCATTCTGCAAGTTCCAGAGGGGCCACCCAGCAACTGTGCATCCAATCAGATCATCTGCCAGCATCTGTAAGGCCACTGCTGCCTATCTAGGGCAAGATACCTAATATCCAATGAAGATCCACCCATGTCTGCTCTAGTTCCCTGCTATTGGCTTCAGGCACTCCTCTTGGGGCAGGATAAGCAGGTGTGTGGATTGGGTTCTGGAGTAAGTGGGGCTCTGTTGAGTTGCAACTGAGACGGGGCAGAGCTGTGTATGCTGAGGAAAAATGAGCAGGGAGTCTTTTGCAATCACGTTGGAGCTGTGGGATTCTGGAATCATGGCAGGGAATCCTGGAAGCAAGCATCCACATGGGATTTCCTGTACCTGTTTTCCCTTCTTTAGCATCAGACCAAAAGGTTTACAATGACTTTAGCTTTAGGTTTGAGAAGGGATACAGCCCAGGTACAGACTAGAGGTGAAAAAGCCCGATGTGTTTTAGGCAAGTTGGTTCTCCCTATTAGCGCTTCTTATGCTGCAACACAGAAAAAAATCAGAGAGAAGTCACGCAACAAGCACGGGTCAACTCTCCACAGGTGCATTTATGGAATGCCTGCTGTATGGCAGTCACGGGTCTAGACTCATAGTGGTGAACAAAAGGGAAATATTTTCTAGTGTAGAAGCCACAGAGAAATCAGCAAAATATACCAGGCAGCATGGTGGAAAGTGCTAGGGAGAAGAATAAAGGAGGAAGGGTAAGGGGCTGGAATTTTAAACCAGGCAGGCAGGGAAGGCCTGTGTGGAGGTGTCATGGAAAAAAAGACATGAGGGACAAGCCACAGATAAAATAAAGAATTGTGCTCTTTGCAACGGGCATGGCAAATACAAAGGCCCTGAGTCAGGAACTGAACTGATGTTTGAGACACATGGCGGGGAAGGTCCTTGTGGAGTGCATGGCACGAACACGGACACAAGTAGACAGTGAACATATGGGGGGGTTGGTTTTCATATGAGTTATCGATTTCATATGATTTATGATTTATCTCATATCTCATATAATGTAAGATAATGATTTAATGAGTTACCAACTTGTGAAAGTCAGATCATTAAGGAAAGTAAAATGCTGGGCTTCAACTCAGCAACAATTAAAAAAAAAAAGAGGCAGGCAACTGAATGGGAAGAATTTTAATAGCAGAAGGAAGAATTTAAGTTGTCCCAGATGACCTGAAAATCCTAACCTCAGAGGCTTTCTTGAGGGTGGTGGGCTTGTACAAAACACTGTGCTGGGCCGGGCACAGTGGCTCACGTCTGTGATCCCAGGACTTTGGGAGGCCAAGGCGGGCGGATCATGAGGTCAGGAGTTCAAGATCAGCCTGGCCAGGATGGTGAAACCCCCGTCTCTACCAAAAATACAAAAATTAGCTGGGCGTGGTGGCACACGCAATCCCAGCTACTCGGGAGGCTGAGGCAGGAGAATTCCTTGAACCCGGGAGACAGAGGTTGCAGTGAGCCAAGATAGCTCCCCTGCACTCCAGCTTGCCAGACAGAGCGAGACTCGGTCTCAAAAAAAAAAGAAAGAAAGAAAAAACACCGTGCTGGGTGTCAAACACAGTGTGCTGAGAACCTGTGGGGCTCAGAGACAGTCCTGGCAGATAATGAAGGGGGATGCAAGTCTTTTTCTATGACAGTGGGGACTCAACATATACTCTTGAGGTCTGTGTCTGAATACATAGGGAGTTTGTCTTATTGCAGTATCTCTTGCTTGATAGAAATACTCAATGGGGAATTGGATATGCACAACTGTGTTGGATTCAAAAGAAGAAAATACCCACAATTCTACTAGACAGTGTGTTCTGGAACAAACAACTCACAGAAGGGTTCATCACTATCATATATATTATGTCGTCTTACCATTCAAACTGTTGGCACTATACCTAATCCACAGTAAACAGGATTATCATTCCCATAATATGATCTTTCTTATGAAGAATTTGGTAACAGTGTTCCACTGTAGTTTTCATGAGGAGGCTTTTTCTATTCACCAAATTGACTCCGTTCCTTGTCAGTATGAATAATGCCCCAAGGTTTATTGGGGATGGTGACAATGTAGGAAGGGTCCCTCGCCTCATTCAGTGCCTTCTCAGAGGCCCTCTCCAGAACAGTCATGTGTGACATTCTGATGTGGTCGTTTCTATTTATAATAATATACATATTTTTCTGCTGCATGCACGCAACAGTGTACAATCAGACCCAACCCTCAGTGGGGTTTTCTCACACTGTTTCTCTCAAGCGTGGCTGCTCTGATGGACACTGAACACTGATTTCTGAACGAAGCCTTTCCCACAGATGCCACACTTGTAGGGTTTGTCTCCAGTGTGTGTTGTCTGATGTTTATTCAAGTTTGACCTGTTGCTAAAGGCCTTCCCACACTCAGCACACACGTAAGGCTTCTCTCCGGTGTGAATTCGTTGATGCACTTGGAGCTGTGATTTTTTAGTGAAAGACTTCCCACAGTCACTGCACTCATACGGTTTCTCTCCAGTATGAATTCTATGATGTGTAATCAACTCTGACTTCTGTCGAAATGTCTTCCCACATTCAGAACAAATGTAGGGCTTTTCTCCGGTATGAGTTTTCTGGTGCTTACTGAGATTTGACCTGCCACTAAAGGCCTTCCCACACTCGGCACACACATAGGGTTTCTCTCCTGTGTGAATTGGCTGATGCACTAGGAGCTGAGACTTGGAGGTAAAGGACTTCCCACAGTCACTGCATTCATAAGGCTTCTCTCCAGTATGAATTCTTTGATGAGTAATAAAGTTTGACTTGCGGATGAAAGCTCTTCCACACTCAGTGCATACATAGGGCTTCTCTCCTGTATGAATTTTCTGATGAACAATGAGTATCGATTTCTGGTTGAAGGCTTTCCCACATTCGTGGCATTCATACTGTCTCTCTCCAGTGTGAATTTTCTGGTGTATGTTAAGATTTGACTTCTGAGTGAAGGCTTTTCCACAAGTATTGCATTCATAAGGCTTCTCCCCAGTATGGATTCTCTGATGTGTAATCAAGTCTGACCTCTGGGTGAAGGCCTTTCCACATTTGGAACATATATAAGATTTCTCTCCTGTATGAGTTTTCTGATGTGTAATGAGATTTGACCGGTTGGTGAATGCCTTCCCACATTTATTGCACACATAGGGCTTTTCTCCTGTGTGAATTCGTTTATGAACATGGAGTTGTGACTTGGAAGTAAACAATTTCCCACAGTGACCACATTTATAAGGTTTCTCTCCAGTATGAATTATTTGATGAGTAACCAAGTGTGCCTTCCGGATGAAGGCCAGGCCACATTTCATACATACATACGATTTTTCTCCTGTATGAATTCTCTGATGCACTGTGAGTGTTGACTTCTGAGTGAAGGCTTTTCCACAGTCACTGCATTCATAAGGTTTCTCTCCAGTGTGAATTCTCTGATGAATAATCAACTCTGACCTGTAGGTAAAGGCCTTCCCACACTCAGTACATATGGAAGATTTCTCTCTACTTTGAACCTTCTCATGTGTAATGAGGTTGGAATTATTGCTGAAGACCTTCCCATATTCGGTACATATATACGGCTTCACTCTTGTGTGAACACGTTGATGTACCTGAAGTTGTGACTTGGAAATGAAGGATTTGCCACAGTTACTGCACTCATATGGTTTTTCTCCACTATGAATTCTTCGGTGTGCAATCAATTGTGTTTTCTGGATGAAGGCCTGTCCGCATTCAATACAGATGTAGGATCTCTCGCCTGTATGGATTTTCTGATGCATCTTGAGTGTGGACTTTTGTGTGAACGCTTTGCCACAGTCAGTGCATTCACGGTGTCTCTCTCCAGTGTGAATTTTCTCATGTATACTGAGATCTGAGTTATAAGGGAAGCCTTTCCCACATTCACTACATTCATATAGTTTTTCTCCGGTATGAATTCTCTGATGCCTGAAAAGAGACGATACTTGAAAAAAGGATTTTCCATATTCATTGCACTTATAGGGCTTCTCTCTCATATGGGTTTTCTGATGTGTGATGAATTCTGGCTTCTGTACAAAAGCCCTCCCACATTCAATACATACATAGAGTTTTTCTCCTGTAGGAACTTTCAGATGTACCTTGAACTGTGACTTCCAGGTGAAGCTCTTTCCAAATTCGGCACACTCATAGCATTTTTCCCCAGAATAAATTTTTTTATCTTGAGAGGAAGCTGGTTTATAACCGATGATTTTTCTATGTTGATTATGGTCCCATAATTTCTCTCCTGTTGGAGTACATTCACAGTAAGTATAGAAAGACATTTTACCATATTTAGTACTCTTCTTAACATTCTTTGAAGCATCGTTTCTATTATGAATGTGTAGGTCTAAATTATGCTTCAAGCCATTTCCAAATGAGTCACACTGATAGGGTTTTTAGGGGGATGTAAAATGTTTGGGTTCACATGAATTATTCTTATGATAGCCTTATATTCATAATGCCTATTTGTAGTCAATATTTTCTTGATTAAAGCAACATCACTTAGATACTTATTTTCTTTTCTGATAATACTCTATCTGGTTATCAATCTGTCACAGTTATTCTAGAATGAAATACAATCTCACATCATCTCTATCATCATCTTCCCTTTCATTGTGGAAAGAAGTCTTTTTTTTTCCAGAGATTCCCTGTAATAAGGTTTGAAATCCAAACGCCCCTTTTCAAGGGATAATAAGTCACTTTTTGCTTATACAGCAGCTAGCAGAGGCTAGAGGGGAAGGTAAAAATGGCTTATCCAGCTTGAACACAGAGAAAAGGGTAAGGGTGGGTAATTTCATGAGGAGGGTGTGACACTACTTAAATGAAACATTCTGGGGAACAATTCAGCAGTTAAAAGAAATAAACTAGACGAACAGATAACACCGTGGATAGACATGGAAAAAGGCAAAAAACATGATATGTATCATAATAAGATTTATATAAACTAATGATCCATGCCCCTAATTCACTTTAAATTTTACAAAATGCACGAATTAAAAAATGCTTCCATTATACAAAAGAGTGGCTTCTGGTGGGAAGGGAGATGGGTGAGGGGAAAGAGAGAAAAGGGGATATTATCACAAAAATAAAATAAGAGAGAATCTTCACCCACATTCATGGTCATAGTGTGTCCTAAACTAAAGACAATGATTAAACTCAAACCTCATCAGATGAAATATAAAAATAAAGCAATGACAAAAACAAACAAGCCCGGGCATGGTGCCTCACACCTGTAGTCCCAGCACTTTGGGAAGCTGAGGCAGGCGGATCACCTGAGGTCGAGAGTTCGAGACCAGCCTGACCAACATGGAGAAACCCCGTCTCTACTAAAAATACAATGTTAGCTGGGCGTGGTGGCTCATGCCTGTAATCCCAGCTACGTGGGAGGCTGAGGCAGGAGAATCGCTTGAACCCGGGAGGCAGAGGTTGCGGTGAGCCGAGATCTCACCATTGCACTCCAGCCTGGGCAACAAGAGTGAAACTCCGTCTCAAAAATAAATAAATAAAAATAAAAATACAAAAATTAGCCAGGCATGGTGGCCCGTCCCTGTAATCCCAGCTACTCGGGAGGCTGAGGCAAGAGAATCATTTGAACCTGGGAAGTGGAGGTTGCAGTGAGCCAAGATTGCGCCACTGTACTCCAGCCTGGGCGACAGAGTGAGACTCCGTCTCAAACAAACAAACAAACAAACAAAGCCAACCAGGAAGAGAGACCCTAACAGTGTGGAATCGCTCAAGCAACATCAGAAGAAAATGTGAGAAAGGGTGATTAATCATGTCATGTCAAACACAGCAGAGAGGTATTCCCAAAGATTAGGTGACAATGATTCCCAAGTCATCAGCTGGATGAAAGACCTGAAGGACTGGGAAGATATGAGAAATCTCATGACCATTCCTATAGCAAAAATAGTTAGAAAGCCTGATTGGAAATAAAGTTCTTTTTTTTTTTTTTTCTTTTTCAGACTGAGTCTTGCTCTGTCACCCAGGCTGGAGTGCAGTGGCATGATCTTGGCTCACTGCAACCTTCACTTCCCGGGTTCAAGTAACTCTTCTGCCTCACCTTCCCAAGTAACTGGGATTACAGGCATGCACCACCACACCCAGCTAATTTTTGTATTTTTAGTAGAGATGGGGTTTTGCCGAGTTGTCCAGGCTGGTTTCAAACTCCTGACCTCAAGAGATACACCCACCTTGGCCTCCCAAAGTGCTGGGATTACAGGCATGAGCAACTGCACCTGGCCCAGAGATAAAGTTCTGAGGCATCTCACAGTGAGAAAGACAGAAATAAAAGGGGCGTAGCAGGAGTGGGAGTGTGTGACACAGAGTAATTTTGAAAGAAAGCAGATCCGAATACCTGGATGTAAACGAGAGACTCTAGGACAATATGGAAGGTAGGGAAAAAAAGAATGTTACAGAAAAGGAACATAATGAAGATGTATCTTTAATGAGGCTGACTGGCACACGACTTACAATCAACAAGGAAGGTCATCCAGGTAGAAGGCATTTAGTGATCTGAGAGGCATCAAGCAATACAAAAAATTCAGAACCTTCCTGAAGAGTGGTCTTAATAGCACTTCACAGGTTCCAGTGTTTTTCAAGACAGCTGAGATTTCCTCCCGTCTCCCACCTAACCTGAGTCACACTCACCTCACTTCACTCACCTGGGCAGCTGTGACGTGGCCTCTCACCCTGCAGTGCCCATGATTCCTTTCCTTGCTCCAACATGACCACCTCTGGTTTAGGAACTTGATACCCTGTTCACGGGAAATGATAAAGGTCTGGGTCCAGCTAATTATGTTTCAGAGCCCAACAAATATAGTCTTATTGTTCAATGACGGTTTGTTCTTTAGGAAAGTAACCAGATATCTCTGAGAACACAGTAATATTCTGAGTGCCCTAAACAAACAGAGAACCCTGGAGGAAAAAAGGACAAAACCATCACCTATTTAAGATGCCAACAGCATTCATCAACTGAGAACGAAAACACTCTCAGTGAGGCCTCCTTTCAGATACCAAGGTGACTGTGCTTACCTACTGAAAGCAGGTGGCTGTAGGTCTCCAGCATCACATCCCGGTACAGGTTTCTCTGAGAAAGGTCCAGGTGCTGCCATTCCTCTCTGCTGAAATTGATAGCCACATCCCTGAAGGACACTGATCCCTGTAAGGGTACATTCCTGTTCAATGTGCACAGTCAGCTTTGCAGGGTGGAGTGACTATATTTGGGATTATGGAACATGGGTTTTGTTGTTTTTAATTTACTTCCTTTGTTTTTTGAGACAGAGTCTTGCTCTGTTCCCCAGGCTGGAGTGCAGTGGCACGATCTTGGCTTACTGCAACCTCCACCTCCCGGGTTCAAGCAATTCTCCTGCCTCAGCCTCCCGAGTAGCTGGGATTACAGGCACGTGCCACCACGCCCAGCTAATTTTTGTATTTTTAGTAGAGACGGGGTTTCACCATGTTGGCCAGGATGGTCTCGATCTCCTGACCTCGTGACCTTGTGATCGGCCCACCTCAACCTCCCAAAGTGCTGGGATTACAGGCTTGAGCTACCGAGTCTGGCCTTTTTTTTTTTTTCCTTGAGATGGAGTTTCGCTCTTTTGGCCCAGGCTGGAGTGCAATGGCATGATCTTGGCTCACTGCAACCTCCGCCTCCCAGGTTCAAGCAATTCTCCTGCATCAGCCTCCTGAGTAGCTGGGATTACAGGCATACATACAGCCACCATACCCGGCTAATTTTTGTATTTTTAGTAGAGACTGGGTTTCATCATGTTGGCCAGAATGGTCTCTATCTCCTGACCTCGTGATCCTCCCGCCTCGGCTTCCCAAAGTGCTGGGATTACAGGAATGAGCCACTGCGCCTGGCCAATTTACTTCCTTTTTAAAGAACCTGCCACCCATTTCCCTAATAGCTTATTATGAAAAATTTTAAACATACAGGAAATTAGAAAGAATTGTACAGTAAAAACCTATACATCTACTACTTAGATCTACCACTAACACCTTACCCTACTTGCTTCATCACACATTGATCCATCTTACTTTTTTTTATGTATTTCAATGTAAATTGTAGTCATACACTTTCTCTTTTTTTTTTTTTTTTTTTTTTTTTTTTTTTTTTTTTTTTTTTTTTTTTTTTTTTTTTTTGTCATTTTTTTTTTATTTTTTTTTTCTGCCCATTTCTCTTTATTATGTATTCCTAATGCTTCCCTCCCCCTCCCCCCCCAACATCCTGGTGTATGTTTCCTGTTCATGATTTCATTTTCAATTCCCACTATAGAGAAATGGTGTTTTTTTTTTTTATTTACTGAATATGTTTCAGTTCATCCATGCTACAGACCATCTATTGCTGCATAGTATTCCATGGTGTATATGTGCCACATTTTCTTAATCCAGTCTATCGTTGTTGGACATTAGGGTTGGTTCCAACTCTTTGCTATTGTGAATAGTGCCGCAATAAACATACGTGTGCATGTGTCTTTATAGCAGCATGATTTATAGTCCTTTGGGTATATACCCAGTAATGGGATGGCTGGGTCAAATGGTATTTCTAGTTCGAGATCCCTGAGGAATCACCACACTGACTTCCACAATGGTTGAACTAGTTTACAGTCCCACCAACAGTGTAAAAGTGTTCCTATTTCTCCACATCCTCTCCAGCACCTGTTGTTTCCTGATTTTTTAATGATGGCCATTCTAACTGGTGTGAGATGGTATCTCACTGTGGTTTTGATTTGCATTTCTCTGATGGCCAGTGATGATGAGCATTTCTTCATGTGTTTTCTGGCTGCATAAATGTCTTCTTTTGAGAAGTGTTTGTTCATGTCCTCTGCCCACTTTTTGATGGGGTTGTTTGTTTTTTTCTTGTAAATTTGTTTGAGTTCATTGTAGATTCTGGATTGTCCCTGTTTGCAGATGACATGATTGTATATCTAGAAAACCCCATTGTCTCAGCCCAAAATCTCCTTAAGCTGATTAGCAACTTCAGCGAAGTCTCAGGATACAAAATTAATGTACAAAAATCACAAGCATTCTTGTACACCAATAACAGACAAACAGAGAGCCAAATCATGAGTGAACTCCCATTCACAATTGCTTCAAAGAGAATAAAATACCTAGGAATCCAACTTACAAGGGATGTGAAGGACCTCTTCAAGGAGAACTACAAACCACTGCTCAATGAAATAAAAGAGGATACAAACAAATGGAAGAACATTCCATGCTCATGGGTTGGAAGAATCAATATCGTGAAAATGGCCATACTGCCCAAGGTAATTTATAGATTCAATGCCATCCCCATCAAGCTACCAATGACTTTCTTCACAGAATTGGAAAAAACTACTTTAAAGTTCATATGGAACCAAAAAAGAGCCCGCATCGCCAAGTCAATCCTAAGCCAAAAGAACAAAGCTGGAGGAATCACGCTACCTGACTTTAAACTATACTACAAGGCTACAGTAACCAAAACAGCATGGTACTGGTACCACAACAGAGACATAGATCAATGGAACAGAACAGAGCCCTCAGAAATGATGCCGCATAGCTACAACTATCTGATCTTTGACAAACCTGACAAAAACAAGAAATGGGGAAAGGATTCCCTATTTAATAAATGGTGCTGGGAAAACTGGCTAGCCATATGTAGAAAGCTGCAACTGGATCCCTTCCTTACACCTTATACAAAAATTAATTCAAGATGGATTAAAGACTTATATGTTAGACCTAAAACCATTAAAATCCTACAAGAAAACCTAGGCAATACCATTCAGGACATAGGCGTGGGCAAGGACTTCATGTCTAAAACACCAAAAGCAATGGCAACAAAAGCCAAAATCGACAAATGGGATCTCATTAACTAAGAGCTCTCAAGCAAAAGAAACTATCATCAGAATGAACAGGCAACCTACAGAATGGGAGAAAATTTTTGCAACCTACTCATCTGAGAAAGGGCTAATATCCAGAATCTACACTTTCTCTTAAGCACCACAAAATGCAAATTATTAACTAGGGTGTAACATGTGTTAACCTGATAAGGTAAAATTTAGCACAATACAATTAAATGCAATAATCTTTATTTTGCCATTTGACCTTGTGACAAATGTATACACCTGAGTGATAAGAAATTTCTAAGAAATTATATTTTACATAGGTCACATATTAAGTATCCAGTTTTAGCTGGGACGCAGTGGCTCACGCCTGTAATCCAAGCAAGAATGTCAGAGGGGGCTGGACATGGTGGCTTATGCTTGTAATCCAAGCACTTTGGGAGGCCAAGGTGGGTGGATCACCTGAGGTTTGGAGTTCGAGACCAGCCTGGCTAACATGGTGAAATGCCGTCTCTATTAAAAATACAAAAAATTAGCCAGGCTGGTGGCACATGCCTGCAGTCCCAGCTATTTGGGAGGCTGAGGCGGGAGAATCACTTGAACTCGGGAGGTGGAGTTTGCAGTGAGCTGAGATCGTGCCACTGCACTCCAGCCCGAGCGACAGAGGGAGACTCTGTCTCAAAAAAAAAAAAAAAAAATCTAGTTTTACATAATTTGTGGAACACAGAAATCTAACAAAGAATTCCAGCTATTTGTTCTGTTCTACAGTCAGTCAATTACTCATTTTTCAAAACTGGCCATTGAAATAGGCTGTCTTGGCCGGGCCCGGTGGCTCATGCCTGTAATCCCATCACTTTGGGACGCTGAGGCAGGTGGATCACAAGGTCAGGCGTTCGAGACCAGTCTGGCCAACATAGTGAAACCCCGTCTCTACTAAAAATACAGAAAATTAGCCGGGTGTGGCAGGCTCCTGTAATCCCAGCTACTCAGGAGGTTTAGGCAGGAGAATCGCTTGAACCTGCGAGGCAGAGGTTGCAGTCAGCCGAGATCATGCCACTGCACTCCAGCCCGGGCTACAGAGCAAGACTCCGTCTCAAGAAAAAGAAAGAAAGAAATAGGCTGCCTTTTAGTCTTCTAGCACATGGATGAACAACCTGCCATACAGTGGCTGATCAATTTAGGACCAGTCATTATGCTACTCCTGAGGACAAAGAAATAAATTATTTATGTTACTAGTCTTCAAGCAACCTGAAATACATAGAAAATAAATAAGACCAAAGTTTGAAAAAGGGAAGACATTAAGTTCATTAAGGTGTTGAAAAGTAGATCTCTATCTGAGACACCCTGAGGGCTAAAAAGAAGAGGGAATAAGTTTACATTTCATAGAGTGGAAGAATTTAACTTGGAAGATAAGAAGAGTAATACAAAGTATAGGGTAAGGGGGACATTGCCCAGCAAAGACAAGAACAAAGATGGAGAGATGGGCTCCAGTGAGCCACGATTGCATCACCGCACTCCAACCTGAGTGACAGAGCGAGACCCTGTCTCAAAAAAAATAAGGCCAGGCGCAGTGGCTGACGCCTGTAATCCCAGCACTTTGGGAGGCCGAGGCAGGTGGATCACCTGAGGTCATAAGTTCAAGACCAGCCTGGCCAACATGGTGAAACCCCATCTCTACTAAAAATACAAAAAATTAGCCAGGCGTGCTAGTGTGTGCCTGTAATCCCAGCTACCCGAGGCTGAGGTAAGAGAATCGCTTGAACCCAGGAGGTGGAGGTTGCAGTGACCCAAGATCACGCCACTACACTCCAGCCTGGGCGACAGAGTGAGACTCCATCTCAAAAATAAATAAATAAACAAATAAATATTAAAATACACAATAAGGGCTGGGCGCAGTGGCTCACGCCTGTAATCTTAGCAACTGGGGAGGCCGAGGCGGGCGGATCACGAGGTCAGGAGTTTGAGACCAGCCTGGTCAACATGTTGAAAGCCCCCTCTACTAAAGATACAAAAAATTAGCTGGGCATGGTGGCACACGCCTGGAATCCCAGCTACTCAGGAGATTGAGGCAAGAGAATCGCTTGAAGCCAGGAGGCAGAGGTTACAGTGAGCCCAGATCGCGCCACTGCATTCCAGCCTGGGCGACAGTGCAAGACTCCATCTTAAAAACAAAACAAAACAAAACAAAACACCACATGAGTTTAAAGAACAGCAAATAGGGCCGGGCGTGGTGGCTCACACCTGTAATCCCAGCACTTTGGGAGGCCAAGGAGGGCGGATCATGAGGTCAGAAGATCGAGACCATCCTGGCTAACACGGTGAAACACCGTCTCTACTAAAAATACAAAAAATTAGCTGGGCGCAGTGGCGGGCACCTGTAGTCCCAGCTACTCGGGAGGCTGAGGCAGGAGAATGGTGTGAACCCGGGAGGCAGAGCTTGCAGTGGGCCGAGATTGCACCACTGCACTCCAGCCTGGGCAACAGAGCAAGACTCTGTCTCAAAAAAAAAAAAAAAAGAGAGACCTAAGGCCAGGGGCAGGGGCTCACGCCTATGGTCACAGTATTTTGGGAGGCTGAAGCGGGTGGATTCCTTGAGCCTAGGAGTTTGAGACCAGCCCAGGCAACACAGTGAGACCCTGTCCCTAAAAAAAATACCAAATAAATTAGCCATGCCTGGTGGCAGGCACCTGTAGTCCCACCTACTCGGGAGGCCGAGATGGGAGGATCGACTGAGCCCAGGAGGTTGAAGCTCCAGTGAGCCATTATTGCACCTCTGCACACCAGCCTGGGTGACAGAGGGAGACTCTGTCTCAAAAAAATAAATAAAAATTTAAAAATAAGAGACTTAAGGGTCATACTAACCAAATGCACCTTGTGGACTTTGGCCCCTAATTAAAATGAACCAATCTTAAAAAGATATTTACAACAATTTAGAGAAATGCAAGCAATGGGTATTAGATGATAACAAAGAATTACTGTTATTTGGTTGTAAGTGTGATATTGACTTATTTGTTATGCTAAACAAAAGAAAAAAGAATTCATCTCTTTGAGATACATATCAAAGTATTTTTAGATAAAACATTGTGTTTGAGATGCGCTATAAAATAATCCAGGAGCTGTGTAGGAAGGTGGTTTCAGATGAAATAAGAATGGCAGAATGTTGATGATGACTGAAACTGGATAAAAGGTACAATAGATGAACGGGTTGCTTATACTATTCTCTTTACTTTTGTATATATTTAAATTTTTTCGTAATAACATCTTTTTGAAAAATATCATCCTCCAAATTAAAAATCTAATTTGGAATTGCACAGTTAAAGGAATGCCTATTTCCACATGGTGTTGTACATATTTAAAGAAAGTATTGGCCAGGTGCAGTGGCTCACACCTGTAATTCCAGCACTTTGGGAGGCCGAGGCGCGTGGACCACCTGAGGTAAGGGGTTCAAAACCAGCCTGGCCAACATGGTGAAACCCCGTCTCTACTAAAAATACAAAATTAGCTGGGCATGGTGGCGCATGCCTGTAATCCCAGCTACTTGGGAGGCTGAGGTAGGAGAATTGCTTGAACCTGGGAGGTGGAGGTTGCAGTGAGCCAAAATCATGCCATTGCACTCCAGCCTGGGCAACAAGAGCAAGACTCCATCTCAAAAACAAACAAACAAACAAAGTATACTAGGGACTTGAATACCCTTCCCTCACCTCAGCAATTTATCAAAATACTAGACAGGAAATCATCAAATATACAGAAAAACAAGCAACAGTATTTAATTGATATTTATAGACTACTGCAACAAACAACAGCAGAATACACATTCTTTTCAAGAATCATAGAAAAATGACCAAGATAGACCATACCCTAGGCTATAAAACCAACCTCGACAAATTTAAACGAGTAAAATACGAAGTATGTTCCACAAGGAAATCAAACAAAAAATCAATAACAGAAAGACCACAGAAAAGTCTCCAAAGGAATTAAAAAATAAAAACAAAAGCTTTCTGGAAAAGCAAAAACTATTCGGAAATTAATAATACACAGTTAAATAACCTATAGGTCAAAGAAGAAACCTCAAAGGTCATTTTAAAAATAAATACACCTGGCCGGGCATGATGGCTCAGCCTGTAATCCCAGCACTTTGGGGGGCCGAGGCGGGTGGATCACATGAGGTCAGGAGTTCGAGACCAGCCTGGCTAACATAGTGAAACCCTGTCTCTACTAAAAATACAAAAAATTAGCCAGGCGTGGCGGCACGCACCTGTAGTCCCAACTACTTGGGAGGCTGAGGCAGGAGAATCACTGGAACCCGGGAGAAGGAGGTTGCAGTGAGCCAAGATCATGCCAGCCTGGGCGACAGCCTGGGCGACAGAGCAAGACTCTGTCTCAAAAAAAAAAAAAAAATCAGGAAAACAAAACAAAAAACAGAAAAAAAAAATCAATAAAACGCAATCCAGTTGTTGGGGGGAAAAATCAATCAAATACGGCTGATTGGCCTATTAGTCAACTAGACTGATGAAAATAAAAAGACACCAATCAGCAATATCAGGAATAAAACAGGAAATAACATGACAGATCCAGGAACCATTAAAATAAAAATATGGGAATACAAACACTTATTTAGATAAACTAAATAAATTAGCTTATTTAGATAAGATAAATAATCTTATAACTATTAAATTACATTCATAATTTAAAAGTTGGTGAAAAGAAATTTCTAGGCCTAGTTTTGCCAGAGAATACTACCAAACTTACAAAGAAGAATTAGTCTCAGCCGGGTGCGGTAGCTCACGCCTGTAATCCCAGCACTTTGGGAAGCTGAGGCAGGCTGATCACCTGAGGTCAGGAGCTCGAGACCAGCCTTACCAACATGGAGAAACCCCGTCTCTACTAAAAATACAGAATTAGCTGGGCGTGGTGGCGCATGCCTGTAATCTCAGCTACTCGGGAGGCTGAGGCAGGAGAATCGCTTGAACCCAGGAGGCGGAGGTTGCGGTGAGCCGAGATTGCGCCACTGCACTCCAGCCTGGGCAACAAGAGCAAAACTCTGTCTCAAAAAAAAAAAAAAAGAAGAAGAAGAATTAGTGTCATTTTTACACAAACTCTTCCAGAAAATAAAAGAGGAAGACCACTTCCAAACTAACTTTGTACAGCCAGTATTACTCTGATATCAAAACCAAACAAAGCACAAAAAAAGAAAACTATAGACCAGTATCTTTCATAATTTTAGATGCAAACATCCTCAACAAAATATCAGCAAACAATCCAGCAATGAATAAAAAGAATCATGTACTACAATAACTGAAATTCACGGGGGAACTCTCTGTATCATTTTGTAATTCTCTGTGAATCTATAATTATTTCAAAATAAAAAGTTTTAAAAAATATACTCCTAAAGAAAGATTATTCCAAAACATTTGGAATATTTTGGAATAGTTATGACTGGAAGGTCATTGACAAGACTCACCGCACAATTCACATGAGAGAATGTGAATTACAGTTGACCTTTGAACCACATGGGTTTGAACTGTGTGGGTCCATTTGTAACACAGATTTCTTTTTTCAGTAAAATTACACTGAGTGTGCCTCCCTCTCCTGCCCTCCCTTTTACCTTCACCTCTTCCCCCTTTGCCACCCAAAACAGCAAGGCCAAACTCTCCTCTTCCTCAGCCTCCTTAACCTGAAGACCATAAGGGCAAAGACTTTCATGATGATTCACTTCCACTTAATAAATAATAAATATATTTTCTCTTCCTTTTGATTTTCTTAAAAGCATTTTCCTTTCTCTAGCTGACTTTTATTATAAAAATACGGAATATAATACATGTAACATACAAAATACATGTTAACCAACTCTTTGTTATCGGTAAGTTAACAGCAGGCTATCAGTAGTTAAGTTTCAGGGATGGTCAAAAGTTATACACAGCTTTTCAACTGCACAGAGGTCAGCGCCCCAAGCCTGCATCATTTGAAGGAAAACTGTGCTTATTATAATTGCGGTTTTTGTCATTATTTTTTTTCTTTTTTTTTTTATTATACTTTAAGTTTTAGGGTACATGTGCACAACGTGCAGGTTTGATACATAAGTACATATGTGCCATGTTGGTGTGCCGTACCCATCAACTCATCATTTACATTAGGTATTTCTCCTAATGCTATCCCTCTCCTAGCCCCCAACCCCCTAACAGGCCCCAGTGTGTGATGTTCCCCACCCTGTGTCCAAGTGATCTCATAGTTCAATTCCCACCTATGAGTGAGAACATACGGTGTTTGGTTTTCTGTCCTTGTGATAGTTTGCTCAGAATGATGGTTTCCAGCTTCATCCACGTCCCTACAAAGGACATAAACTCATCCTTTTTTATGGCTGCATAGTATTCCATGGTGTATATGTGCCACATTTTCTTAATCCAGTGTATCACTGATGGACATTTGGGTTGGTTCCACATCTTTGCTATTGTGAATAGTGCCGCAATAAACATACATGTGCATGTGTCTTTATAGTAGCACGATTTATAATCTTTTGGGTATATACCCAGTAATGGGATGGCTGGGTCAAATGGTAATTATAGTTCTAGATCCTTGAGGAATCGCCACACTGTCTTCCACAATGGTTGAACTAATTTACACTCCCACCAACAGAGTAAAAGCGTTCCTATTTCTCCACATACATCCTCTCCAGCATCTGTTGTTTCCTGACTTTTTAACGATTGCCATTCTAACTGGCGTGAGATGGTATCTCATTGTGGCTTTGATTTGCATCTCTCTGATGACCAGTGATGATGAGCATTTTTTTCTTGTGTCTGTTGGCTGCATGGATGTCTTCTTTTGAGAAGTATCTGTTTGCCATTATTTTCAATGGCAAAACCGCAATTACTTTTGCACCAACCTAATATGTAAAGTAAGGCTATAATGTTAACAGGGATGTAGAAGGAAAATGGCACTAATTATTAGGGAGGCAGACCTGACGTTGAATATGAAGGTGAGAAAAAGGATTAAGAAATAATTCTTAGTCATCAATTTTGTGTCGCTATGTACATTCTGGTGCCACAAATGTGTAGAGAAGGCTGGGGAAATTAAAAAAAAATGACTTCAATTTTGTATATGTTGAGATTTAGCTGACAGGATATATACGAGGGTGTACACTAGGTGGTGGATAGAGAGCTTATTATTAATTGTGATAGAGATTAGCTGAATAAAGAGCTTATTTATTTTATTATTATTATTTTTTTGAGATGGAGTTTCGCTCTTGTTGCCCGGGTTGGAGTGCAATGGCGTGATCTCGGCTTACCGCAACCTCCGCCTCCCGTGTTCAAGCGATTCTCCTGCCTCAGCCTCCCCAGTAGCTGGGATTACTGGCATGTGCCACCATGCCTGGCTAATTTTTCTATTTTTAGTAGAGACTGGGTTTCTTCATGTTGGTCAGGCTGGTCTCAAACTCCCTACCTCAGGTGGTCCGCCAGCCTCAGCTTCTCAAAGTGTTGGGATTACAGGCATGAGCCACCAGGCCAGGCCATTCCAGTGTTTTACAAGCACTTTGGGAGGCCAAGGTGCAGATCACCTGAGGTCAGGAGTTCAATATCAGCCTGACCAATGTGGAGAAACCCCAACTCTACTAAAAATACAAAAATTAGCCGGGTGTGGTGGCACATGCCTGTAATCCCAGCTACTCGGGAGGCTGAGACAGGAGAATCTCTTGAACCCAGGACGCGGAGGTTGCAGTGAGCCGAGATTGCGCCATTGCAATTCAGCCCGGGCAACAAGAGTGAAACTCCGTCTCAGAAAAAGAAAAAAAAAAAAAGAAAGCTATGTTATTAATATAGTCACAATATTATTTATTGTGTAGAGATAAAGATTCAGAGGTCCTTTGTATAGAGGTCACTGGATTCAGGGGAGGGTATGAGCATGCAGATGGAAGTGGAAAGAAAAGTACTAAAGATATTTATAATTTTTAATATATAAAATTATGATTCTTGAAAGCTACCTTGTTGATTTCTTCATTTAACTGCATTCAGAGATTACAGTTTGTTTCTTGTGATGCATATTGATTGTACTTATAGGGCTCAGAACATCATTTCTTTGAAAATGGTACCTATATACCTGAAAAGAATATACATGTTCTAGTTTTTCTCTTTATCATATACTTGTATAGTCACACCCTACACACACCAAACTCCCCAACCCCCAAACCCTATGTTATCAAGAATTTACTAGGAACTCGAGATGTCATGTTAGGCTGGAATAGAGCTTTACCACCTCACCAAATGAGCTTCTTATAAACAGTTTGTCCAGGCTGGGTGCAGTGGCCCACGCTATAATCCCGGGATTTTGGGAGGCTGAGGCAGGCAGATTTCTTGAGCCCAGGAGTTCAAGACAAGCCTGGGTAACATGGTAAAACCTTGTCTCTACAAAAAATACAAAAATTAGCCAGTTCTAGTGGCGCATACCTGTAGTCCCAGCTACTCGGCAGGCTAAGGTGGGAGGATCGACTGCACCTGGGAAGTCCAGGCTACAGTGAGCCATGATTGCACTACAGCACTCCAGCCTGAGGATAGAGTGAGACCCTGTCTCAAAAAACAAATAAAATAACAGTTTGTCCAGGAAGAAACCTCCTCACTCAAAGATAATAATAAGTATCGCCTGATGTACAAAGATACTATGAGCAAAAAGGATGAAACAAAAATAGAGATGAGATTAAGAGGAATACACTACAAATAATATACTACAAATAAATTGACACACAACAGAAAAAACATCCACCATGAATTCAAGGAATTCACTACAATTATAACTACTTAAAATAATTAAACAGGCCAGGTGCGGTGGCTCATGCCTATAATCCCAGCACTTTGGGAGGCCGAGGTGGGCGGATCACCTGAGGTCGGTACTTTGAGACCAGCCTGACCAACATGGACAAACCCCGTCTCTACTAAAAATACAAAATTAGCCGGGCACGGTGGCACATGCCTTTAATCCCAGCTACTAGGGAGGCTGAGGCAGGAGAATCGCTTGAACCTGGGAGGTGGAGGTTGTGGTGACCCGAGATGGTGCCACATGCAGTCTGGGCAACAAGAGCGAAACTCCGCCTCAAAAATAAATAAATAAAATAAAATAAAATAAAATAAAATAAAATAAAATAATTAAACCCAAGGAAGAAATAGTGGAAAAACAGATAGGCTAAGAATGTGGTTATGTAAATTTTTGAAAAATAAATTGGCAGAACTCAGTAAAGTTTTTTTGTTTTTAAAGCAACACAGAAATAAAGGTCTCCTTGAAAGCAATGAAAAGACCCTGCTAAAACACAAAAGGTAGGCCAGGCACGGTGGCTCATGCCTGTAATCCCAGCACTTTAAGAGGCCGAGGTGGGTGGATCATGAGGTCAGGAGCTCGAGACCAGCCTGGCCAATATGGTGAAATCCTGTCTCTACTAAAAATACAAAAATTAGCCAGGCATGGTGGCGCATGCCTGTAATCCCAGCTGCTCAGGAGGCTGAGGCAAAAGAATCACTTGAACCCGGGAGGTGGAGGTTGCAGTGAGCCGAGATCGTGCCACTACACTCCAGCCTGGGTGACAGAGTGAGATTCTGTCTCAAAAAAAAAAAAAAAGCACAAAAGGTGGTAAAGACAAGTGAGCAACATAAAATGGAAATAAGAAGTTTCAAAAAGAAAATAGAAAAAAAAGAGTTGAATAAAAACATCTAATAAAAAAAATCCTTGAAGTGGCAGTATAGAACTTTTATTGTTATTCACAGTACAAATTTAATAGATAGTCTTAAATGATAGATATAAAGATTGAGTTAAAGAAGGTAATGTTATAAAGCTGCCACTAAAAAAACAAAAGAAAAAACAGAGGCCAGCCATGGTGGCTCACACCTGTAATCCCAGCACTTTGGGAAGCTGAAGCAGGCGGATCACCTGAGGTCAGGAGTTTGAGACCAGCCTGACCAACATGGTGAAACCTCATCTCTACTAAAAATACAAAAATTAGCAGGGCGTGGTGGCACACGCCTGTAATCCCAGCTACTCAGGAGGCTGAGGCAGAAGAATCGCTTGAACCTGGGAGGCAGAGGTTGCAGTGAGCCGAGATTGCACCACTGCATTCTAGCCTGGGCAACAGAGCGAGACTCCGTCTCAAAAAAAAAAAAAAAGAAAAAAGAAAAAACAGGATCCAAAACTTCCAAATTGCCTGAAGGGACACAGAAACAAAGCAAAAATACATAGTATATGGTTAAAGATATACAAAACAGGAATCCCCATCAGAAACATAACATGAAATGTATGTTTCTGGCCGGGCACAGTGGCTCACGCCTGTAATCCCAGCACTTTGGGAGGCCAAGGCAGGCGGATCATGAGGTCAAGAGATTGAGACCATCCTGGCCAACATGGTGAAATCCCATCTCTACTAAAAATACAAAAATTAGCTGGGCGTGGTGACATACACCTGTAATCCCAGCTACTCCAGAGGCTGACGCAGGAGAATCGCTTGAGCATGGGAGCCAGAGACTACAGTAAGCCGAGATCATGCCATTGCACTCCAGCCTGGCAACAGAGCAAGACTGCGTCTCAAAAAAAAAAAAAAAAAAAAAAGTATCTTTCCACTGCTATACAGAAGAAATGTACAAGGACTCCAAAGGATGATAGTAAAAGGAGGAGCAAAGGCCTATCTGGAATTACCAAAGGAAAGGAAGCAAGAGCCTCCACCTTAATATTTGAGCTGAATTCTCACACAAAAAAATTAAATATGACAAGGACACAATCTGAAATGAATCTCAGATGCCATTACTGTCACTACACCAAATTACATAGCATCAAAATTTACAAACTGTAGGAAACTATAGGAAAATAATAGCGAGAAATACATTGGTGGTGGGAAACTTTACATAATATCTCCCAGCTCCATTAGATAAAGTAGAAAAAAATCATTAATACTATGAAAATGTCATAACTACATAAGATATCTTATAAGTTATCAATAAAATCTTATTGATATCAAATTCTATATCCTGGAAACAGATTTCCTGTTTACACAGTGCTGGTGTAACATTCAGAAATGTTAAACATAACATTTTCAAAACAAAAAACACAAAAACCTTTACTGATATGCCAAATGAAAATAATTCTCTCCATCTCTGCAATCCTAACTTTATTAAAAGTAGAATATTTTAAATGAAAGTCTTAATACATAGAAATGAAAATGTGGTAAGTGGTCAATGAAGACTTGGTGCTTGGTGGGAAACAATATGCTACTAGAATTTCATTCTTTTTTTCTAGATTTTTAAATGTAATTGCATAAGGTAAATTACTTCTCTAAATTATTTTTGGTACTGTTTTGCTAGACTGTGTACCATTACTTTTGATATACAGTATTTTTTGAGGTATTTTACTATTTTAGTTTTTAGACTTCTTTGACTTTGGACTGGGCTGCTGAATGAGAAAACAGTGCTTGCTTCACTTATTTCCCAGTGATAAACTATTAGTTTACTGTTTTCATCTACTCTTTTTTTTTTTTTTGAGACAGAGTTTTGCTCTTGTTGCCCCAGCTGGAGTGCAATGGCGTGAACTCACCGCAACTTCCACCTCCCGGGTTCAAGTGATTCTCCTGCCTCAGCCTCCCCAGTAGCTGGGATTACAGGTGCCTGCCTAATTTTTGTATTTTTAATAGAGACGGGGTTTCACCATGTTAGCCAGGCTAGTCTCAAACTCCCGACCTCAAGTGATCCGCCCTCCTCGGCCTACCAAAGTGCTAGGATTATAGGCGTGAGCCACGGCACCCGGCCTCATCTACTCTTGAATACAGTTAGTGAATACATTTGACTTCTGAATCTATTTATCTCCAGTTCTTTTGGGCATCGAAGTTAACTCTGTAAACAAAACAAAAACCTGAAACAAGGTTGAGAATAATTTCTGATATTATCTATTACTCAAAACTTTGGCATGAAAATCAACTGTAAAATCACATGACCTTTTCCATCATTTTTGACTGTGTTGGGGGTGTTGAATCAACACTTTAATTCCTTTAAGGACTTCTGTATAATTTGTTCTTACCAATTTGAAAATTTATTTCTTATAAAATTTTATCCTTTTGTTTAGGTTTTCATATATTTGCATGATTTTTTTTTTTTTTTTTTTTTTTGAGATGGAGTGTCGCTCTTGTTTTCCAGGCTGGAGCACAATGATGCAATCTCAGCTCACTGCAACCTCCGCCACCTGGGTTCAGGCGATTCTCCTGCCTCAGCCTCCTGAGTAGCTGGGATTACAGGAACGTGCCACCGTGCCCAGCTAATTTTTGCATTTTTAGTAGAGACAGGGTTTTACCATGTTGGTCAGGCTTGTCTCGAACTCCTGACTTCAGGTGATCCACTGGCCCTGGTCTCCCAAAGTGCTGGGATTACAGGCTTGAGCCACCATGCCCAGCCCTATTTGCATGATTTTATATAATATTCACTCGTGATTATTTGAATCTTAGGTATAGAAGTAACTATTACTCCTGTTTTCTAACATATTTTGATTATGTTTATCTTCACTCTTTTTTCTTGATCATTAATATGTAGAAGCAACTTTTGTTTCTGTCAAACATTTTTATCAACCATTTTTTGTTCTCTGTGACTCATGTCTTTGTTTTTCTTTTTTTAGTCCTCATTGTTCTTTTTTGTATTTTTTGACTCATTCTTTTTGTAACTTCTTCAGTTGAAACCATAACTGTTTTTTTCCGAAAATTTCTAAGATTCCTTAAAAGGCACTTAAATCTATAGTTTTCCCCTCTATCTACAGTTTAGCTTTACCACATGAACTTTAAAATGTAGTACTTTATTAGCAGGGCACAGTGGCAGGTGCCTGTAATTCCAGATAGTAGGGAGGCTGAGGCAGGAGAATCACTTGAACCCAGGAGGCAGAGGTTGCAGTGAGCTGAGATCGTGCCACTGCACTCCAAACTGGGCGACATAGTAAGATCTTGTCGCAAAAAAAAAAAAAAAAAAAAAAAGTAGTACTTTATTCAACTATTTTGTGTTGTGGTAAAATATACATAAAATTTGCCATTATAATTATTTTTCAGTGTTCAGTTCAGTGGCATTAAGTACATTCACATTTTGTGCAAGAGCCTTTTTGTTTTGTTTTGTTTTGGTTTGGTTTTTGAGATAGAGTTTCACTCTTGTTATCCAGGCTAGAATGCAATGGTGTAATCTCGGCTCACTGCAACCTCCACCTCCCGGGTTCAAGCAACTCTCCTGCCTCAGCCTCCAGAGTAGCTGGGATTACAGGCATGCGCCATCATGCCCAGCTAATTTTGTATTTTTGGTGGAGACGGGGTTTCACCATGTTGGTCAGGCCAGTCTCAAACTCCCGACCTCAGGTGATCTGCCCGCCTTGGCCTCCCAAAGTGCTGGGATTACAGGCATGAGCTACCGCGCTCAGCCTTCAAGATCCTTTTACTTATTTCTAATGTAATGCTCTTTGTCAGAAAACAGAATCAATATTACAGCAAAGATTTATATTTTTTATCTGCTTTGATCAATAAGCTTCTGAAAGTAATGTGATAAAATGGCCAATATTGTATTTAATGATTTCTGTTCATTTTTACTTAAAATAGTTCAAAGATACATTATTAATTAAATAAATGCTAATAATTTGTATAATTCTTTGTATATGATTCTTTTCATAAGGATGAACAACATGTTTTCATCCCTTTAGGTGATTTTCATCTTAAATCCCTTTTGATCTGTTCCTAAATTGCAGCCCTAGCTTTCTTTTGGCTCACTCTTTTATTTTTAAATGAGGATAAAAGCAGCCCTAACCTCTGAGAGTTAGCCTCGTACTATCAGTTAAGCCTCAGTGTTGCTAGAAGCTAACCTGGCAAGGGCCAGCTAATTCATGGTGTTCTCCATGGTGCTACACAAAAACAATCTCTTAGAACACCAACAGCAAACAAGACCAATCTCTGACCATCATGGTGTAAGATGATACCAAGACCACTCTGTCATTATATTTGAGCATAGACAAAAATCAGAACATTCTTCAAACCACAAAAGTGAATAAAAGTCTCCTTATTCTGCCTAATGCAAGAGACTGCTGCTTTTTTTTTCTTTCGAGACAAGGTCTATCTCTTTCATCCAGGCTGGAGTGCAGTGGCATGCTCATAGTTAACTGTAATCTCGAACTCCTAGGCTCAAGTGATCCTCTTGCCTCAGCCTCCTGAGTAGGTGGGTGTACAGGCACACACCACCATGCCAGACTAATTGTTTTTCTTTTTTTTTTTTTTGAGACAGAGGCTCACACTGTCACCCAGATTGGAGTGCAGTGGTGCAATCTCGGCTCCCTGCAACCTCTGCCTCCTGGGTTCAAGCGATTCTCCTGCCTCAGCCCCTTGAGTAGCTGGGATTACAGGTGCACGCCACCATGCCCGACAAATTTTTTTTATTTTTAGTAGAGACGGGGTGTCATCATGTTGGCTAGGCTGGTCTCAAACTCCTGACCTCAGGCAATCTGCCTGCCTCAGCCTCCCAAAGTGCTGGGATTATAAGCATGAGCTACTGCACCAGGCCCAAACCAATTTTTAATTTAATTAAAAATTTTTTTTTGGTAGTGACGGGGAATCACTACATTGCCAGGGCTGGTCTTGAACTTCTGGCCTCAAGCCATTCTCCCACCCTGGCCTCCCGGTGTTGGGATTACAGGTGTGAACCACCGTGCCCAACCAACTGCTGCTGCTTTACCAACTACAACTTTAGCCTCAAGCTATCCTTCCTATCTTCTAGATTAAAATTATTAAGATACTCAATCCTAAAACTGCCCAAGATCAACTAAAGTAGAGGTTCACTGAGATGCAGATGAGACTCTCACCACATGTGACTAGAACCCTGAAATGAAATTCCACTACTTCTAATATATCCAATAGAAAGAGAAGACATGACAATATCCACTGCGATATTGTTCATAATAGTTTCTGTATTTTACCAAACAAACATTAAAACAGCAATGTGCAAAAAAGTTAATCTGCTATGCCATTCTGAAATCAAGAGAAAAAAGATTTCATTTGTATACAGAACTAAGCAATCAAAGAAAATGAATAAAGCAGGTTATCACTACCGGGAGACACAAGCAGATGGAAGGCAGAGGTGGGTGAACCACAGTCCCATCTCTTTCACCATAATACTTTTCAGTATATTGCTTTTCATATATTTCTAACTTTTGAACTAGGTATATGCATTGCCTATTCAAAAGATTAAACTATTCCTAATAAATTATCACAATATCTTCAGATGGGTAAGAAATAACAATACACCCCGGCCGGGCATAGCGGCTCACATCTGTAATCCCACCACTTTGGGAGGCCGAAGCAGGTGGATCACCTGAGGGTCAGGAGTTCGAAACCAGCCTGGCCCAGATGGTGTAACACCATCTCTACTAAAAATACAAAAATTAGCCAGGTGTAGTGGCTCGCACCTGTAATCTCAGCTACTCAGGAGGCTGGGGCAGAAGAATCGCTTGAACCTGGATGGCAGAGGTTGCAGTGAGCCGAGATCATGCCATTGCACTCCAGCCTAGGCAACAAGAGCAAAACTCTGTCAATAAATAAATCAATAATTAATTAATTAAAAAAATAACATTACATCCATGAAATAAGAATAGGATGGCAATAAAAAAAAAATTTAGGAAACAGGCTGGGAACAGTGGCTCATGCCTGTAATCCCAGCACTTTGGGAGGCTGAGGTGGGCAGATCACCTGAGATCAGGAGTTTGAGATTAGCCTGATCAATACGGAGAAACCCCGTCTCTACTAAAAACACAAAATTAGCCAAATGAGGTGGCACACGCCTGTAGTCCCAGCTACTCGAGAGGCTGAGGCAGGAGAATCTCTTGAACCCAGGAGGCAGACGTGGCGGTGAGCCAAGATCATGCCATTGTACTCCAGCCTGGGCAACAAGAGCAAAACTCTGCTTCAAAAAAAAAAAAAAATTTAGGAAACAAACTAGAGTTTTTAAAAATTAAAACATTAAGTTAAAATGTGGATAGTGGTAATGAGAAGCTCAATAGAAGGGCTGGAAGACAAAAGGTGTCAAAGTTACCCAGAATGGATAGCAGGAAATACGTAGAAAATAATAGAGAAAAGAAATGGTGAAGCAACATGTGAAAAACAAGTTTCAGAAAGAAAATAGAGAAAACATTTGCATTTGAGGAGGTGGTTTAGGAAGAAATGAAAAAATGCTTTCAAAATCTCAAACAAAAGTCACTTCTAACAAGGAATTCTATTTGCAGCCAAAACATCAATATAGTGTGATGACAAAATAAACAACAGTTTTCCTTGACAGTGCACCTCTCCACTGTCACACAAGTGGCTTCCAGAGACGGAGACATTACCCACGTGTTCATTCTTGACAGGAAGATGAAGTTTTCTTTCAGGAGCACCAAGTCTAGAGTCCAGCTGGTTCCTAAGGCCTACCTGCCTCTGCCCTAAGGCTCTGGTGACAGATTAGAGCTATCTACTCTTGGACTGAAATTCCACCCCCTGGGACTCCTCCTCCTCACCTCATAGGAGCTGCCATGATCCTCTGGAGCCAGGGCTGAGGATTTCTGGGGTGAGGTCCAACTAGCTGGCATGGCCACACTGGATCTCAACCCTTTTTCTCTAGGGTGCCTGAAGTTTAGTGGTCATCTGTGAACTCAGCAGACCTGCTCCGAAGAGGTGGGCTGGAGTCTGGAGGAAGGTCTGGCCCAGGTACTCCCCAGAGACACCCAAGAACCTAGAAAAACAATGTCCACATAGTCATTCAACATTCACTACATAAACACTTTCTGGATACATCAAGGTGCAGGTCCCTGCGCTAGAAACCAGAGCAGTGGTTCCCAAACGTAGGTATGCATTCAAGTCACCTGGAGGGCTTGTTAAAACATAGTTTAAAATTCTCAACTTCACCCCTTCGATGGGTCTAAGGTAGGACCTAAGAATTTTATTTTCTAATAAGTGCCCAGGAAATGCTGATGCTGCTGGTACAAGAACCACACTTTCAGAACTGTGGAGAACAGTAGTGAAACATGGGAAAAGCCATGAAATTTAGAGTAACATTACTGCAGATTTGAACTGCAGCTGTACCACTTTTCAACAATGAGAATATAAAGAAGTTACTCAGATTTTGTTTCAGAAATAAGGATGAAAATGCCTGTGTCACAGTTACTAAGATTAAATGAGATTATGCTTTTAAAGTACTCAATGCAAGAATCATGCAATAAATATCAGCAATTACCATGCACTATATTAAAACTTAATACAAAAAACCATGTAATCAAAACAAGATAATAAATATATCAGACAATGTTGATCTATATATGAAATAAAAATGATATGCGATTGAGTGTGCACACGGCATTCATTGTATACATATCCCCAACTGGTGCATGCAATTGGCCATGCATCTGGAATAAAACAAACTAGATCTCCACCTCACACTATTTTTTTTTTTTTTTAAGATGGAGTCTCGCTCTGTTGCCAGGCTGGAGTGCAGTGACACAACCTCATCTCACTGCAACCTCCACCTCTGGAGTTCAAATGATTCTACTGCCTCAGCCTCCCAAGTAGCTGGGACTACAGGCATGCACCACCACGCCCAGCTAATTTTTGTATTTTTAGTAGAGACAGGGTTTCACCATGTTGGCTAGGATGATCTCGATCTCCTAACCTTGTGATCCGCCTGCCTCGGCCTCCCAAAGTGCTGGGATGACAGGCGTGAGCCACCGCGCCCAACCCACCTCACACTATTAAGTAGACAAATTCCAGCAGCACTAAACATTTAAATACACGCATTTTTAAAAACCCCTAAGGATATTAAAGTAATTTTCAGACTATATATTTGGATAGCATTGTGGTGGGGTGATAGGGATCTTATTACACATGACAGGAAACCCAGAAGCTCTAACAGAAAAAAACAGGTATTTCTGATTATGTTTCCTAATTATATGTTAAAATAAACCATAAAATTCGACATAAAGATATATAAGAAATTTTTTCAATATGTGACGATAGGTTGCTTGTAATGTTAACTCTAGCAATCACTAAGCAAAAAAGGCCAAAAAAAAAAAAAGAAACTGGAAAAGGTATGAAAATTCAGAGAAAAGGAAGCAAATGGCAATTAACAAAAATATACCAACTTAAAGAAAAACGTGTCAGAACAATTAGAGAAAAATTTTCCTTAGAATCATAAAAGCTTTAAAAAAGTAACAGACCAAGCGCGATGGATCACTTGAGGCCAGGAGTTCAAGATCAGCCTAGCCAACATGGCGAAACCCTGTCTCTACTAAAAATACAAAAATTAGCGAGGCGTGGTGGCGGGCGCTTGTAATCCCAGCTGCTCAAGAGGCTAAGACAGGAGAATAGCTTGAACCGGGGAAGCAGAGGTTGCAGTGAGTGGAGATCGCGGAATTGCACTCCACCCTGGGCAACAGAGCAAGACTCTGTCTCCAAAAAAAAAAAAAAAAGTGACAACATCACTGTTGGAAAGCATTTAAGCAAATTTCTTTTATAAATTATTGGTTGAAGCTTGAATTGCCATAATGCCTTTTGAGCTACTTGGTCATATTTATTTTTTATTTTTTTATTTTTTTTGATGGAGTTTCACTCTTGTCGCCCCAGCCGGAGTGCAATGGTGTGATCTTGGCTCACTGCAACCTCTGCCTCCCAGGTTCATTTGATTCTCCTGCCTCAGCCTCCCGAGTAGTTGAGATTACAGGCACCCACCACCACACCCGGCTAATTTTTGTATTTTTGGTAGAGGTGGGGGTTTTACCATGTTGGCCAGGCTGGTCTCGAACTCCTGACCTCAGGTGATCTGCCCACCTTGGCCACCCAAAGTGCTGGAATTACAGGTGTGAGCCACTATGCCCAGTCAGTCATATCTATTATTAGCAATACACTCAACTGGTCTCAATAATATAGTTTTAAATATATAAAGCAGAAACTGACAGAAAGAAGAAAGGACAGGTGGACAAATAACTTCCAATGTGAGTAGTTTACCTTCCGCAACAAAATAATCTATGAGGAGATACATTATATATAACATATGATTAATATCCATAACAACACAAATTAGAGACCATATTACACTCTTTTCACGTAATAGATGTGACATTTATGAAAAATGAGGAAGAACTAGGCCATAAAGCAATTGTTCAACGGAAGCATCACCTACAGACACTAATTGAAATATAAAGTGCACTTCTTTTTTTTTTTTTTTTGGTGCTCTGTCGCCCAGGCTGGAGTGCAGTGGCAAGATCTCGGCTCACTGCAAGCTCCGCCTCCCGGGTTCACGCCATCCTCCTGCCTCAGCCTCCAGAGTAGCTGGGACTACAGGCGCCCGCCACCACGCCCGGCTAATTTTTTGTATTTTTAGTAGAGACGGGGTTTCATTAGCCAGGGTGGTCTCGATCTCCTGACTTCGTGATCCGCCCACCTCGGTCTCCCAAAGTGCTGGGATTACAGGCTTGAGCCTCCGCGCTCGGCCATAAAGTGCACTTCTAAACAGCTCATGGGTCAAAGAAAAACAATTACTGAAAAAAATTTTTAAACACTTAGATTTGAACAATGCGAAACTGCTACACATCAAAACTTGTTAATCTTTATATTACAGGCTGAAATTGAAAGAACTGAACTTTTAACTCAGGTCAGAAAGCAAGCTGATCACTCCTCACCGACCACCATAGCTGACCCCACAGGCTCTCAGTCACTGACCACAGACTCCCATCACTGACCCCCAAACCCCAATCACTCATCCCAAAGAGCCCCACCAATGACCCGAGAAATCCCTGTCACAGACAAACATCAACGGACGTCACAGACTCCCATCACCGAGCCCCGAAACAACCATCGCTAATTCCACAGACAACTTCTCTATTACTGACTTCACAGAGTCCCTAATTGCAACCAACCAGAATCATCACAGAGACCTCTCGGCATTAAAACGTGAAAATACTCCTGACATCAGCGACGAAACAGCCTTCGGGGACCACTTCCACTTCCGGTCTGACTTCCGGTCCGATATTGCGCATGCTCTAAATTAACTTGGAAGCCAATTTCAGCCCACAGTCAACAGGGAGCAGACATATCTTTAGAGACATCGTGCGGTTTCCGTAATCGGCGCTATAGCGCAGAGAATATAACCACGCCCCCATGGTGTTTATTCGTGTGGGCCGCCATCTTGGATGCGTGTCGATTCCGTACAGTGGGGTAGTCCGCCTCCTGCAGGGTTGACTGGAGTAAGGCAAGGATTTTCACATAGAATGCAAGACTGTAACCAGTGTGACCACGCTTGTACCCAAGAAGAAGTTCCTGAAGATAGGATCTGGAGCTTTATGTTTTTTTTTTTATTTTATTTTTTTGAGACAGAGTCTTGCTCTGTCGCCCAGGCTGGAGTGCAGTGGCGCCATCTCGGCTCACTGCAACCTCTGCCTCCCAGGTTCAAGCGATTCTCCTGCCTCAGCCTTCCGAGTAGCTGGGATTACAGGCAAGCGCCACCACACCCAGCTAATTTTTTTGTATTTTTAGTAGAGACGCGGTTTCACCATGTTGGTCAGGCTGGTCTCGAACTCCTGATCTCAAATGATCCGCCCACCACAGCCTCCCAAAATGCTGGGATTATAGGCGTGAGCCACTGCCTCCGGCTGTTATATTTACAATAGCCAAGTTACCCCTTGGTTACGGCACACTGCAGAAAACAATGATTTACTAGGAGAAACCATGGGGGAACTAGGAAGCCAGGGATCCTGAGAGAAATACGGGAGATAAGAGGAGGCATCAGGATGGTACAATCTATTTTTTGGAGACACCACTCAGGAGAAGGGTGGACTGGGATCTGAGTTCACTCCTGGGTGAAACCACTGGGCAAGACGGAGTTATGTCACAATAGGTAGTATCCTGCAGGAAAGGAGGTACAATTTTTAATAGTTGAAAACACATTAGGAAATGGGGTAGAAGTTGGGTTAGTACAATCCTCTCCTAGGAGATACCATGGAAGAGGGGTTAGAAGTCTAAGCATCCCCTTCGAAACGGCTGGTAGGAGGCTTTGGGAGGTATAGATATTTTAATCCCCTTAATCTCCATCAGCATCCACCCTAGCTAACTCAAGCACAACTATATTAGGCAGCAACAATAAAAATAATAATAGTCTTGGCTGGGCGCGGTGGTTCACGCCTGTAATCCCAGCACTTTGGGAGGTCGAGGCGGGCCCATCACCTCAGGTGGGGAGTTCGAGACCAGCCTGACCAACATGGTGAAACCCCATCTCTACTAAAAATACAAAATTAGCTGGGCATAGTGGTGCGTGCCTGTAATCCCAGCTACTTGGGGGGCTGAGGCAGCAGAATCGCTTGAACCCAGAAGGCAGAGGTTGCAGCGAGCCGAGATCGTGCCATTGCACTCTAGCCTGGGCAACAAGAGCAAAACTCCATCTCAAAACAACAACAACAACAACAACAACACAATAATAATAACAGTCTTTAATATGGCCAACGTGTGACTAAAAATACCTGAAGAAAATCTTGCTTTTTTTTTTTTTTTTGAGACAGAGTCTCACTCTGTCACCCAGGCTGGAGTGCAATGGCACAATCACGGCTCACTACAGCTTTGACTGCCCAGGCTCAAACGCAATCCTGGCCGGGCACGGTGGCTCATGCCTGTAATCCCAACGCTTTGGGAGGCCGAGGCAGGTGGATCACCAGGTCAAGAGATAGAGACCATCCTAGCCAACATGGTGAAACCCTGTCTCTACTAAAAATACAAAAATTAGCTGAGTGTGGTGGCACGCGCCTGTAGTCCCAGCTACTTGGGAGCCTGAGGCAGTAAAATCACTTAACCTGGGAGGTGGAGGTTGCAGGGAGCCGAGATCGAGCCACTGCACTCCAGCCTGGTGACAGAGTGAGACTCCAAAGAGCTGGGATTACAGGCATGAGCCACCGTGCCCGGCCAGGGAGTTGTTTTTTTTTTTTTAATTGCAAAGAGATGTTGAATTTTGTCAGATGCTTTTTCTGTTTCTATTGAGATGACCATATGATTTTTGTCCTTCATTCTGTTAATGTGATATATTGCATGTATTAATTTGCATATGTTAAACCATCTTTGCTTCCCTGGGATAAGTCCCACTTGATCATCCTGTATAATCTTTTTGATGTGCTATTGGATTTGGTTTGCAGTATTTTGTTGAGGATTTTTGCATCTGTGTTTATCAGGGATCTTGACCTGTAGTTTTCTCTTTCTTCTGTCCTTGTCTGGTTTTAGTATGAGGATGGTGCTGGCCTCACAGAATCAGTTTGGAAAAATTCCTTCCCCTTCAATTTTTTTGGATTCGTTTGAGAAATACTGGAATTTGTTCTCCCTTAAAAGTTTGGTAGAATCAAATCCAAGACGGGGATGATGGGAACCTCTAATTTTCAGGCAGACTGGACAGTTGTTGGTAATCAGGTGACCTAGTAGTTGTCATTGGCATCTGAAGAGGTGGGCAGTCTTGTGGGACTCAGCAATTAAACTGTAAGGTCTGTGCTAACCTAGGTTAGTGTCAGAATTGAATTCAATTGTAGGACACCCATGTAGGGAGGGTTGGAGAAGTGGTGTCAGAAAAACTCCACATATTTTGTGTTAAAAATGAAACATTCTGGAAGTATTGAGTGTTGTGAGAGTATATTTTTTTAAAACCAGTTTGTCTTCCCTATGCAACTGTATAAAAAGTCATATCAAGTCTCACTCCCCCCGCCACCCCAATCACTATAGGTTATCACTATAGGTATTGTTTCCCGTTCACGTTTCCAATACTTCTTTTTTCCTATCTTTTCCTTTTTTTAGTGAATATAAACAAATGCTTATATCTAATCTAATTTCCTTTTCTTTTTTAGACAAACTATATGTTACACTGTTCTGTACTTTCCATTTTTTATATATTCCAGAGTTAATTTCATTCTGTAGAGAGCTTCCTCTTTTTTTTTTTTCTGCTGTGTGTGTATGGGCTGCATAAAACTTTATGATGTGACTGTGGTGATTTGAGCTGCTACTTTTATCAAATACTAAGCATCTATATGGAGGTTAATTTCTTTTTTTTTTTTGAGATGAAGTCTCACTCTGTCACCAGGCTGGAGTGCAGTGGCACAATCTCGGCTCACTGCAACCTCTGCCTCCCTGGTTCAAGCATTTCTCCTGCCTCAGCCTCCCGAATAGCTGGGACTACAGGCACGTGCCACTACGCCCAGCTAACTTTTGTATTTTTAGTAGAGATGGGGTTTCACCATGTTGGCCAGGATGGTCTCGATCTCTTGACCTCGTGATCCACCTGCCTCAGCCTCCCAAAGTGCTGGGATTACAGGCATGAGCCACTGCGCCTGGCCGGGATGTTAATTAATTTATTTATTTCTTTTTTCTTTTTGAGAGAGAGTTTTGCTCTTGTTGCCTAGGCTGGAGTGCAGTGGCTTAATCTCGGCTCACTGCAACCTCCGACTCCCAGGTTCAAGCGATTCTCCTGCCTCAGCCTCCTGAGTAGCTGGGATGACAGGCATGTGCCACCATGCCCAGCTAATTTTTTGTATTTTTAGTAGAGATGGGGTTTCATCATGTTGGCCAGGCTGGTCTTGAACTCCTGACCTCAGGTGATCCACCCACCTTGGCCACCCAAAGGGCTGGGCGTGAGCAACCGCGCCCGGCCATGGATGTTTATTTCTCCATTTCCCATCCTCCTCCCTTGGTCTGTCTCTCTAACCACACACAAATAGCACCCTGTTTTAAGCATAGAGGCTTTATCATGTACCTCATATAACTTCATGTAATTTCAATTCTACTTTCTGTCTCTATGAATACACCTATTCTAGGCACCTCACATAAGTGGATTCATACAGTATTTGTCCTTTTGGTCTGGCTTATCTCACTTCGTATAGTGTTGAAAAAGAAAGATATGAGGAATGAAAAGAAAAGAAAAAAAAAAAAAAAAAAAAAAAGAAAAGAAACTTTTTATCTGAGGAATGCAAGCCCTCTTTATATGATCAGGCCCAGAGAGGCATTGGGATGACACAGCTGTTGTGTTGGCTCATGCCTATAATCCCAGCACTTTGGGAGGCCTCGGTGGGAGGATTACTTGAGGCCTGGAGTTTGAAAGTAGACTGGGCAACATAGCTAAACCCCCTCTCTATAAATTTTTTTTTTCAATTAGCCAGGTGTGGTGGTACACACTGATAGTCCCAGCTACTCATATGGCCTAGGCGGAAGGATGCTTAAGTCCAGGAGTTTGAGGCTGCTATGATTATACCTCTGCATTCCAGCCTGGGTGACAGAGCAAGACCTTGTCTCTAAAAAAAAAAAAAAAAAAAAAGGCCGGGTGCGGTGGCTCACACCTGAAATCCCAGCACTTTGGGAGGCCAAGGCAGGCAGATCACTTGAGGTCAGGAGTTCAAGACCAGCCTGGCCAACATGGTGAAACCCTGTCTCTACTTTAAAAAAAAAAAGAAAGAAAAATTAGCTGGGCGTGGTAGTGGGTGCCTGTAATCGCAGCTACTAGGGAGGCTGAGGCAGGAGAATCACTTGAACCCGGGAGGCAGAGGTTGCAGTGAGCCGAGATTGCACCACTGCACTCCAGCTTGGGCAACAGAGGGAGACCCCATCTCAAAATAAATAAATAAAAATTAAAAAAATAAATTTAAAAAAAAAAGAAATGAGTTTTTTCTGCTCTAAAATCAAAAGTTTGCAAGCTGCATTCCTTTCTGGAGGCTCTGGAGAATTTGTTTTTTTCATTTTCCAAGTTGGAGAAGCTGCCTGCATTCCTCAGCTCATGGACTCCTTTCATCTTTACACCCAGTAATGGCTGGTCATGTGTTTCTCACAGCACACAATTCCAACACTGACTTTTATGCCTTCTTCTTCATTTCAGACCCCATGTGATTACACTGGGTCTAACTGGACAATCCAGTATAATCCCCCTATGTTAAGGTCAGCCAATTAGCAATTTTACCTGTTAATTTAATTCCACTTGCCATGTAACATAGTATATTCACAAGTCCCAGGAACTAGCATGTGGGTATTTCGGGGGGAACATTATCCTGCCTACTTTAGATGTTGAGGTCATTCAAGAGGAAAATGATAGTTTTGTTAACATGTGATGTTAGAACAACTGCATTTCCATCTGGAAAATAATAACTTTGAACATTACCTCACATACACAAAAACTAACTTCAAGTGGATTATCGATAGACCAAAAATAAAAACTAAAACTATACAACCTTTAGAATAAAACATAGGAGAAATTCTTCACAACACTAGGGGAGGCAAAGATTGTTAGAAAGACCAGAAAGCATGAAGCACATTTTAAAGGTGAGAAATTGAATTTCATCAAAAGTAAAAACTGCTTTTTGAAAGACATCATGAAGAAACTGAGGGCTGGGCACAGTGACTCACACCTGTAATAACACAGTGAGACCCCATCTCCACAAAACACAAGAAAATTAATTGGGGGTGGTGGTGCACACCTGCAGTCCCAGCTACTCAGGAGGATCGACTAAACCCAGGAGGTCAAGGCTGTGGTGAGCTATGTTCACACCACTGCACTCCAGACTAGGCAACAGAGCAAGACGCTGTCTCAAAAAAAAAAAAAAAAAAAAAACTGAGAAGGTAAGCCCCAGGCAGGGAGAGAATATTTGCAATTTGCAATATGTATATTTGGCAAAGGACTTTTACCCAAACATATAAAGAATTATTACAACTCAATAATAAGATAACCAATTTTAAAATAAGAAAATTTTATTTATTTATTTATTTATTTATTATTTTTTGAGATGCAGTTTTGCTCTTGTTGCCCTGGCTGGAGTGCAACAGTGTGATCTCGGCTCACAGCAACCTCTGCCTCCCTGGTTCAAGTGATTCTCCTGCAGGGATTACAGGCATGCGCTGCCACGCCCGGCCAATTTTGTATTTTTAGTAGAGACGGTGTTTCTCCACGTTGGTCAGGCTGGTCTCGAATTCCCAACCTCAGGTGATCTGCCCGCCTCAGCCTCCCAAAGTGCTGGGATTACAGGCGTGAGCCACTGCGCCCAGCCGAATATTTTCAATAGATGTCACAAAAGAAGATAAAAGAATGGCAAATAAGTATATGAAAGTATGCTAAGTTCATTGACATCAGGAAATGCAAATTAAAAACATAATTTGATACTACTGCTCATTCCTTAGAATAGTCAGTAGATGCGAGATGTGGGGATGGGGAGGTGGAGATTGACTTAACAATGTGGGGGGCAGAGGGCAGTGAATAAAAATATTCTGTATCTGCCAGGCACGGTGGCTCACCCTTGTAATCTCAGCACTTTGAGAGGCCGAGGCGAGCGGATCACGAAGTCAGAAGTTCGAGGTCAGGAGTTCGAGACCAGCCTGGCCAACACAGTGAAACCCTGTCTCTACTAAAAATACAAAAATTAGCCAGGCATGGTGGCGGGCGCCTGTAATACCAGCTACTTGGAAGGCTGAGGCAGGAGAATCGCTTGAACCCAGGAGGAGGAGCTTGCAGTGAGCCGAGATCGCACCACTGCAGTCCAGTCTGAGTGACAGAGCTAGACTCCAACTCAAAAAAAAAAAAAACAAAAAAAAAATTCTATATCCAGTAACACTAAGGATAAATGCTTGAGGGGATAGACACTCTATTTTACATGATATGATTCTTACGCATTGCATGCCTGTATCAAAACATCTCATGTACCCCATAAATATATACAACTACTATGTACCCACAAAAATTTAACTAAAAAGGTTAAAAATTTTTTTAATTTTAAAAAATGTTCTATATCCTGATTACGATGGTGGTGACAAGGATTTAGACATTTGTTGAAACTTACCGAACAGTTCACTTAAAATGAGTGCATTTTATTGTATCTAAATTATGCTTCGGTAAAGTTGATTTTTAAACAATATGCATACAAATATAATTTACAAACTATAACATTAGCTCGTTTATGGTGTACCATTCACTTTCAGTGTATTGAGATGTGCAAACATTATTATCTAATTCAAGAAGCTTTGCATTACCCCAAAAATGAACTCTTTAGCTATTACCAGTCACTCACAGTTCCCCCTAATCCTGCTAGTCCTAAAAAACTCTAACTTACTCCTCTTCCGTGGATTTGCCTATTTTAAATATTTCATATAAATGCAATCATACAGTATGTGGTTCATCCACGGATGAAGGCAAAAATGACGATTTAGTCAGTCTAGCATTCTCAGAGAGGGTTATAACGCCTAGTAGAGTCTGGGGTCCTGGGTGCGTTCTGCACTGTGGGTCGGCTTGGGGCAGAAAGTCATTTAAGCGACCTCCCTCCACTTGCCTCTGCGCCTCACCCCTTCCTGCTCTAGACTACAGTTCCCAGAAATCCTTGCGGCTCTAATCAACTTCTGGCCCGAAGCTGGCGACCTTTTCCTGTTTCTCAGGGAACTCCCTGGGATTGGCCGGTACCATGGAGGAAGATTGTCTTCAGGGTGCAGGGCCAGCGTCCTACGGCAGTTTCACTCTGAGCCTGTGTCTGGATCACGGAGACGCGGGGTAGCCGTTCGGAGTGCGGAGCAGGGATGTCCCCGAGCTGTGCAGCTGCAGGAAGCCGAAAAACCGAGCGCCATCTTTTCGGCGCGGTCCTACTCCGGACTGTATTTCCCAGAGGCCCCCGCGAGTCCAGGGCAGCCCCTTCATTTGCCTGCTGGACCCTCGGCCTCAAGAGTAGGGGAAGTGCGCGGAGAGCGGCCTGGGTCTTGCGGGCTCGGCTGGGGCCCGCAGGTAAGTGCCTGGGAGTTTGAAGGGACTGACCAGGCTGGTCTGGAGTGTCGGGCATACATGAGTTGGTCGGGCTGATGGAGGGGGTGGTGGGGAGGCGGGCGCGAGGCGTGGGCTTCCGTGTGTGAGTGTGACCTTATGTGACTGTGCCTCGCTGTGTGCGCGGGTGTGATTGTGTATCCTCGTTGTAGTTCTGTGATTGTAACAATGTAAGGCTGTATGTGTAGGTATTACTGTGTCCCGTGTTGGGACTGTGTGTGTGGCTGTGTAACTTTGCGTGACATTGCGGAGGGTGTTTGTGTGGAGAGAATCTGATGATGAGGCTGTGACTGTGTGTTAGTCTGAGGGGTGCGTGTGTAATTGTGTTTGTATGACTGTTAGCAGCACTTAAGTGTACTGGATGCCTTACTGAGTAAATCTACTACCCAGAAATAACCCAGTAACGTGAGAATGTGAGAGTGTGACCATGTAACTTTATGTGGCACTGTGTCTGCGGTTAGAAAGTGCGTGTAATTGTGCCGGGGTGATAATATGTGTGTCCTAGTGGTCATTGTGTTATTTTGAATGTGTGATTGTGTGTAGTGCTCAATAGGGGTCCTGGGGAGGGGGGAACTGTAACTTTGTGTGGCTCAGTAGTGAGTGTGGTATTGTGACTATCTGTAGCACTCTGGTTTTGAATGGTGCTATGTTTGAGGGGTCTGTAAACATGCTGTGACTGTGACTTATCCTCAAGGTAGATGTGGAACAATGATTGTATGACCATATATAGTGTTATTGTTTGGGTGAGGTGTGCCTGTGGAGGTCTATGTGGGTCCCCATGGTGGCTGGGTGACTGCAGCATTGGGTAGGGGGTGCTTGTGACTCTCCTTGTGACTCCAGCTCTCCCTGTGAAGTCAGGACAGAATCTCATGGAGAGGAGAGACCTCACTCCTCTGATACCAAGAATGCTCATGACAGCCGACACTTCTCCGTTTTTGTTTTGTTTTGTTTTAAGGCGGAGTTTCGCTGTTGTTGCCCAGGCTGGAGTGCAATGGCGCAATCTCAGCTCACCGCAACCTCTGCCTCCCTGGTTCAAGCGATTCTCCTGCCTCAGCCTCCCGAGTAGCTGGGATTACAGGCATGCGTCACCACGCCCTGCTAATCTTTTTTTTTAGTAGAGACGGGGTTTCTCCATGTTGGTCAGGCTGGTCTCGAACTCCCCACCTCAGGTGATCTGCCTGCCTCGGCCTCCCAAAGTGCTGGGATTACAGGCGTGAGCCACCAAGCCGGGCCGCCTACACTTCTCTGACCTCCCCCATCCCTTCTTCTCTCCATAGATAGTAGCTGTAGATCCAAAACGACCTCTGATCTGCTCAGTCTGGGCCACAAGAAAGGCCTGGCATCTCATCATTCCTTTCTTCTTCAGCTCTGCTCTCCTCAAGAGAGTTACCCAGAGGAAGAATGGCTGTTGACCAAACCAAATACAAGGTGCATTGGGTTTCCTTTTTGCTTCTCTTCTCTGGATAGTCGTGGTTAACAGAGTGTCAGCAAGTGACCTGGTTCTTACAAGTTTCTATTCAAGAAAATGATGAGAAGCCTTGGGGTAGATGCAGAGAGCCCAGTAGTCTGTTAACTTCTTTCTGCAAAATGTTCACTTATTAATTTAGAAAATAGAACAGTTTTCCCAGTGTACTAAAGTTTTGTTTTTTAAACACACACACACTCCTCTGTCTCACACACACCCACCCACACAATTCCAAAGAATTTAGAAAATAGGGAGTTACAGGCCAGGTGCGGTGGCTCACACCTGTAATCCCAGCACTTTGGGAGGCCGAGGTGGGCGGATCACGAGGTCAGGAGATCGAGACCATCCTGGCTAACACGGTGAAACCCCGTCTCTACTAAAAATACAAAAAAAATTAGCTGTGTGTGATGGCGGGCACCTGTAGTCCCAGCTATGCGGGAGGTTGAGGCAGGAGAATGGCATGAACCCGGGAGGCGGAGCTTGCAGTGAGCCGAGATCTCGCCACTGCACTCCAGCCTGGGCAACAGAGCGAGACTCCGTCTCAAAAAAAAAAAAAAAAGAAAGAAAAGAAAATAGGGAGTTACAAACAGCAAAAGTAAATCTACTACCCAGAAATAACCCAGTAATATTTTGATCTATTTCCTTCTAGTAAGTTTCCTTTTTTTTTTTTTTTTTTTTTTGAGACGGAGTCTTGCCCTGTCACCCAGGCTGGAGTGCAGTGGTGCAATCTCGGCTCACTGCAAGCTCCGCCTCCCGGGTTCACGCCATTCTCCTGCCTCAGCCTCTCCGAGTAGCTGGGACTACAGGCGCCCGCCACCACGCCCGGCTAATTTTTTTGTATTTTTAGTAGAGACGGGGTTTCACCGTGGTCTCGATCTCCTGACCTCGTGATCCGCCCGCCTCGGCCTCCCAAAGTGCTGGGATTACAAGCGTGAGCCACCGCGCCCGGCCCCTTCTAGTAAGTTTCCTATGCACATATACATTATTTTGAAGATTGGAATCTTATGACATTTACCATTTCATGTCTTGTATTTTCACTAAAAATTATGTATGGTTCTTATATTTGGTTTTCTTTTTTTTTTTTCTTGAGATGGAGTCTCGCTCTGTTGCCCAGGCTGGAGTGCAATGGCGCGTTCTCAGTGCACCCAGGCTGGAGTGCAATGGCTAGATCTCAGCTCACTGCAACCCCCCGCCTCCCGAGTTCAAGTGATTCTCCCGCCCCAGCCTCCTGAGTAGCTGTGATTACAGGCGCTTGCCATCATGCCTGGCTAATTTTTATATTTTTGTAGAGACGGGGTTTCACCATGTTGGCCAGGCTGTTCTTGAACTCCTGACCTCAGGCGAGGCCTCCCAAAGTGCTGGGTTTACAGGTGTGAGCCACTGCTCCTGGCCTATATTTGTTTTTTTTTTTTGTTTGTTTAATCCCTTTATATTACGTAATGCAGAAAAATAGTTAAAATATAGATGTATAGTTTCAGAAGTAATTATAAAGAGACCCTCTGCATAACAAAAACTTGCTTCAGCAGTCCAGGAAAGCCCTCTAGTCTTTTCCCCAGAATAAACTTATCCTACCTCCCTCTTTTGGTAACACTTATCCTGACTTTGGTAATCATTATTTTCTTCTTGACTTTTTTTAAAAAGTTTTGTTTTGTTTTGTTTTTTACCAGATATCTGCTTATCCCTAAACAATATAGTTTAGTTTTGCCTTTTTAACACTATATAAATTAAATTGTACTGTAGGATGTTGTTTTGAGTCTTGCCTTTCTTATAAAATACTATATTTGTTAGCCTCACCCTTGCTGTTATACATAGCTGCAGTTCAGACATTGGTTATTTCCTGTATGACAGGGCTGCTGTGAAAATGTTTTTACAAGTATACCAGTATATATATATATATATATATGCATACCTTCCTAAGATATAAGTGTATGAAGGAATTGCTGGGCCATGCAGTATGTTTTGCATCTTTAAATTTCCTAGATAATGCTGAACCGATCTACAATATAGTTTTACAAATTAAATTCCTACTGACAGTTTATAAACATTATAGTCATCTTGTAGTCTAACACATGGTCATTTGGTATTCTAATCTTTAATGAATCTGCTGATACCATGATATATCATATTGTTTTAAAAGTGTAACATACATTCTGGGGCCAGGCATGGTGACTCATGCCTGTAATCCCAGCACTTTGGGAGGCCTGTTGGGCAGATCGTTTGAGACAAGCCCGGGCAAGATGGTGAAACCCCATCTCTACAGAAAGTACAAAAATTAACCAGGCGTGGTTACATGCTGCTATTGTCCCAGGTATTCAGGGGATAAGGTGGGAGGATTGCTGGAACCTAGGGAGGTTGAGGCTGCAGTGAGCTGTGATTGCACCACTGCCTTCCAGGCTGGGCAACAGAGCAAGACCCTGTCTCAAATATATATATATATAACATACATTCTGAAAAGTACAAAATCAAGGTATATGACCTGATGACTTGTATAAAAGTGAGCATATTCCCGGCCTGGTGCGGTGGCTCGTGCCTGTAATCCCAGCACTTTGGGAGGCCAAGGCAGGCAAATCACGAGGTCAGGAGATCGAGACCATCCTGGCTAACACGGTGAAACACCGTCTCTACTAAAAAAAAAAAAAGTACGAAAAATTAGCCAGGCCTGGTGGTGGGCACCTATAGTCCCAGCTACTTGGGAGGCTGAGGCAGGAGAATGGCGTGAACCCGGGAGGTGGAGCTTGCAATGAGCCGAGATTGTGCCACTGCACTCCAGCCTGGCCGACAGAGTGAGACTCTGTCTCAAAAAAAAAAAAAAAAAGTAAGCATATTCCTTTGACCAGACCTCAAATCTGGTAAGGAAATAGAACATAACTGGCATTACAGAAGCCCAAGTCTTGTCCAGTTCACTCACTACCCACTTCTCCCAAAGAGAACTATTATTTTGTCTTCTATAGCCATAGACTAATGTTACCTATACTTGAATTTTGCTTGGCTTCTTTTTTCACTTTTGTTTTCCTACTGTCAGTTTCACTTGGACATGATGCTTGGCTTCTTTTGCTCAATATTATATTTCATATGTAATATGAATGTATTCTGTAATATGTAGTATAAATATATAAAATTCATCCATGTTGCTGCACGTTAGTTATAGGTGATATGATGAATATAGTGAACACATTATTATTGCTGTTTAAAATTCTTTTGTGTGAATATAACACTTTGTTTTTGAGACAGTTTTGCTGTTGTTGCCCAAGGTGGAGTACAATGGCGCCATCTCTGCTCACCACAACCTCCACCTCCTGGGTTCAAGCAATTCTCGTGCCTCAGCCTCTCGAGTAGCTGAGATTACAGGTGCACGCCACCACTCCCAGCTAATTTTTTGTATTTTTAATACAAATGGGGTTTCACCGTGTTAGCCAGGCTGGTCTCAAACTCCTGACCTCAGGTGATCCGCCCGCCTCAGCCTCCCAAAGTGGTGGGATTACAGGTGTGAGCCACTGTGCCCGGCTGAATATGACACATTTTACTTATCCATTCCATTATTGATTGGCATTTGATTTCATATTGAGGCTGTTATGAAAAATGCTGCTGGGAACATTCTTTTATGTGTTTTTTGGTGCACATATGAATGCATTTGTCTTGGGTGTATTTCTAGGAGTGAAATTGCTGGGTCATGGTTTATGTGTATGTTCAGCTCTAATAGATACTGACAGTTTTCTGAAATAGTGGTATCAATCTATATTCCAAACTGCAGTGTAGACTTTATGACAAGAATAGATTTTACAACAAGAAGCTTTACTAGAGATAAAGAGGAATAGTTTATAATAAAAAGATCAATTCACCAGTAAGATATAACACTTCTGAATTTATATGCTTTCATAAAATGGCTTCAAATATGTTTGACATAACTAAAAGAAGTAGTAGATAAATCACAATCTTAGTGGGGAGTTTTTAGCACTCTTCTCAATAGCTGATAGAACAAGTGACAAACCCAATAAAGCTATATGGTATTTGAACAGTGTGATTGACAAGCTTGACCTGATTGATATGTATAGAACAGTGTACCTTACAACTACATAATATACATGCTTTTCAAATGCATATGAGACATTTATTCAAATTGATCATATGCTGGACCACAAAGGGAGTCTCAATAAATTTCAAAGGAATGAAATAACACTGTAACTTTCCTGACCACAGTAGGTTAAGCTAGAAGTCAATAACAAGAAGATAATTAGAAATATTCCAGCCAGGTGTGGTGACTCATGCCTGTAATCCCAGCACTTTAGGAAACCGAGGCAGGAGGATTGCTTGAACCCAGGAGTTTGAGACCACCCTGGGCAATATAGCAAGACCCCATTTCTAAATAAAAAAAACAAAAATTAAAGAAATATCCCAATGTTTGGGATTTAAGCAATGTATTTATAAATAACTGGTGACTCAAAGAATAAATTGTGATAGATATTTAAAATATTTTAAACTGAGTGATAATGAAAAGTAACATACCAAAATTACATTTCTAAAGCTGAATATGAGGAAAATATATAGCTGTAAATGCATATGTTAGAAAAAAATGAATGTTGGGCGGGCGCCATGGCTCACATCTGTAATCCCAGCACTTTGGGAGGCCCAGGCGGGTGGATCGTGAGGTCAGGAGTTCAAGACTAGCCTGGCCAATATAGTGAAACCCCATCTCTACTAAAAATACAAAAAAAGGTAGCCGGGTATGGTGGCGGACGCCTGTAATCTCAGCTACTCGGGAGGCTGAGGCAGAGAGTTGCTTGAACCTGGTAGGCAGAGGTTGCAGTGAGCCAAGATCACACACTGCACTCCAGCCTGGGCGGCAGAGTAAGACTCCATCTCAAAAAAAAAAAAAAAGAAAAAAGTGAATGTTGAAAAATTAATGATCTATGTATTCATCTCAAGAAGCTAAGGAAAAGTCTAGAAAGTTAAACCCCCAAAATTAAAATCTAGGAAATAATAAGAATAAAAGCCCAAATATAAAGTTTTTAGTTTATTTTGTATTGCATATATTTAAGGTATACGTGTTTTGATGTACATAACGAACATATATTGAAATACAAAATGAATGTACAATGAAGAAAACTAACAAAGGCAAAAGCTTATTTTTGGGAATTAATAAAATTAATAAATCTCTAACAAAACTTAAAATATGAAGTAACAGAAAAATTGCCAATATCTGATAAGAGGAAAATTAAACCAACCACAGACTTAACTTAAAGGCTGAGGGCTCAATTAATTAATTAGTGTTTGGTACCTGGGACTTGGTTCCACAAAATAAGCTCATTGGAATCTGAACCACTGATCATTATACTGGGTCCCTTTTTATACTTCATTGAACATGTAAATTTTTCTGGTTTTTTGTTTTTTTCTTTTTTTTAGAGAGGGGCCTCTCACTCTGTCACCCCGGTTGGAGTGCATTGGCACAGTCACAGCTCACTGCAAACTTGACCTCCCAGGCTCAAGTGATTCTCCCACCACAGCCTCCCAGGTAGCTGGGACTACAGACAACGTGCCACCATGCCTGGCTAGCTTTTTTTTTTTCCAATGATTTTGTTTTCATTTTAATTGTGGTATAAAACACAATATAAAATTTACCATCTTAACCTTTTTTTTTTTTTTAGGCAGAGTCTCACTCTGTCGCCCAAGCCGGAGTGCAGTGGCATGATCTCAGCTCACTGCAGCCTCTGACTCCCAGGTTCAAGCGATTCTCTTGCCTCAGCCTCCTGAGTAGCTGGGATTACAGGCACGTGCCACCACGCCTGGCTAATTTTTGTATTTTTACTAGAGACGGGGTTTCACCATGTTGGTCAGGCTGGTCTTGAACTCTTGACCTCGTGATCGCCTGCCTTGGCCTCCCAAAGTGGTGGGATTACAGGCATGAGCCACTATGCCTGGCCATCTTAATAAATTTTTTTTTTTGAGGTGAGTTTTGCTCTTATTGCCCAGGCTGAAGTGCAATGGTGCGATCTTGGCTCACTGCAGCCTCTGCCTCCCAGGTTCAAGTGATCTCCTGCCTCAGCCTCCCGAGTAGCTGGGATTACAGGCATGCGCCACCAACCCCAGGTAATTTTGTATTTTTAGTAGAGACAGGGTTTCTCCATGTTGGTCAGGCTCGTCCCGAACTCCCGACCTCAGGTGATCCACCCACCTTGGCCTCCCAAAGTGCTGGGATTACAGGTGTGAAACACGACACCAAGCTAATCATTTTTAAATGTGCATTCCAATGTTAAGTATATTCATATTGTTGTACAACAGATCTTTAGAACTTTTTCATCTTGCAAACTAAATTATAACTATTAAGCTACAATGTCCCATTTCCCTCTTTCCCCAGCTCCTGGCAGCCACTGTTCTACTTTCTGTTTTTATGAGTTTGTCTACCTTAGATACTTTTGTAAGTGGAATCATATATAATAGTATTTGTCTTTTTGTGACTGGCTTCTTTCCAGTCACAATACCCCAAGATAGAAAGGGGATTCACTGCGGTTTGTCAGTAGACACACACAAACCCAAGTAGTAATGGGTTACAATATAATAATGAATTAGTTAAATGCTTTGATAAATTAGCTTGACATGTTATTTTTTATTATCATTCAGTTTTTTTATTTTATTTTATTTTATTTTTGAAAAGGAGTCTCGCTCTGTCACCAGGCTAGAGTGCAATGGTGCAATCTCAGCTCACTGCAACCTCTGCCTCCTGGGTTCAAGCGATTCCCCTGCTTCAGCCTCCCAAGTAGCTGGGACTACAGGCGTGCATCACCACGCCCAACTAATTTTTTTTTTTTTTTTTGGATTTTAGTAGAGACGGGGTTTCACCATGTTGGCCAGGATGGTCTCGATCTCTTGACCTCATAAAATATTTTTAACTTCCATTGTAATTTATTCTTTGAGCCACCAGTTATTTATAAATATATTGCTTAAATCCCTGACTTAGCATAATGTCCTCAGGGTTCAAACATGTAGCATGTGACAGGACTTACTTTTTTGTTGTTGTTTATTTGTTTTAATATGCTTTATTTTTTAGGGTACTTTTAGGTTCACAGTAAAATTGAGCAGAAGGTACAGAGATTTCCCGTATGCCTCTTTCCCCTACACATCTGGTCTTCCCCATCATCAACATCCCCCACCAGAGTGGTACATGTATTACAACTAATGAACCCACATGGACACATCATTATCACTCAGAGTCTATAGTTTACATTAGGGTTCACTCCTGGTGTTACGCATCCATGGGTTTGGACAAATGTATAATGACGTTTATCTCCATTATGATGTCATCCACATTAATTCCATTGCTCTAAAAGGCCTCTGTGCCCTGACTGATCCTCCCTCCCTGTCAATTCCTAATCTTTTTATTGTCTCCATAGTTTTACCTTTTCCAGAATGTTGTAATCATACAGTCTTTTTGAATTGGCTTCTTTCACTTAGTAATGTGCATTTAAGTTTGCTAAGCTGTTGATCATGAGACTGAGTCTCTTTTTATACTTCATCAGACATGTAAGTTTCTATTTTTAATATAGATTTTAATTTCTATAAGTCAGTTTATTTATTGGACAAGATGTGTGCTTTAAATTTTTGCATGGTCTGCAGTTTCACTATAAGATATATTGACCTGGGCTAGTGGTATTTTTAAAATTTATTTATTTATTCTTTTTTTGGGATATATTCTTGCTCTGTTGCCAGGCTGGAGTGCAGTGGCGCCATCTCAGCTCACTGCAGCCTCCACCTCCTGATTCTTCTGCCTCAGCCTCCCAAGTAGCTGGGACTACAGGCGTGCGTTACCACGCCCAGCTAATTTTTGTATTTTTAGTAAAGACAGAATTTCACCATGTTGGCCAGGATGGTCTTGATCTGTTGACCTCGTGATCTGCCCACCTCGGCCTCCCAAAGTGCTGGGATTACAGGCATGAGCCACCATGCCCAGCCATCTGGCCAGGCATTTTTTAAAAAACTTAAATCTCCCTTGTTAATATCACTATGTATTTATTAAGGGTTTAATATTGTTAATAGAATGTTTACTTCCTAGGTGATAATAGATTATGTGTAGGGTCCAGCCCTACAGGGCCAGTGGATTTTGCTCTTGGTGTATGGAGATGAGAGATTGTAGAAATAAAGACCCAAGACAGAGATAGAAGAAAAGACAGCTGGGCCCGGGGGACAACTACCACCAAGACGCGGAGACCGGTAGTGGCCCCGAATGCCTGGTCGCGCTGTTATTTATTGTATATAAGACAAAGGGGCAGGGTGTGGAGTGAGAGTCATCTCCAATGATAGGTAAGGTCGCGCGAGTCACGTGTCCATGAGACAGGTGGCCCTTCCCTATTTGATAGCTGAGGCAGAGAGAGAGAGGGGACAGTTTACGTCATAATTTTTTAAATGTATTTTGAAGACTTTAGTACTTTTACTAATTTTGTTACTGTTATTTAGAAGGCAGAGCCAGGTGTACAGGGCGGAACATGAAAGCGGACCAGAAGCATGACCGCTGAAGCACAGCATCACAGGAAGGCAGGCCTCTGGATGGCTGTGGGCGGGCCTGACTGACGTCAGGCCTTTTACAAGAGGTGGTGGAGCAGAGTGTTTTTTAACTCCCCCAGGGAAAGGGAGACTCCTTTTCCCGGTCTGTTAAGTAACGGGTGCCTTCCCAGGCACTGCCGCTACCGCTAGACCAAGGTCTGCTAAGTAACAGGTGCCTTCCCAGGCACTGGCGTTACCGCTAGACCAAGGAGCCCTCTAGTGGCCCTGTCTAGGCATAACAGAGGGCTCACATTTTTGTTTTTTTGGTCACTTTTTGTCGTGTCCTTTTAGTTTTTATCTCTGTACTGTGTTCCTTTAGTTTATATCCCTGTATGGCCTGGGTTTTTTTAGGTTATAACTGTAGAACAAAGATTATTATTGGAATAAAGAGTAATGCTACAAACTAATGATTAATATTTATATATAATTATAATTTATTTTTAGTATAACTATTTTTATTCTATATATTTTCTTTATTATACTAAAACAGCTTGTGCCCTTGGTCTCTTGCCTTAACACCTGGGTGGCTTGCCGCCTACAGTATGCAGTAAGCTCTCATTTGGAACATTTGGCTAATTTGTTATTTTATTGTATTCCATTTCTACTTGGTTTTGTGTGTGTCTACTAACTGCAGTGAATCCCCTTTTCATCTTGGGATATTGTGTGAGGCCACTGTTGTGATGGGTCCTTCTGGCTTTGGTACAGTTTTTCCTTTTTCTGGGACTAACTGGCTTTTTCAAAGTTCCCGAGTTTATTCTTTTTGTCTTGTGTAGATGGAAACAAGCCGCTAATACTAGAACTATAAAAAACAAGATAAGAAAAAAACACATATATAACCCTTCTCTAATTATTGTATGTAAAAAACTATTTTATTCACCCACCTTTTTGGTGCACTTTATAACAATTTTTTTCTTACATATTATTATGGACTTAGAGCATTTCACAGCTATTTCAACTGACTGATAGCTGTTAAAGACTCTATCATAGTGTGGAGGAGTGGCAGAAGTATTCTGTTTATTGTTGTCTAAGTTTTCATTAGTTGGCTAATGGGATCCCCTCTTAGGAGACTCTTAAAAGGAGTCCTTTCAGCACAGATATTTTTAAAAACAGCCTCCCCTTTTGGCAACGGCAAAAGGTTGAATTTCTTTTTTCTTTTTTTTTTTTGAGACAGAGTTTCACTCTTGTTGCCCAGGCTGGAGTGCAATGGCGTGATCTCGGCTCATTGCAACCTCCACCTCCTGGGTTCAAGCGATTCTTTTGCCTCAGCCTCCTGAGTAGCTGGGACTACAGGCATATGTCACCACGCCTGGCTAATTTTGTATTTTTTTTTTTAGTAGAGACAGTTTCTCCATGTTGGTCAGGCTGATGTTGGTCGGGCTGGTCTCGAACTCCCGACCTCAGGCAGGTGGTCTACTTGCCTCAGCCTCCCAAAGTGCTGAGATTACAGGCTGTGAGCCACCGCACCCAGCCATTTTTTTTTTTTTTTTTTTTTTTTTGAGTCAGAGTCTCACCCTATCACCCAGGTTGGAGTGCGATGGCACAATCTCGGCTCACTGCAACCTCTGCCTCCCAGGTTCAAGGGATTCTTGTGCCTCAGCCTCCCAAGTAGCTGGGATTACAAGCATATATATATATATATATATATATGTATATATATGTATATATATGTGTATATATATGTGTGTATATATATATATATATATTTTTTTTTTTAAATAAAACAGCTAGAAGAATTAGTGCCCCCTGCATCCCTGTGTGTTTAGGGGTGGGTGCGGGTGTTGTGTGTGTGCATGTGGTGAGGGAAGTTGACTTTTTGAGGGTTGAGAAACAAAAAGACTTGATTAGGGAAGTCTTTGGTCTTTCTGATCTGAGTGCACTGTGTTCCTGGCCAAAGGGCACCACTTGTGTGAGTCTGGTTTGGGGACCTGAGGGCTGCAAAGGAGGTCATGGTAGCTCAGTCTTGGGTTATAGTAGGTCAGTAGCTCAGGGCAGGCCATAGTAGCTCAATCGTGGTTCAGAGCAACATCACTGAGGTGGGACAAGGTGTGGCCCGAATCCCTTGGCTAAGGCAGGAACTTAGGTTGTTTGCATGAGTGAGAATGAATCTGGGTCCTTGTCTTGCTGCAGCTAAAGCCTGAGGTTTGTAGGATTGAGGAAGGAGTAGGATTTGTTCCATATTCCCACTAACTAGAGTTATATCTTAAGACCAAGAAGTATGGAGGTAGTTTTATCTGGCTTCTAGTGTGATTTCTAGAGGGTTTTACTTCCCCAGTCATGCAATCTCAGAACACTATCCTTTTTCAGGAGAACGGCCTCAAGGAAGACTAACCATCTGCAATACTGGAAGCCATGGCTGAGGTGAGTTGATGCTTTTTCTTGCCTTCCTGACATTTAGTTTAAAAAAAAAAAAAAAAAAAGACAGCATTTGCTTTCCTTATCCTGACATATCTGGCTAACAGAGTTCCCCTTCAGAATCCTTGTCCCCATTTTTTCTTAGCAAGATAATCCTATACCATCTCTAAGTATCCCTTTTATTTTTATAAATCAACCAGCATTAATAATTTCATTCTGTAAATACCTGAGCATCTCTTTTTTTGAACTCTTTCCCAAGGCCTATGATAGGGGATGAATTATCTCAAGGAAGCAAGAATAGATTTGTAAAATGAACTTACCCTGTCTGGACCATTATTTGATGAGTTGAAGGTGTGAGTTACTTAGCTGGAAATATAGAAAAGCCAAGATTATCTCTACAGAGTAGCATTCTCCAGTAAGATAGGATGAAATGTGGTGCTGGTAGTTCCAAATGTTGGATTGTTGCAAGATCTGGTTTAGGCACCTTTGGGGATCATGAGGTTGGTGGCTGATACAGATCTCTGCAACTCTGTAAGAACATCCTGGAGAGAAGTCCAATTTGAGGTTGGATAGGAAGTTTGGATTGCAAGGAATTTCTGTGAATCATTGAGTTTTCTGTATCTCAGAATGAAGGATAGTGATAATGGATGTTTACAATGGTTCAGCCAATGCATAAGTCATTTAGGTCACACCATCAGAGCTCAGAAGAACCTTTTAAGTCTTATCCAGTAATATCTATATTGTAGAAAATTCTACCACCAGAAAAATAATTATTAAAGAATTTGTAAAAGGCCAGGTGCGGTGGTTCACGCCTGTAATCTCAGCACTTTGGGAAGCGGAGGCGGGCGGATCACCTGAGGTCAAGAGTTAGAGACTAGGCTGGCCAACATGGTGAAACCCCTTGTCTACTAAAAATACAAAAAATTAGGCAGGCGTGGTGGCACATTCCTTTAGTCCCAGCTACTCGGGAGGCTGAGGCAGGAGAATCCTTGAACCTGGGAGGCAGAGATTGCAGTGAGCCAAGATCACGCCACTGTACTCCAGCCTGGGTGAAATCTCAAAAAAATAAAAATAAATAAAATAACTTTACATATATCTTTTTTGTAGCTTTGATTGATGCTCTAAGATTACATGGGGGTAGTTTAGAATATATTAGATGAAGGACAACTTTGGACATAACCCAGACCAAGAGTTGAGAACTTTTGCATCAGGCACAAGCAAACTGATTATAGTTGTGTTATACAGATCATGTAGCTGCTGTGTAATGTGACCTTAAATAGTCTTCCTGCATAGGACGAGCAAAAGGGGATGATTCATTAATAAGATAGTGATTTAAGACATTCCCTGGCTACCCCTTGCATTGTTAGGTGTTGTCTTTAGCAGAATCATGAAAACCTTTTTTCTCCCTTAATAAAGAAGAAAAATTGATGGCCTGAGAAATCTTTCTCTGCTTTTCAATTTTATGAATTTTTTCAGAAGTTGTAACTATTATTACTGACTTTTTACTCATTTGATAAACATTAACTATTTTTGTTTTCGTCAGATAAATTATTGACAAAACTAATTAGTATTTTTTTATAAGTAAAACATTTTCCTTTTTTCCTCAAAATGTTTTTTTTTTTTTTTTTGGAGACGGAGTCTCACTCTGTTGCCCAGGCTAGAGTGCAGTGGCACGATCTCGACTCACTGGAACCTCCGCCTCCCAGGTTCAAGCAATTCTCTGCCTCAGCCTCCCGAGTAGCTGGCATTACAGGCAACCGCCACCACGCCTGGCTAATTTTTTGGTAGTTTTAATAGAGACAGAGTTTCATCACGTTGGCCAGACTGGTCTTGAACTCTTGACCTCGTGATCCACCCGCCTTGGCTTCCCAAAGTGCTGGGATTACAGGCGTGAGCCACTGCGCCTGGCCAAAAATGTTTTTTTCACATAGGTCTATACAGCTAACTAGTAGACCAAAGAATTACCTCATCTTATTTTGGTTTTATACCAATAAAATATACCTTGGATACTCAAAAAAAAAAAAAAAAAAAAAGGAAGAAAGAAAACCATAAGGTCATGATGCATAATTTTATTAGGATGCACATTGTATCTGGTTCTCTTTCTTTTTGTAATATTACCAGTTATTGATAATTTTTAGGTTCAATCATTAGGGGTTACAAGAGATATTTTAATTCTGTCATCCTTCCTTCATAGATTAAGTGGAACATTTCTATCTATAAAATATAACTTTCCCTCATCAATTGTTTAGTTACCCTGAAGGACAGTTCATATAGGAAAGAAGAATGTTTGATTCTTTCCATTTAATTACCAGTTTTCCAAATAATGAATTGGCTTCTTAGACTCGTCTAAAAGTGATCAATAATGTTTTAAAATATTATTGTGAACTCATGGATTAAACATTTTTAATATGATTAGTCCATTGCAGTTGTCCATATAATTTGATGTGCAACCAATCCAAGTGAACACGTATTATTCTGTCCTATAATGCTATTGTATTATATTCTCTTACTTTTTTTTTTTTATCCTCTTGATTTCTCTGCAGAAAATAGAGAAATTCATCAAAAGCAATGGAAAGTTTCCTTGGAAGATTATTATCTAGTCACACTTGCATACAGTGCAAGACCCCCCACCTTACAGCATTCTGCAGTTTGGGATTTTTTTTTTCTTGGTTTGTTTTTGTATGTATGTATGTATGTATGTATGTATGTATGTATGTATTTATTGAGATGGAGTCTCGCTCTGTCATCCAGGCTGGAGTGCAGTGGCGCTGTCTCAGCTCACTGCAAGCTCTGCCTCCCGAGTTCAAGTGATTCTCCTGCCTCAGCCTCCCAAACAGCTGGTATTACTGGTGCCCGCCACCATGCCTGGCTAATTTTTTTGTATTTTTAGTAGAATTTTTAGTAGAGATGGGGTTTCACCATGTTCGTTAGGATGGTCTAGATCTCCTGGCCTCATGATCTGCCTGCCTCGGCCTCCCAGAGTGCTGGAATTACAGGCATGAGCCACCGCGCCCAGCTGTTTTTATTTTTTTTTGAGACAGAGTCTGGCTTTATTGCCCAGGCTGGAGTGCACTGGTGCGATCTCGGCTCACTGCAACCTCCGCCTCCCAGGTTCAAGTGATTCTTCTGCCTCAGACTCCTGAGTAGCTGGGACTACGGGCGCCTGCCACCATGCCTGGCTAATTTTTGTATTTTTAGTAGAGATGGGGTTTCGCCATGTTGGTCAAACTGGTCTTGAACTCTTGACCTCGTGATCCGCCTGCCTCGGCCTCCCAAAGTGCTGGGATTACAGGCATGAGCCACCACGCCCAGCATGGGATTTGTTTTTAATACCATGAGAAATGTCCTAATAGGGCTTTGGCATATCTTTGTTCCAATTTCTACAATGAGGAGGGGAAGAAGCTTTCTTTTTATTAAATAAAATACATATCTATTTTATTTTTTTAATTTTATTTATTTATTTTTTTGAGACGGAGTTTCACTTTTGTTGCCCAGGCTGGAGTGCAGTGGCGCAATCTCTGCTCACCGCAACTTCCGCCTCCCAGGTTCAAGCGATTCTCCTGCCTCAGCCTCCCAAATAGCTGGGATTACAGGCATGCACCACCACGCCCTGCTAATTTTGTATTTTTAGTAAAGACGGGGTTTCTCCATGTTGGTCAGGCTTAGCCTTGAACTCCCGACCTCAGGTGATCCACCCACCTCGGCCTCCCGAACTGCTGGGATTAGAGGCATGAGCAACCACACCCGGCCTACATCTATTTTATTAAATAAATGCCTCAAGCATTAGTTCCTAATGAAACAAAAATACAAATAAAACATCTAAATATCCAAATACCACATTTTCTCTAGATTTCCCCCAAAATGTGCCTTATCTCCCTGTACTTTTACATATTTCTGGTATCTTCATTTTTTTAGTTTTGCAATGTCACTGTCAAGATAGAATTATTTGATGGCTTAAGACAACTTTTGTAAGATTTTCAAACCCTAAATTTATAAATCCTATTACAAAAAAAAATTATATAATTTGATGTGCAAGTTGTAACAGTATTGGCCAGTGGGAGTGTCTTCAAGTTGGCCCCTAGTCTTATCAGCATAATCCTAACAGTTTTTTGGTTGCTTTCTTGCTTTTTGGTATAACAAGATATTCAGATTCATCCTGTGCATTTCGTAAAAGTTGCTCTTGTGGATTTCGTGAAATCAGTTCTTTTCCCAAAGAACCTTGGTTTCTATTATTTGAAAATGATACTTAGAAACCACAATCTAGGCTGGGTGCAGTGGTTCACGCCATAATCCCAGCACTTTGGGAGGCTGAGGCGGGCAGATCACCTGAGGTCAGGAGTTCGAGACCAGCCTGGCCAAGATGGTAAAACCCTGTCTCTACTTAAAATACAAAAATTAGCCAGGTATGGTGGCGTGTGCCTGTAATCCCCGCTACTTAGGAGGCTGAGGCAGGAGGATTGTTTGAACCCAAGAGGCGGAGGTTGCAGTGAGCCGAGATTGTGCCACTGCACTCTAGCCTGGGTGACAAAAGTGAAATTCCATCTCAAAAAAAAAAAAAAAAAAGAAAAGAAACCACAATCTAGACACTAGGGATGCTCGTTGCTACTGGATTAGTCATCATTTCTTTTTGTTTTGTTTTGTTTTTTGAGATGGAGTTTCGCTCTTGTTGCCCAGGCTGGAGTCCAATGGCGTGATCTCGGCTCCCTGCAACCTCTGCGTCCCAGGTTCAAGTGATTCTCCTGCCTCAGCCTCCTGAGTAGCTGGGATTACAGGCATGCACCACCATGCCTGGCTAATTTTGTATTTTTTGTAGAGACAGTGTTTCTCCATGTTGGTCAGGCTAGTCTCCAACTCCTGACCTCAGGTGGTCCGCCCACCTCGGCCTCCCAAAGTGCTGGGATTAGAGGCGTGAGCCACTGCACCCGGCCTAGGATTAGTCATCATTTTTAGACCTTTTCAATGGACAGTCAGGAATTTGTTTAATGTAAACTTCCTACTCTTGTATCTGTTTCTGAGATCTAAAGATACAGGTTCTCGGTGACACCAATGTAATTACTCATTTTGTATTACCCCACAATACAAGCACAGTAGTCTCTGATATATTTTTTTAATTATACAAGTAATACATATGTTTAATTTTTCAGGGATCAGTGACGTTCAGTGATGTGTCCATAGACTTCTCTCAGGAGGAGTGGGACTGCCTGGACCCTGTTCAGAGAGACTTATACAGAGATGTGATGTTGGAGAACTACAGCAATCTGGTTTCAATGGGTAAGGGCATCCGTACCAGTGATTCCCAGTTCTTCTCTGGAATGTCTGCTTCTTCCACAGTGAATTTCTCAGCTGCTTTTCAGGTTACTAGCTGGATTTCTATTCTTTATTACCAAACAAATGGTTTGAGCTGAAATGAAAAGGAAGAGTGGGAAACTGGCAACTCCAGTGGGCTGTGGTTGAAGCTCCATCTTCATCTTTCTTTGGCTGTTCCTGTAGTGGCATCTCTTCCTTGATCATCAAGGGACTGGATCTCATTTACCCCCAGCATAACCATGTTCCATATCTTTTCTTGTGAGCAGGACTTTACACTCCTAAGCCTCAAGTGATCTCCTTATTGGAACAAGGGAAAGAGCCCTGGATGGTTGGCAGAGAGCTTACAAGAGGCCTGTGTTCAGGTAAGTGGGAAATGACTAGACAGGAGAAAGGCACGACAGGTCAGAACTCAGCTGGTCAGGGAGGAAACAGCACCTTTGAGATGTTATCCCTGAAGCTCCCATCAAGAAACTAGGCCAGTGGAGAAAATGAAGTCCTTTTAGCATAGTTATTAAATAACCTGTTTCGCCCTTTTCCTCACTTACCACTCTTTCTACTACCCCTCTCCAACCCTCCTCTTAATTTCAAGCAGAAGGTACCTTTTACTTCTCTAAAAAAAACCCTATTTTACCCGTATTTTAGATTGAGCTGCTTGCTAGCTTTATTTACTCTCTCTTTTTTTTTTTTTTTAAGGGTCTGGCTCTGTCACCCAGGCTAGAGCGGAGTGACATGATCATAACTTATTGTAGGCTCAAACTTCTGGGCTTAGGCAGTCTCCCTGCCTCAGCCTTCCAAGTAGCTGGGACCGTAGGCATGTGCCACCATGCCTGGCTAATTCTTTTTCTTCTTCTTCTGCATTTTTTTTTTTTTTTTTTTTTTTTTTTTTGAGACAGAGTCTCGCTCTGTCGTTCAGGCTGGAGTGCAGTGGCGCGATCTTGGCTCACTGCAACCTCTGCCTCCTGGGTTCAGGCGATTCTTCTGCCTCAGCCTCCTGAGTAGCTGAGACTACAGGCGCGTGCCACCATGCCTGGCTAACTTTTGTATTTTTAGTAGAGATGGGGTTTCACCATATTGGCCAGGCTGTTCTTGAACTCCTGACCTCGTGATCCACCCGCCTCAGCCTCCCAAAGTGCTGGGATTACAGGCATGAGCCACCATGCCCGGCCCCTCTTCTGCATTTTTTAGACTTGTACAGGTGTTTTCTACCACTCCCCAAAATAATATAATTGCGTCTGTATACACACATGTGAATACACACACACACACACACACACACACCCCTTGCCCAAGTACTGGTCTTCATTATAGCTGCCTGTCAGTGACCTGTTTTATCAGACTGTCTTCAATGTTTCCTTTATCGATCTTTTTTTAATTTCCTGGTTTGTGTAAGGGAATCTTCCAGGTGCTACAGTTTACTAATTGTGTTACCTTTACGAACTCAAGGTCCAAAAGTGGTGCTAAAATATATACATATATGACTTCCACAAAGTAGAATAGTATAAAAGAGAAATGAGATAAGGAGTTTAGCAGAAAGTCAAAGGCCAACTATGTAGAAGTGGAATTAATCCCTATTGAAGTAGTAGGTGGAGCCTTGGAAGTGACTGCAATCACCATGTATAGAGATATTGTTGGGGCCAAGAAAAGGATCTGTGCCTATATTAAAAAGGAAGAGGTGGCAGAGCAGGAGAGATTTGGGATGAAGTAGGAGAACCAGAAGAGTACTTATTGAGCACTACTGTGTACCAAGCATTGGTCCAAGGGCTGGGACTATAGTATTCATGAAGGCATTCTAAAGTTCTGCACTTCTGAAGCCTACATTCTAGAGGGTAAGAGAGAAAATGTCTTAGTCCATTTTGTGCTGTTACAACAGAATACCTCACATTGAGTAATTTATAAAGAACAGACATTTATTTTCTCATAGATCTAGAGGCTAAGAATTCTAAGATCAAGGCACTGGCATCTGATGAGGGCCTTCTTGCATCTTTGTGTGGCAGAAGGCAGTAGGGCAAGAAAGCCGACTCCTTTCATCAAGCCCCTTCATAAGAGCACCCAAACCCATTCTTGAGGGATGGGTCCTTAAAGCCCGATCATCCCTTAAAGGCCCTGACTTTGTTTTTGGAAATTTTTATTTTTTGAGACAGGGTCTCACTCTGTCACCCAGGCTGGAGTGCAGCAGCACAATCATGGCTCACCACAGCCTCAACCTTCTGGGCTCAGGTGATCGTTCCACCTCAGCCTCCCGAGTAGCTGGGACCACAGGCACACGTCACCACGCCCAGCTAATTTTTGTATTTTTTGTAGAGACAGGGTTTCGCCATGTTGCCCAGACTGATCTGTAACTCCTGGGTTCAAGCGATCCACCCACCTTGGCCTACCAAAGTACTAGGATTAAAGGCTTGAGCCACTGTGTCTGGCCCCCACCTCTTAGTACTTATCACATTGGCAACAGCTGAATTTTGAAGGAGAGACATTCAAACCATAGCAGAAGATAAACATGAATGTCAAGTATATATGTATGAAACAATATTAGCATGACATTAATATATAAATATATTTTTAGAATGATATATCACATATTTATCTACATGTAACTAATATATTGGTATAGTATAAACAATATATATTATATATTAATACATTATATTTCTATATTATTATATGTCCATGTGTATATGAAATGTCAGGTGGTGGGTGATAGATAAGTGCTATGAAGAGAGGCTAGAGAGGGCCTCTCTGATGAGGTGTTCTTTTAGTGAAGACTTGAAGAAAGTGAGGGAACAGGTAATATAAATATATGCTAGGAGAGATTCAGGCAAAGGGAACAGGAAGAACCAAGTACTCGAGTTCAGAGCTTTTTGGCAGCCACCATTGTGGCTGAAATTGAATAAGCAAAGCGGGAATTGTAGAAGAGGAGATCAGGAAAGTGGCAGGCTTATGAGTGTTTGCATGCTGAGTGCAGGTCAGGTTGGGAGTTGGATGTACCTGTAGATGATTTTGGGTCTTGTGGACCTTGAATTTTACTCCGAATGAGGCTTAAATCCATTGAATGATTTAGCAGTGACATGATCATGTTTGTAAAGGATCATTCTTGCTCTAGGGGTTCCTAACTTTGGATTCCTTTAGGTAGAATTCAGGGAGTCCATGAACTTGGATGAGAAGAAAAAATACATCTTTTTTTTTTTTTTTTTGAGACAGAGTCTCACTCTTTTACCCAGGCTTGAGTGCAGTGGTGTGATCTCAGCTCCCTGTAGCCTCCACCCCGCAGGTTCAAGCGATTCTCCTGCCTCAGCCTTCTGAGTAGCTGGGATTACAGGTGCCTGCCACCGCACCCGGCTAATTTTTGTATTTTTAGTAGAAATGGGGTTTCACCATCTTTGCCAGGCTGGTATGAACTTGTGACCTCGTGATCCACCTGCCTCGGTCTCCCAAAGTGCTGGGATTACAGGCATGAGCCACTGTGCCCAGCCCAAAAATACATCTTTATATTTAATAACCTCTAATTGAGATATAACATTTCTTCCTATCATGATGTATGGGACAAACCATAGTGGCAGTGGTAGTAGTAGTAGTTCCTGTGACTTTGACATTAATGGAAATCACAGATACGTTCATATTATTTTACTGTTATTGTAGGCATATTGAAATATTTATGCTCATCACTACTTCAGAATTAATGTAGTACTAGGCTTGCCACTAGGTCTTGTTTAATGTTTTACTAAAGAAGAAAACTCCAGGCAGAGAGAAGAACCCCTGTGAAGGCTCTGATGGGGAAAAGCTTGGTGTGTTTGAAGGACTAAATGCCAGTGTTGGTGGGCCCCATGAGCAAGTGGGAGTGGAGTGTGAGTCAGGGTTTGGACAGACAGGCAGGAGCCACAGCATTCAGCCTTTGCAGGAGATTGTGAGGAGTTCGGACTTTGAGCAGTGGAAGCCTAAGCCAAATGATATTATTCCCTGAATAGATTAAAGGGTGAGAGAGCTTGGTGGGGAGACTGGTTGAGGAGGCTACTTCACTGGTCTGGGTAAGAGTTGATTATGGTTTGGAAGATGACATTGGCAGTAGAAGACAGAAGAGGGCAGTTTCAAAACTTTACTTGGGAGCTTAACTAGATGAAAGTTACTGCAAGATCTGCCGGGCGTGGTGGCTCGTGCTTGTAATCCCAGCACTTTGGGAGGCCGAGGCAGGTGGATCACGAGGTCAGGAGATCGAGACCATCCTGGCCAACATGGTGAAACCCCATCTCTCCTAAAATACAAAAAAATTAGCCGGGCATGGTGGTGCACGCCTGTAGTCCCAGCTACTTGGGAGACTGAGGCAGGGGGATTGCATGAACCCTGGAGGCGGAGGTTGCAGTGAGCCGAGATCGCACCACTGCACTCCAGCCTGGTGACAGAGTGAGACTGTGTTTCAAAAAAAAAAAAAAAAAGTTATTGCAAGATCATATAGAGATAGGAGGAAAAAGATTGTGTTGGAATGAATTCCCTGTTGCTGTTTTGAGATACTCCAATAGGCTTCATTTTGATATCTTCAAACCATTTAATTTGCCTAATATCCCCATTTTAGTAAGAAATTGTTCCATAATAATACCTGAACACTTTACTCCAAAACATGTATATACACTTTCCTATAACCCCCCAGTAATCATGAGTTAAGGATTATTGCCCTTTTACAGATGAAGAAATGGTAGCTTAGAGATTAAATAATTGCTTGTGAGCACACAATGATTAAGTATCAGAATTGGCAGTCAGCTCTCATCAATCTGCTTCTGGTTCCTGTCATCTCTCTATGGCAGTATGTTGTACTGTGTCTTAATTTCTTTCCATCTTCCTTAAACTTTAGCTGCCTTCTCTCTCATTCACTGTGGTGGTACAGCAAGTTTCCTCTCCCCTAAGATCAGCATCTCAAAATTCCAAGGCAAACAATATTTCCACTGAATCCCCAGCACATAAAATAATTCTGAGTTTCCCTATCTGCCACTTACACACTTACATCAAATTAGTTCAATATATTAGACTTAACATCTGTTTCTTCCCTCATGTGAATAACCCCCCGTTACCAATTCCTTTTTTTTTTTTTTTTTGAGATGGAGTCTCACTCTGTCACCCAGGTGGCGTGCAGTGGTGCGATCTCAGCTCACGGCAGCCTCTGCCTCCTGGGTTCAAGCAGTTCTTCTGCCTCAGCCTCTGGAGTAGCTGGGGTTACAGGCAGTATCTATAGATACTATATAAGTATTCTTATATAGATATATATGGCTAGTCATGTTTTAATACGGAAAATAGCCCAACCATTGTATATTTACCAACCTTTCCAGATGATTCTGATCCACATCCATATTTGAGTATCATTGTAGTAGCTTATTTGCATAGTTATCTTCCTCTGCTTCCTGCATTATCTTACTAATTTGTCTTTCTTGTCCATTTTTTCAGATAACACAGATATCCTTGTGAACCCTGTGTCATTTACCTAGTAGATACTATTCTTACTTTAATTTTTCCATTTCTATTATAAAAGTTTAACTTTTCACAAATAGGAAAAAAGAACATTTACCATTTTATTTTCTTTCAGATCTGGAATCAATGTGTGAAACCAAGTTATTATCTCTAAAGAAGGAAGTTTATGAAATAGAATTATGCCAGAGGGAGATAATGGGACTTACAAAGCATGGCCTTGAGTACTCCAGTTTTGGAGATGTTTTGGAATATAGAAGCCAGCTTGCAAAACAACTGGGATATCCAAATGGGCATTTCAGTCAAGAAATATTCACTCCTGAAGGCATGCCCACATTTATTCAACAGACATTCCTTACTCTCCATCAAATAATTAATAATGAAGACAGATCCTATGAATGTAAGAAATGTGGAAAGGCCTTTAGTCAGAACTCACAATTTATTCAACATCAGAGAATTCATATTGGTGAAAAATCTTATGAATGTAAAGAGTGTGGGAAATTCTTTAGTTGTGGTTCACATGTTACTCGGCATCTGAAAATTCATACTGGCGAAAAACCCTTTGAATGTAAGGAATGTGGAAAGGCCTTCAGTTGTAGCTCATACCTTTCTCAACATCAGAGAATCCATACCGGTAAGAAACCCTATGAATGTAAGGAATGTGGGAAGGCCTTTAGTTATTGCTCAAATCTTATTGACCATCAGCGAATTCACACCGGTGAAAAGCCTTATGAATGTAAAGTATGTGGGAAAGCCTTTACTAAGAGCTCACAACTTTTTCAGCATGCACGAATTCATACAGGTGAGAAACCCTATGAATGTAAGGAATGTGGCAAAGCCTTTACCCAGAGCTCAAAGCTTGTTCAACATCAGAGAATTCATACTGGTGAGAAACCCTATGAGTGCAAGGAATGTGGCAAAGCCTTTAGTAGTGGCTCAGCACTTACTAATCATCAGAGAATTCACACTGGTGAGAAACCCTATGATTGTAAGGAATGTGGAAAGGCTTTTACTCAGAGCTCACAGCTTCGTCAACATCAGAGAATTCACGCTGGTGAGAAACCCTTTGAATGTCTTGAATGTGGGAAGGCCTTTACCCAGAACTCACAACTTTTCCAGCATCAGAGAATTCATACAGATGAAAAACCATATGAATGTAATGAATGCGGAAAGGCCTTTAATAAATGTTCAAACCTTACTCGACATCTGAGAATTCACACTGGTGAAAAGCCCTATAACTGTAAGGAATGTGGGAAGGCATTTAGTAGTGGCTCGGATCTCATTCGTCATCAGGGAATTCATACTAATGAATAATAAAAATTAAAGCCCCTGTCACCTTCCTCATATTTTAAACCAAAAATCATGTCTAATAGTTACCCTCTTCCACAGTTTTTTTAAAACTTTGTATTTAAATTTTGTATCCAAATGTATTTCATTCCAGGTTATAAATTCGGAGTCTAAACTGACATTCCTTCTCTCCCCCAGTCATATACCAATGCCAGCTGTTCTATAATTCTTTCATTCATTGTTTTGTTCTACTTTCTTGGTGACGCATTATACTCTTGTTTATATTTGCTTGTGTTTTTAGAGCTATCTTTTCTGATCTGTGTATTTGTGTTTGCACCAGTATCACACTGTTTGAATTGTGTGACCTTTAATATTTTTAAATTCCTTGTGGAGGTTTAACTTTGTTTTTGAAGTCAGTGTTAATATTTTTGTTTTATTTTATTATTATATATATTTTTTGAGATGGAGTTTCACTCTGTTGCCCAGGCTGGAGTGCAGTGGCACAATCTCGGCTCGCTGCAACCTCCACCTCCCGGCTTCAAGCAATTCTCCTGCCTCAGACTCCAGAGTAGCTGGGATCACAGGCGTGTGCCACTACACCCTGCTAATTTTGTATTTTTAGTAGAGACAGGGTTTCTCCATGTTGGTCAGGATAGTCTCGAACTCCTGACCTCAGGTGATCCACCTGCCTCAGCCTCCCAAAATGCTAGGATTACAGGCATGAGCGATTGCACCTGGCTTTATTTTTTGTTGAGACGGAGTTTCGCTCTTGTTGCCTAGGCTGGAGTGCAATGATGCAATCTCGGCTTGTCGCAACCTTTGCCTCCCAGGTTCAAGTGATTCTTCTGCCTCAGCCTCTCGAGTAGTTGGGATTACAGGCATGTGCCACAACACCCGGCTAATTTTTTGTATTTTTAGTAGAGACGGGGTTTCACTGTGTTAGCCAGGATGGTCTCGATCTCCCGAACTCAGGTGATCCACCCGCCTCGGCCTCTGAAAGTGCTGGGATTACAGGCGTGAGCCACTGCGGCCGGCCTTTTTATTTTACAAATGTACATTTTTAATTAAGCCAAAATCACAAAGCAAAAAATTACAAACTAAAAAGCCAAAATTAATTGTAATCATACTTATAGATGGCTGCTCTTAATTTGGTAGAGAAAATCGTGCTATACTTTGCTTTTTTAAGAAAGCGTAATTATGATATGCATGCCGTACCTTTAACTGCTTTTATCATGCCAAAGATTTCATGAGTGCCATTTCAGTAAATACAGATTTTTATTATTTTCATGACATATATAGTGACTTTAAAATGACTGTTCCCATTATGGTTGCCTCTAAATTTTGCAGCTATAAAAGCTGACCTTGGCTGGGTGCAGTGGCTCATGCCTGTAATCCCAGCACTTTGGGAGGCCGAGGTGGGCGGATCACAAGGTCTGAAGATTAAGGCCATCCTGGCTAACAGTGAAACCCCGTCTCTACTTAGCTGGGCGTGGTGGCATGTGCCTATAATCCCAGCTACTTGGGAGGCTGAGACAGGAGAATCGCTTGAACCTGGGAGGCAGAGGTTGCAGTGAGCTGAGATGGTGCCACTGCACTCCAGCCTGGGGGACAGAGTGAGATTCCGTCTCAAAAAAAAACAAAAACCGCTGACCTCATTGGATGCTTATTTTTACTTTTAAAACATTTATTTTAATTGCTAAAATTATCCACATTTTCTCCTTGTGAGCTGTTTTGTTCCTTTACATCAATCCTAATCCCAATGCCATACTAGAAAGTAACACTGTTATGAAAGTGTTATTTATCAATCCAGATATTAATTTTTTTTTTTTTTTGAGATGGAGTTTCACTCTGTTGCCCAGGCTGAAGTGCAGTGGCACAATCTCGGCTCACCACAACTGCTGCCTCCCGGGTTCAAGCGATTCTACTGCCTCAGCCTTCCTAGTATCTGAGACTACAGGCGCACGCCACCATGCCTGGCTAATTTTTGTATTTTCAGTAGAGACAGGGTTTCACTACGTTGGCCAGGCTGGACTTGAACTCCTGACCTCTTGATCCACCCGCCTTGGCCTCCCAAAGTTCTGGGATTACAGGTGTGAGCCACCGTGCCCGGTCAATTATTTTTTCTTATAGATATTAGTGGTGTTTTTGTTTTTTGAGACAGAGTCTCACTCTGTTGCCCAGGCTGGAGGGCAGTGGTGCAATCTCGGCTCACTGCAACCTCCGCCTCCCGAGTTCAAGTGAGTCTTCTGCCTCAGCCTCCCGAGTAGCTGAGTCTTCTGCCTCAGTCTCCCAAGTAGCTGGGACTACAGGTGCGTGCCACCATGCCCAGCTAATTTTTGTATTATTAGTAGAGATGAGGTTTCACCATACTGGCCAAGCTACTCTTGAACTCCTGACCTCGTGATCCTCCCGCCTTGGCTTCCCAAAGTGCTAGGATTACAGGTGTGAGCCACTGCCCCTGGCTGTTAGTGGTATTTTAAAAAATTATGTCTAGGTGTATATAATAAGGCCGTATGTATTGGATTGCTGTGAAGAGTCAATGAATTAATAAATGTAAAGTACCTCAAACTGTTACCACATAACATAGGTTTAGTAAAAGTGTTCCACTATTATCAGTGATATACTCATTATCATAAGTATCTTCATTAGGATTTATGGAAAGGATTTTAACCATGTTGTTTACTTTTGGCAAATTTATAATTCATGGTAGAAAAAGAGAAACACTTGTAATGAGTATAACGAAGCCTTTCCCTATCATTATTATTCAGCGTGGAATTTTAAAAGGAAGAGAAAAAGTATGTGTGCATAGTCTTTGTTCAGACTTCATCTTTTATGCTACATAAAGAATACCAGTCTGAGGTATTCTTTTATGCTACATAAAGAATACCAGTCTGAGGCTAGGACACCTGTAATCCTAGCACTTTGGGAGGCCAAGGTGGGTGGATCACTTGAGGTCAAGAGTTCAATACCAGCCTGGCCAACATGGTGAAACCCCGTCTCTACTAAAAATACAAAAAAAAAAAAAAAATAGCCAGGCATGGTGTTGCATGCCTGTAATCCTAGCTACTCAGGAGGCTGAGGGGGGAGGATTGCTTGAACCTGGGAGTTGGAGGTTATAGTGAGCTGAGATTGCACCACTGCACGTTCCAGACTGGGTGACAGAGCGAGACTCTGTCTTACAAAATAAAAAATAAAAGATTACCAATCTGAAACCCTGAAAATATGATGAGTAGTAGAAAGCACAGCTGTCATAAAAGGAAGAGATTATAAAATTTTTTCTAATATTTCCCCCTAAAATGTAGAAAACATACTGGCAACATTGTTTGACCAGAAGAAGCAGTACAATAGGATAACCATCAAATATCTAATTTTTTTTTTTTTTTTTGAGACGGAGTCTCGCTCTGTCGCCCAGGCTGGAGTGCAGTGGCACAATCTCGGCTCACTGCAAGCTCCGCCTCCCGGGTTCAAGCCATTCTCCTGCCTCAGCCTCCCAAGTACCTGGGACTACAGGCGCCCACCACCACACCCGGCTAATTTTTTGTATTTTTAGTAGAGACGGGGTTTCACTGTGTTGGCCAGGATGGTCTCGATCTCCTGACCTCGTGATCCGCCCGCCTCGGCCTCCCAAAGTGCTGGGATTACAGGCGTGAGCCACCGCGCCCGGCCCAAATATCTGATTATTAATTCAGTATTCCCTCTTAATTAACATGGGTTAAGGAATAAATCCCTAATATATACATTATTTAAATGTACATGAAAATGAAAACACTTGAAAAACCTGTGAGTGGCAGTAAAAGTTGTATTGGAAGTTTTATAACCTAATATTCACGCATATATTGTAATACTAGGAAGAAAAAATGTAGAACCCAAGGAACTAAAACAAGCTGAAATGAATTGTGGGAGGAAGGAGGTAGTATTATTTTAAAAGGCAGAAATAATTGAAAGAAAAAAACTGGATATAAATCCAAAATTTGATATTTGATGGAAGAGAAAAAAAGGAGACAAAGTTTAGTGATTCCAGAGGTGAAATAAGGATGACAAATAAACAATATTGTATATGAGAAATTGAAATGGCTATATATTTAAACTTAAAAGAACTGTGTCATTTGGGGTAATGAAAATGTGGAATGGGTAAAGGTTGTACAATTTTGTTTATATACTACAGGTCACTCAACTATACACTTTAAAAGGGTGAATATTATGCTGTGTGAATTTGATCTCAATTTAAAAACTTAAGGCGGGGTGCAGTGGCTCATGCCTGTAATTCCAGCACTTTGGGAGGCTGAGGTAGGAGAATGGCTTGAGGCCAGGAGTTCAAGACCAGTCTAGGTAACACAGTGAGACCCCCTCCCCTCATCTCTACAGAAAAAAAAAAAAAAAAAATTAAAACAACAAACTTAAAAGTTGGTATTATAGACATTTTTATAATATATCTGAAAATCTGGAAAAAGTCTGTTATTTTTAATAAGTTGACGACATCAGAATTAACTGGAGGTGTAAAATCTTAATAGACCTCCCTCCAGAATAAACTTATTTAAAAAAATAAGACGGCCAGGCATGGTGGCTCATGCCTGTAATCTCAGCATTTTGTGAGGCCGAGGCGGATGGATCACCTGAGGTTGGGGATTTGAGACCAGCCTGACCAACATGGAGAAACCCTGTCTCTACTAAAAATACAAAAAATTAGCCGGGCGTGGTGGCTCATGCCTGTAATCCCGGCTACTCAGGAGGCTGAGGCAGGAGAAAGGCTTGAACCCAGGAGGCAGAGATTGCGGTGAGCCGGGATCATGCCATTGCACTCCAGCCTGGGCAACAAGAGTGAAACTCTCTCAAAAATAAATAAATGAAATAAAATTTTTCTTAGAATGTATTTTAAATGTCAAATTGCTACACTAAAAAAGACACCAAGGTAGAGATTTTTATGTGAAATCTATGAAATGTCTTAGGAAACTCTTCTAGGATATAGACTGAGATAGCAAATTATCTCTTTTTATGAATTTGTCATAATCCTGATGTTACAGCCTACTGGAAGAACCCAAAACAATTTGTCCAGAATCAGTTATGAAAATACAGCATTATAAATTAGCAAATCAAATCTAGTAACCCATTGAAAATAAATATTTGTCACATTCTGAATTTAGGAAAAAACAATTCTGATAAATCAAACTTTCTACTTTCTGAAACTTGAAAATCAAATTGATTTAGATAAGATTGTATTTCTTAGTGTCTGAACTCAGGAACCAAATAGATGTGGATAGCATGGGATTTTTGGAATATAAGACAAGATAATTCACATGGGATTGCAAAAGTTCAAATAACTAAAGTTCTGTCAATGAAAATATATGCTCTAACCTCAACATCTTCTAGATGAACCCTTTTTTTAGCAGTATTTGGCAGGATGGGATATATTTTATAAATAAACTTGGACTGTTATCCTATCTGCTGCAGTATCACTGTTCATTCATTTATGCCCTTTACTTCCTACTTGGAGGGTCTTTAAAACATAGCCAACATAACCAATCATTGCTGTGCATTTTGGATGAGGGTGGATTGTGGGGCTGCATTCAAAGCCGTCCTGGGCCACATGCAGCCTATGGGGCGTAGGTTGGATGAGCTTGATGTATCACGTTTTCTTTATCCAATCTACCATTGATGGGCACCTGGGTTGATTCCATATCATTGCTATTGTGAATAGTGCTGCGATCAACATACAAGTGCATTTGTCCTTTTGGTAGAATGATTTCTTTTCTTTTGGGTAGATACACAGTAATGGGATTGCTGGGTCAAATGGTAGCTCGGTTTTAAGTTCTTTGAGAAATCTCCAGGCTGCTTTTCACACTGGCTGGACTATTTTATGCTGTCACCAACAGTGTATAAGCATTCTCTTTTCTCCATAGCCTCACCAGCATCAGTTGTTTTTTGACTTTTTGTTTGAGATAGAGTCTTGCTGTGTCACCCAGGCTGGAGTGCAGTGGCATGATCTTGGCTAACTGCAACCTCCGCCTGTTGGGCTCAAACAATTCTCCCACTTCCGCGTCCGAAGTAGCTGGGATTACAGATGCATGCCACCACACCCAGCTAATTTTTGTATTTTTTGTACAGATGGGGTTTCACCATGTTGCCTCGGCTGGTCTCAAACTCCTGGGTTCAAGCAATCCCCTGCCTTGGCCTCCCAAAGTGCTAGGATTACAGGAGTGGGCCACTGCACCCAGCCTATATTTGTGTATACATTAAATTGTATATGTTATTTTATGTATGTGTATATATCAAGTTGTATATTCACATATATAATTATATACACATATATTACATTATATACACATATATTTGTTTACTCGTGCAATTTGTCCCAGCAGAAGTAAAAACTCATATAAGTAAAATAATATTTACAGGCCAGGTGTGGTGGCTCACATCTGTAATCCCAGCACTTTGGGTGGCTGAGGCAGGAGGATCACCTGAGGTCAGGAGTTTGAGACCAGTCTGGCCAACATGGTGAAACCCCGTCCCTACTAAGAATACAAAAATTAGCCGGGCGTGGTGGCGCACGCTTGTAATCCCAGCTACTCAGGAGGCTAAGGCAGGAGAATCGCTTGAACCCGGGAGGCAGGGTTTGCAGGGAGCCAAGAATCACACCATTGCACTCCAGCCTGGGGTACAAGAGCGAAACTCCATCTCAAAAAAAAAAAAAAAAAAAAATTAGCATTGTTTTTGGTGCAAAAGTACTTTAACATCTTAAATGCTCATATAATGGAAGATACTTTCACTTTTAGAAAGAATGTTAGTTCCTTATCTACTATAAAGGTATCCTAATATCTTTGTACCTGAAGTGGTATCTGAGGCAAATTGTTATATTAAAAAAGGAAAATGCTTTATAATTTAAAAAAAAAAAAAAGAAACGTTATATAGTAGCCCGCCCTTATCTGCAGGAGATGTGTTCTAAGACCCGCAGAGGATGTCTGAAAGTGTGAATAGTATTGATCCAATTGCTGTCGATCAGAACACATTTCTGTTTATGTTTTCCAAGCACAAATTTAATGTTTTGTTTTGTTTTTTTTTCATCTTAACTAAACACTTATCACACACGTGGCTGTACTTTTTAGAGCTTGGGGTTCAACAAACAAGACTAGCAGAAATTTCTTTTCTTCCTTACACTTTCACAGCTAGAAGATTTGTTCTTACCATAGATCTTAGCAACCTCAGCACACGACTTATTTTCCTTATTCAGTCAAGAATTTTCACATTTTCACTTAAAGAAAACACTTTAGGGTCCCTCTTCTGCATATCTAAATTGGCAACATCACTACTCTTGCATTTTAGGGCCATCATTAGGTAAAATTAGAGACACTTAAACACAAGCACTGTGATACCGCGGCAGTCAATCTGATAACCAAGTTGGCTACTCACTGACTAAGGGTAGCGCATATCCCAGGCAGAACAAAGCAGGACAGTGAGATATTTCATCACGCTCACCAGAACAGCCCACAATTTAAAGCTTATGAATTGTTTCTTTCGGGAATCTTGCATTTAATATTTTCAGACCACAATTTACTGTGGGTAACCGAAACTGTGGGAAGTAAAACCATGGATAAAGGGGGACCACTGTATATGTTTCTGTATGTGTGCAAATACATGAATCGTGGAAAACATGGGAAGATGCTCATCATCTTGTTTACTCGTTATTTCAAGAGTGGAACTGGAGGGGGAATACTGCCTTTCCTGTATATTTATCTGTAATATTTCATTTTCATTATGAACATGTTATTTTAGTATTTTTAGATATTAATAAAGACAGGCAAAAACATGTAATTTTAATTCAAGCTTAAATATTCAAGGCAATCATATATAATTAAATAGAGCAAAGAAAACGTTCTAAATCCCTGAAGGGAAAGGGGAAAGGAAAGCGCAATGTACAAACCAAGTGAGTCTAAAAGCAACAATGTATCATAATGCCTAAGTTCGTGGGACCAATTCCAATCCAGTACAAGGAAGCAGAGACTGGCGACCAACATTCCCTTTCAGGCCCCTACAGGGTCAAGAGCATGCTCCTGGAATAGACTGAGAAACTAGAGTAGGCTAAGTGAGGTGTCAGGAATGAAGACACCGCCTGACTGACACGTTCTCCGCTCTCCTTACACCCGCTCCTCTCCTCACCAGCGCTTCCATCAGGCTCCAATTCCGCCCTCTTCCCAAGAGCCTCAGATTGAAACCTTGCAAGGAAGACACCGATTCTCAAAGTCACAGGCTTGGTTATCTGAGCGGCAAAAGTGAATGATCTCGTGCTCCCCCTAATCCCCGCTAATCCCCTCGCCACTGTTGCCCAGCACCTGCCCCCTGCTCCATTATTTGAATTGTCCTCCCAGGACTTGGAGGCGGGTCGGCCCAAGCACTTCTTACTGGCCAATATGGAGCAAACCTCCCCTCTCTTGCACATCCATTGGCTAAAAGATCTGTCTACTTAAGTCTGACTGCCACCTTCCCTTTCTGTGTTGCCTGGATAGGACTGTCTGCCTATTAACAGCTGGTCGCGTTTCCCATTGGTCACCGTTTCCGGAAGCCCGCCCCCACGTTTCCGGGAGCCCGGCGGACTGTGAGTCTGCAGATGCCAACCGGCGCACAGCGGGTATACTGGTTCTGCAACCTTGGGGTGTTCCGCCGAACGCCTGCCTAACATGGGAGCGCCTGCCTAACCCTCCTGACTGGAGGGTCAGCGGCGGGGAGTCCTGGCCTTCAGTCGGCCGTCGTCGCGGCTGAAACTGGGGCCCGGGCTGCGTCCAGACCCTTCCCCGTCGGTCCACAGGTCTCATGGGCGCCCGGACTGGGGCTGATGTAGTTTCCCGACCTCTGACACGTAGGATCTGGAGATTAAAGGAATGAAAACGGGGACTTTTCAGCCCACTCAGGTAAAACACCCTTTTATTTTTCGGCAGGTGTTTTGTTGCAGAATGCCCCGAGGGGAGGGAGTGACTGCTGCGTTTCGGTTTATAAAATAAACTCCTGGTTTAGATTATAATATGGCTCCCCAACCTTGAAAAATCCCACTTTTTGCCAGTTGTATTATTTAGTGGGATGTTGAAGGAGTGGCCTGCGCCTCCACACCTGTGGGCGTTTCTCCTCAGATGGGACGAGAGACTGAGAAAAGAGACACAGAGACAAAGTACACAGAAAGAAAAGTGGACCCAGGGGACCGGCGCTCAGCATATGGAGGACCCGCGCCAGCACTGGTCTCTGAGTTCCCTCAGTATTTATTGATCGTTACCTCTACCATGTCGGAGAGGGGGATGTGGCAGGACAATAGGGTAATGGGGAGAGGGTCAGCAGGAAAATATGTGAACAAAGGTCTGTCATAAACAAGGTTAAGAAAAGGTGCTGTGCTTTGATGTGCGCATACACAAACAGTTCGGTGGATTAAAGAGCAGTATTGCCGCTAGCGTGTCTCACCTCCAGTCTTAAGATGGTTTTCTCGTATCTCAGTAAATAGAACATACAATCGGGTTTTACACTGAGACATTCCATTGCCCAGGGATGAGCAGGAGACAGATGCCTTTCTCTTACCTCAACTGCAAAGAGGCCTTCCTCTTTCACTAATCCTCCTCAGCACAGACCCTTTAAGGGTGTCCGGCTGGGGGATGGTCAGGTCTTTCCCTTTCCACGAGGCCATATCTCAGGCTATCACATGGGGAGAAACCTTGGACAATACCTGACTTTCCTAGGCAGAGGTCCCCGTGGCCTTCCGCAGTGTATTGTGTCCCTGGGTACTTGAGATTAGAGAATGGTGATGACTTTTAACAAGCATGCTGCCTTCAAGCACTTTTTTAACAAAGCACATCCTGCATAGCCCCAAATCCATTAAACCTTGAGTCAACACAGCACATGTCTCTGCAAGCACGGAGTCAGGGCTAGGGTTACAGATTAACAGCATCTCAAGGCAGAAGAATTTTTCTTAGTACAGAACAAAATGGAGTCTCTTAATGTCTACTTCTTTCTACATAGACACAGTAACAGTCTGATCTCTCTTTTCCCCACAGGATGTGTTCAATAAGGACTGCCAGTTAAAATGGCTTTTTGTTGTTGTTACTAAATAAACCAATTTTTAGTTTTGATTGCCCTAAGAACAGCAACTTCTCAAGTTTAATAAAATCACACTTATTTTGAGAAGTTTCTGTGAAAGGCGTAGCAAGTTACTTTGGAATTGTTTTAAAGGAAATAAATTCCTGGTTTTGGTACCTTAGTAGCAGTATTTCCCCCAGTTTCTTTAAAATCTTATTTTTGGGGCACGTATATAGAGTAACTTTTGTGAAAGAAACAGCCAGCTAAGGAGGTTTTGGGATTTCCTTTATGAAATATAATCCTAGTTTTGATTTTTTTTTTTTTTTTTTGAAACGGAGTCTCGCTCTGTTGCCAGGCTGGAGTGCAGTGGCACAATCTCCGCTCACTGCAATCTCTACCTCCTGGATTCAAGTGATTCTCTTACCTCAGCCTCCCGAGTAGCTGGGATTACAAGCTCATGCCACCACGCCCAGCTAATTTTTGTATTTTTAGTAGAGATGGGGTTTCACCATGTTGGCCAGGATGGTCTCGATCTCTTGACCTCATGATTCGCCTGCCTCGGCCTCCCAAAGTGGGTTTTGATTTTTTTTATAGTGGTAATGATTCTGTCTTCTTAACTCCTTTAAAATCCAGTCAGTGGGCTGGCCGCTGTGGCTCACGCCTGTAATCCTAGCACTTTAGGAGGCTGAGGTGGGTGGATCACTTGAGGTCAGGTGTTTGAGACCAGCCTGGCCAACATGGTGAAACCCCATCTCTACTAAAAATACAAAAATTAGCCGGGCATGGTGGCGGGTGCCTGTAATCCCAGCTATCCAGGAGGCTGAGACACGAGAATCACTTGAACCTGGGAGGCGGAGGTTTCAAACACACACGCACATGAGCACACACAGACGGAAATAGGTAGAGATCAATAGAGTGAGAAAGGAGACAGAGAAATAAGAGAAAGAAAGAGACAGAACCCAGACACACTGCAGTGGCACAGTAACATTCACCCTCAGGCAGCCCCTGAAGCCTCCGGGTTCTGCTCTCCGCGACAACGACCCTGGGGTGAGAAAGCAGCCCTTGGGCATACAAGCAGACCTGTCTTCGAGATCGCAAAGGCACGACTTTTGGGGAAACTCACCGGCACACCTTTTGCGCAGGCCTGAGCCTGGGATCCTGCGGTGCTTCCCAGGCGCTACGCCTGAGGTTTCTTCTTCCTGGTCGACCCTCCGCGAATCCTGGCCTCCGGATACCATCCCGTCGACCCCGTGGGGAGGACTGGCCTTAGCCCAGAGTTCGATGTGCTGCCACAAAAGGCTCCTCCTTCGCGAAGCGTCAAGGACTCATCTCCAGGCAACGATGGAGGTCTCTGTGACGTGAGCATCTGCTCACGATTCGCGCATGCTCTTTGGTAAGGCTGACTGCGCCCTACTCTGGGTCAGGCCGCAGCTCCTGAAAAAAATTGCTGGGGCTGTGTGTGTGAATGGGAGTGTGCAGGTATGTCTTCGGACGAATGTCCCCTGTTCGCTGGAGGGCGGTTTCTTGCACGTCGTCCTTTTTGGTGAGCCTCTTTCTCGGTCTCTGCCTGGGTCGTGTAGCTGGTTGTGTGACCGGAACCGGCAGTCATTTTCCTGGCGGTTGCACTTTTAGTTTCTCAAGCCCTCGGCGAGGTTTGGTGCTGTGTCAGACCCGCAGGCGTTCAAGTCACCTGCCCATTCTGAGTGGACTTTTTTCTAAAATCCTCCACCCAGAGGCAGGAGACCCTGATGTCTCTCAAGAATTAGAAAGGAAGTGCAGATTATTGCAAAGCACATGGTAGCTAACACTGGATAAATGAGATGAACATTGATTTGCTAATTACCCATACTTTTCCCCCGGGGAAGGAGAGCCCAGTACACCATGCGGGGTACAGCGTGTTGCACTTAGGAACAGAGTAATCAGGTGGAGGCTGTACCAGGAGGCTTTGTAGTAGCAAGAGTATGGGAGGTAACCCCTGGTTCTTGAAGGAGGGTGTGATTGGCCCGTTTGAATAATTCTGCAGGCTGGCTGGAACCTGACGCCCGCTACTATGTAGTAAGCAGGTAATGTGCCAGTCCTCTGAGGGAAGTGGTTCGGCTAGGGCACCTTATTCAAAGAAGTACAATGGGGCAGGGAATTTGCAGCTAATCCATTCAGCCCTCCTTGTTTTCCCCCAATGTCAGGGCACATATAATATTGAGCCTTAATCTTAGGTCTTATACCTTGACCCCTTGATGTCTTGGCATCTCTTGGCAATACTGATACTTCTAGAGTGTAGAACTGTTACTGGATGGAAGGTCTTGACTGCAAGTTGTCCACGTTTCTGGCTCGTTGAAGAAAGCATTAAACAAACTACACGAAGCAACAAAAGAACGAAGCCACGAAAGAAGAAAGAAGCAACGAAACTGCAGAATTATTTAAGCAAAAGTCCACTCTACAGAGCCAGAGCGGGCTAGAGCAAGCGGCTCAAGGGCCCAGATTACAATGTTCTTTAGAGTTTTTATTAAGCTAAAGAATTTGATAACACCCATAAGTGCCCTTTCGAGGCCTCCAATTGGTTACACACTATGAAGGACTGGCCCGTGGCCAGAAGCTGAACTGGAGACTTGTATCTTGTTATCACAGGAGTGAGGATGTGGCCTGTGTGCTGCTTAACCTGGCCTAGAACTTGCTGCACCTGCTGTTCTTTTGCTTCCACCTTAACCCTTAGTTTATGCTAACTTTCTATTCTCCTGCCTCAGAAGTGCCTCCCTAGGAGGCCAAGCAGGCTCTTACCTGCTTCAGGTGAGCAGGTAACCAGGAGGGAGAGGACCACAGTTGCTATCATGTCTGTGATTAGGGTTTGGAAACCTGTGCAGAGCCTTTGGCTCCACTTGGTATGGAATAGCCAAGAGAACAGATATGTGGTTTTCAGATCATGATGTCTTTGAATATTTGTGTAACCTTATGTATTACCATCAGTTTTTATTTGTTAGGTGTGGTTATTCTTGCTCTTATTATTATTATTATTATTATTATTATTATTTTGATAGAGTCTCACTCTGTTGCCAGGCTGGAGTGCAGTGCTGCCGTATTGGCTCACTGCAACCTCTGTCTCTCAGGTTCAAGCGATTCTCCTGCCTCAGCCTCCCAAGTAGCTGGGAATACAGGCATGTGCCACCACACCCAGTTAATTTTTGTATTTTTAGTAGAAACGGGGTTTCACCATGTTGGCCAGGATGATCTCGATCTCTTGACTTCGTGATCCACCCAACTCAGCCTTCCAAAGTGCTGAGATTACAGGCATAAGACACCACGGCCAGCCAAAAAATTTTTTTGATAAAATAAAATATGTGAGTATAGGCCAGGTGCAGTGGCTTATGTCTGTAATCCCAGCATTTTGGGAGGCTGAGATAGGAGGATCACTTGAGGCCAGGAGTTCAAGACCAGCCTAGACAACACAGCAAGACCCCACCTCTAAAGAAAAAAAAGTGTGTGTGTCTGTCTGTGTGTGTGTGTGTGTGTGTGTGTAATATGACATAAACAAGCGTGGGTATATCAGGCACTGTTCACCAGTTACTGATGCTGTATAACACACCACTCCAAACTTAGTAGTATAAGACAACCATTTTACTGTGCTCACTGATTCTGTGGGTTAGGCATTTAGATAGCTCACAGAAGAGTTGGTTTGCCTCTGCTCCTGATGTCTCTGGCCTCAACCAGGAGGATTCAAAGGCTGGGAGTAATCTGATGCCTGAGGGCTGCAAACCTATGAAGCCTGCTTTGCACACATATCTGGCACCTGCAGTGGGAGGACTCAAAGACTCGGACTAGTAGCCTCCCCACATGAGTTGGCTTCCTCACAGCATGGAGGCTCACAGCACTTGGACCTTCTTACATGATAGCCCAAGACTTCAAACACAGGAGTTTCAGCTAATGAGGTGAAGGCCACAGTGCCTCTTATGACTCAGCCTTGGGAGTCACACAGCATTGGTTACAAACAATAAACAAATCCAGATTCATAGGCAGAGGAGTTAGACTCCACCTCTTAAAGTGGGAATGACAAGATTCTAGAATAACACATGGGACAAGCCTATTGTTGCAACCATCTTTGGAAAATACAATCTGCAGCAATCACCTTTGGAAACTAGGAAACCAATGCAGTATTCTGAAACTCGTAATTCTGAAAACTAATGAATATGAATGGAAAGAATCAAGCATTTATCCTCCCTTTCTTACACATACTATCCCTCTGAGTAATCAGATCGTTGATGTGTGGGGAGGTGTTATTTTTATAAAAGGATTCCAGTAATGGAAATTTCAGTAATGGAAATAAAAGGATTCCAGTAATGACTGAAAGAGAGACACAATAAGAAAGTGATCATTTTGCAACTCCTAACAACATAACAAATCTAGGCAATGATCATGAATGAATGCATGACATTATGCAAAAGGCAATCACTTTACAATGGATAAATCACATTGATGACACTTAAGCCCAGTAACAAATCTGATCACAAAATAGTGACAAGCAGACCTTGCCAAAATAATTGAACTTGAATTTGACCAAGACTCTAGAGCAGAGTTTCTCAACTCTGACACTATTTAGACTTTGGACCAGATAATTCTTTGTTTGGGATGGGAGGAGGCTGTCCTGTAAGGTATAGGATGTTTAGCAGCATCCTGGCCTCTAGCCAATAGGTGGCAGCAATACCATCCTTCCTTGCAGTTGTGACGACCAAAAATATCTCCAAACATTGCCAAATGTCTTCTAGAGAAAAAAACAAACAAACAAAAAACACGACTGGTTGAGAACCACTGCTCTAGTTAATGACCAGATATTTTAGAGAAAATATACAGCATCTAATTTGTTAATCAGTACCATGGGGGTGTATTCAAATGCAGTATGTGGGAACTCTACATGATCTAGTGTTTGATTTCTCCAAAATATAAATAGCAAGAAAAAAGGGAGGTCAATAGATTAAAAGATATATAAGAGCCAGCTGGGTGTGGTGGCTCAAGCTTTTAATGCCAGCACTTTGGAGGCCGCGGCGGGCAGATCATCTGAGGTCAGGAAAAGTTCTTAAAAAAACTATAAGAAAAAGAACTTTAAGAAAAGTTCTTAAAAGAACTGTATTTCATACTGAAATATTTATAGATGAAATGTCTAGAATTTTCTCTAAAATAATTGAGTGGAAATGGAGATGAAACAAAACTGTCCATGTGTTAATTGTTAAGGCTGGATTCACTGTACTAGGCTCTCTGCATGTATAATGTTGGAAGTATCAATAATAAAGAGCTTGAATTTTAAAAAAAAATTACCTCCTTCCAAGTACCACTCAAATCAGTAAGCACTAATTTGGAAAGACGTCCATAAGGTCTTCCCTAGAAACACAAGCTAAAAAAAAAAATTACATATAATTCTAGTAAATGCAAAAGGGAACAAAAGTCACTCAATATATGTGTGTGCGTGTCTGAGCAAGGAGAGAGGTAAAGGAAACTTACCAGACTTTTAAAATGGATAACCTTGGGGAGTTGAGAATATAAAATAACAAGAAATATACATATATTTGTCTCTTCCCCTAGCTCCTGGTCTAGAGCTCCTTAAAACCCTTGGGTACTAGGAGGATCATCTGTTCTAATATCTGGTCTTTGACCCTAGTTCCTGACACAGAGTTCTCAGATCCCTTGGGATTTCCTGGCCGATAGGAGCATCTTATGTTCTAATGAGGGGACTTCTTCGTGGGCTCCTGGATGGCCAAGTGCTGTGATATGAGGGTTGGAACTTTCAGCTGAAGGTTGAGTTGACTAACAATGGCCAATGATGTCATCAATCATGCCTATGTAATGAAGCCTCCATGCAAATCCAAAAGGACTGGGTTCAGAGAGCTTCCAGATTGCTGAACACGTGGGGGTTCCTGGAGGATGATGTGCCGGGGAGAGAGCATTGAAGCCCAGTGTCACCTCCCACATACGTTGCCCTAGGTACTTCTTCATCGAAAACCTTTGTAATATCCTTTTTATTGCAAAAAAAGGATGGAATATGCTTTTTATTACTCTGTCACACCGGGTCCTCTTTTGGACTCCTCTGGCTGGAAGGAAAGCATTTCTCATAATTTTTGCTCCCTGAACCTATCACACAGCTCTGAGACTTCCTTCCTTCCAAAGCCAGAAGATAAAGGAGGAAAATACCCCAGCAAACATGTGATCATCATGTCCATTCTTCACGTTTTTAACTCCCTTCACATCTGCCTGCTATTACTTGTATTTCTGAGTCTTCAGGTGGTTTCTTTTTGTATTCACTCTGTGGTGTTAGGTAGAAATCGGTGAGAGAGATGCTGAAATGTGCTTATCTCATCTTGGCCAGTAATAGAAGTCTGCCTTGTATATGTTATTGTATGTATGTGTATATATTAAGTTGTATATACACATATTAAATATATATACATATGTTACATTTATATACACGTACATTTGTTTCCTCATGCAATCTGTCCCAGCAGAAGTAAAAACTCATATAAGTAAAAGAATATTTACAGAAGCATTATTTTTGGTGGCAAAAGTACTTTAATATCTTAAATGCTCGTATAATGGAAGATACTTTAACTCTTACAAAGAATGAGTTAGCTCTTTATCTACTATAAAGATATCCTAATATCTTTATCCCTGAACTGATAACTGTGGCAGAGATCACGCCACTGCACTCCAGCCTGGGTGACAGAGCGAGACTCCCTCTAAAAAACAAACAAAAAAAGTTTGTGGGACCAATTTCAATCCAGTCCAGGGGAGCACACACTGGCGACCAACATCCCCCATCAGGCCCCTTCTGGGTCGAGAGAATGCGCCTGGAACAGACTGGGAAACTCCAGCAGGCAAAGTAAGGTGCCAGGAATAACGACACAGCCTGACACATTCTCCATGTTCCCTACACCTACCCGTCTCCCCACCACTCTTCCATCCAGCTCCAATTTTGCCCATTCCCCAGGAGCCTCAGATTGAAACCTTGCAAGGAAGAAGCCGATTCTCAAAGTCACAGGCTTAGGAATCTGAGCAACAAAGAAAAATGAGCCCCTGCTCCCCCAACTCACCCTTACTCCCCGCAGCACTGCTGCCCTGCACCTGCCCCCTCCTCCATAATTTGAACTGTCCTCCCAGAAGCTGGAGAGCCGGCCCGCCTGTCAGGAAATAGAGGACCAGCATGCGGCAAATGCCTGGGGTAGGTAGGAGCAGACAGCGAGATTAGCTCAGGGATGTAAGAAACAAGTGGCTCTCAGACCAAAGAAGATTCTGCGGGAGAGGGCACACTAGGCCTTCATAGGGGCGTGCGCTGGACAGGAGCTCGCCAGGTACCGAAAGAATTGTCTGAGAAAAGCTCTGATCTGACCCGAAAGGCCCTTGGTTCCCACGGCAAGGCCTCAGCGTCTGGCAGTAACAGGCTCTATGCCCGGACTGTCTGGATCTGCAGGTCCCGCCTCCGCCAGCCTCTCACAGCCCAGAGGCACCTCCTATTGGCGCCTGACGGATTGGTTAGGGCGGCTCCTCTTCCAGCTGTGACAGATCCAGCCTGAGGAGCGCTCCTGGGTCTTAGTTGTTTCTTTCCGCTCACCTGCCACTCAAAGCCACAACCCACTTGCACGCCACCGTGTGGACACCTTAAAGCGACCGTCTAGATCTGAACCGCGCTGAGGGAATGGTCAGCTTCTCTCCCATTAGACGGCTTGGCCCGAAGGACCTAGCGACTGCCCAGACAAAAATTTCTTCTACATGCTGCATGTGTCTGTGGTCTCTAAGAGTCAAAACCAAACCCAAAAGAAAAAGACAACCCCGCCCCCGGCAAAAACAAACAAAAACAACAACAACAACAAAAAACACCACCACCAACCCATCTTTCACGTGAGGAGTCCTTGAGAAGGGCCTCTCCAGCCAGAACCAGGTAAAGGAATCTGCGTGCTTGGCGGGACCCAGAACACACAGTGGCAGGGACTTGACAGCCACACTCTTATCCGATAGAATCTCCACCACTGACACACAGATCAGGATGTGTCACCCTGAGAGATGACACCACAGTTCTGGGCTTTCACAGATTGATTCCACACTCTCTCATTGATTCCATACACATCCCATCACTCACACCAGATTCCCTCATCGCTGACCCGACATACCCACAATCAGATTCCATGGACCTCATAACTATCCCAAAGACCACCCATCACTAATCTACAGACCCTCCTCTGTCACCCCAGGGACCTCACAGATTACCCATCCCTGATTCCAGGATCTATAGAACCTCATCTCTTACCCCCACAGACCTATTAATAAGAGAATACACTCATGGGAGACTGTGTTGACCACTTTACATATCCATTGTGTGTGTGTGTGTTGATTAATGGACTTAGGTAAACTTTAGCATTTTGGTAGGCAATGCGGTTTTTCAATGCCTTTTCTTTTTCTTTCTTTTTCTTGTACATCTTTAAAGGCCTTACTCCAGGCAGTGTGAATTGCAATTTACTAATGCCTATCCCTTATTGAGTCTTTCTCATGCATATTTGTTATTAATCATAATTCACAATTCTTATAACTCAGAGACACCAAAGACTCACATAAAAAGAATGGATGTGGGTTTTTATTTATTTATTTATTTTGATTTCTGTAGATTACAAAAGTCATTCATTTGTATCAAGTCACGAAGTGTATGCTTTGTTTTCTAGAAAAAAAATTCTAATTAAAAAAAAATTTTTTTAGACGTGGTCTCCTTTCACCCACAATGGAGTGCCGTGGTATAATCATGGCCGCCACAGCCTCGACCTCCTGGGCTCAAGAGATCCTCCCACCTCAACCTACCTAGTAGCTGAGACCACAGGCCTGCACCAATACGCCCACCTAATTATTATTATTATTTTTTTTGTAGATGTGTGGGTCTCACTATGTTGCAGAGACAGATCTCAAACTCCTGGGCTCAACTGATACTCCCACCTTGGCCTCCCAAAGTGTTGAGATTATAGGTGTGAGCCACTGCACTCAGCTGATAAAATCTCTTTTTTTTTTTTTTGATACGGAGTCTCGCTCTGTCGCCCAGGCTGGAGTGCAGTGGCGCAGTCTCGGCTCACTGCAAGCTCCGCCTCCCAGGTTCACGCCATTCTCCTGCCTCAGCCTCTCCGAGTAGCTGGGACTACAGGCGCCCGCCACCAAGCCCGGCTAATTTTTTGTATTTTTTTAGTAGAGACGGGGTTTCACCATGGTCTCGATCTCCTGACCTTGTGATCCGCCCGCCTCGGCCTCCCAAAGTGCTGGGATTACAAGCGTGAGCCACCGCGCCTGGCCTTAAAATCTTAAAAAGAGTAAAATACTTTGGCACCTAATGGAAAATTTCCAGAGATGATGCATCAGAAATTAAGGTAGAATAAGATGGTCCTAGGGCATCTGAAACAACGGAAACTAAATCTTGGACCGGGCACGGTGGCTCATGCCTGCAATCTCAGAACTTTGGGAGGAAAAGGTAGGGGACTCACTTGAGGTCAGAAGTTCAAGAGCAGTCTAGCCAACATGGTGAAACACTGTCTTTACTAAAAATACAAAAATTAGCCTGGAGGTTGTAGTGAGCCGAGATTGTGCCACTGCACTCCAGTCTGGGCAACAGAGGGAGACTCTGTCTCAAAAAGAAGAAGAAGAAGTAGAAGAAACAAAACCTTAATTTATTCATCAAGTATAAAAATGTGGACTAGACTCTGGAGGAATAATACATAAAAAGACACAGGCACTATTTTTTTGAAGTTTTATTGAGAAATATTAATAACATATCACAGAAGCCACCCATTGAAAGTGTAAAATTCAACGGTTTTCAGTATATTTGCACAGTTGTGCAAACATCACAAGTTTTAGATCATTTTCATTACCTCGAAGTAAACCCCATATCCCTCCATTTCCCCCCAACTCCGCTAACCCTGGGCCACCACAAATCTACTTTCTGTTTCTATGTATTGGTCTATTTTGGACATTTTATTTAAATGGAATTACATAACATGTGGTCTTTTGTGACTGGCTTCTTTCACTTAGCATCATATTTTCAAGGTTTACTCAGTGTTGCATGTGCAGAGGGGGCACTTTACGTAAGGATAAACCTGGGAGTGGGTGCGTACTGATTTTGAAACTTCACTCCAAAAGGGAAATGATTGGTTTCAAATAGAGGAAAAACCTGTTCAAGCTAAAATCCTCCGTTTTCACCAGTTTGTAATGTGGGGTTTTATTGTGAAGAATGGCAAGGTTTTTATGCATATTTTCTGCAAATTCTCCCTGTTTGGGGAACAGTCACAAAATGTGGAGGTATGGGCTTCTGGACTCTGTGGCTGGAGATTCGAGTCCACGAGAACTCAGATCCCAGGGTAGGCAGAGAGTAACAGTGCAAGAGTGCCAATAGAACCCTTTGAAATGGAAAATTTTAAATGCTCCCTCCCAAAGGAGTCCCAGATAACCACACAAAAGAGGAGTTTGCTGAGTCGGTCCGTTGCGATTGTCCAATAAGATGCAGACAGACTGGGAAAGAAGGAAGTTTATTTCTGCAACCGATTACATGGAGAAGGGCCAAGTAACTCACCAGACCAACTCAAAGTTACAAGTTTTTTTCCAGTGCTTATAGACATCTTAAGCTCCATGGTATGTGTGGGATTGCACCTACAAGCAGAAGTGTTGCATTCAATCAACATCTAATCTTTAACTAGGGTCTAGGGTGTGGAAAGATTTCTCTAGAGTCTTGGAAAGTTTCTGAATCTTAAGACAGGCCGAGGTGAATGTGTAAGAATGCTATTATTATTCGATCAGACTTTAGGGTCTGAGAAGACCCAGGCAGGGTCTTAAATGATACTCAGGCACCATTTTCTCCATTTCTTAAACGTTTAACTTATGCATTCATCAAAACTATAGTAAAAGGTTAGTGGAAACTGTTCTGGTTGCTAATGGAAACCTGGCCTGCCACACTGCGATCGGAACTAAAGCCCACTACAGAACACTGAAAATGCCTGCACTGACTTTACTGACAAGTCAATTAAATTACAGAAAAGCAAGTTCAAGCTCCCTCCCCGCTCTGTCCTCCGGAATTGCTAGTTAGAAATGTGCACATTGTCCTAGGTTCAGTTTTGCAAAGACGGAGCCTGTCAGCGAAAGCATTTGTTTGATTTCATGCATTAATGTTTCCTTTGTCCATTTCCTTTATATTTATTTATTTGTTTATTTATTTTTTTGAGACGGAGTTTCGATCCTCTCGCCCAGGCTGGAGTGCAATGTCGCGGTCTCGGCTCACTGCAACCTCCGCCTCCCGGGTTCAAACGATTCTCCTGCCTCAGCCTCCCAAGTAGCTAGGATTACAGGCATGTGCCACCCCGCCCGGCTAATTTTTGTTTTTTTAGTAGAGATGGGGTTTCACCATGTTGCCCAGGATGGTCTTGAACTCCAGAGCTCAGGCAATCCACGCGCCTCGGCCTCCCAAAGTGCTGGGATTATAGGCGTGAGCCACCGCGCCCGGCCTATTTTATTTTAAGACGGAGTCTCGGCCGGACGCGGTGGCTCACGCCTGTAATCCCAGTACTTTGGGAGGCCGAGGTGCGCGGATCACGAGGTCAGGAGATCGAGACCATCCTAGCTAACACAGTGAAACCCCGTCTCTACTAAAAATAGAAAAAATTAGCCGAGCGTGGTGGCGGGCGCCTGTAGTCCCAGCTACTCGGGAAGCTGAGGCAGGAGAATGGCGTGAACCTGGGAGGCGGAGCTTGCAGTGAGCCGAGATCGCGCCACTGCACTCCAGCCTGGGCGACAGAGCGAGACTCCGTCTCAAAAAAAAAAAAAAGACTGAGTCTCACTCAGTCGCCCAGGCTGGAGCACAGGGGCGCGATCTCGGCTCACTGCAACCTCCGCCTCCCGCGTTCAAGCGATTCTTGTGCCTTCGCCTCCTGAGTAACTGGGATTACAGGCGCCCGCCACCGCGCCTGGCTAATTTTTGTATTTTTAGTACAGTCGGGGGTTTCGTCATGTTGGCGGCCGGACTGGTCTCGAACTTCTGACCTCAAGTGATCCGCCCGCCTCGGCCTCCCAAAGTGCTGGAACTACAGGCGTGAGCCACCGCGCCCGGCCCCATTTCCTTTTATTTTATTATTTTCAGACGAAGTTTCGGTCTTGCCGCCCAGGCTGGAGGGGAGTGGCGCGATCTCGGCTCACTGCAATCTCCACCTCCCGGGTTCAAACGATTCTCCTGCATCAGCCTCCGGAGTAGATGGGATTACAGGCGCACGCCACCACGCCCGGCTACATTTCCTTTATTTTATTTTTTATGATTTACTAGCGTGGTATTTTTGTTTGTTTGTTTTGTTTGTTTGTTTGTTTTTGAGACCGCGTCTCGCTGTTGCCCATGCTGGAGTGCATTGGCGCGATCTCTGCTCACTGCAAGCTCCGCCTCCCAGGTTCATGCCATTCTGCCTCAGCCTCTCTGAGTAGCTGGTACTACCGGCACCTGCCACCACGCCCGGCTAATTTTTCGTATTTTCAGTAGAGATGGGGTTTCACCGTGGTCTCGATCTCCTGACCTCGTGATCTACCCACCTCGGCCTCCCAAAGTGCTGAGATTACAAGTGTAAGCCACCGCACCCGGCCATAACTGAGTTTATTACCCGCAGTTCCATCAGCCAAGTTTAGGTGCCCATGAGAAGGGCCCATGAATGAAATTTTCACATAACTCTAGCCAAAATATAGTGTTTCCTTCCATCTTGAATATAGGCTGTAGACCCCTTGGGTATGGGGCATTATTATCAGTCAGAGCACAGCAGTTCTTATGTCATCTGACAGCATCTCCAAATAGCCTTCATGGTTGTCACTGCTTCCCAATGACAATTCCAAATAACAGTTCCCAGTGATGACTTGCTACTTGCTATTGTTACTTAATGTGTTAAAGTGGCTGTTACATTTCATGCGCGTCCTTGTAAAGAGACCACCAAACAGGCTTTGTGTGAGCAATAAAGCTTTTAATCCCCTGGGTGCAGGCGGGCTGAGTCTGAAAAGAAAGTCAGCAAAGGCTGGTGATTATCATTAGTTCTTATAGGTTTTGGGATAGGTGGTGGAGTTAGGAGCAATGTTTTGGGGGCAGGGGGTGGATCTCTCAAAGTACATTCTCAAGGGTAGGGAGAATTACAAAGAATCTTCTTAAGGGTCAGGGAGATTACAAAGTACATTGATCAGTTAGGGTGGGGCAGAAACAAATCACAATGGTGGAATGTCATCAGTTAAGGCTATTTTTACTTCTTTTGTGGATCCTCAGCTACCCCAGGCCATCTGGATGTACACGTGCAAGTCACAGGGGATGCGATGGCTTGGCCTGGGCTCAGAGGCCTGACATTTCAGACACTATGTCAGGAATTACACGAAAATTTAGTGGCTCAAACAATCATTTTATTATGTTTGTGGATACTCATGCTTATAGTCAGGATTTCAGATGTGGCACAAGGGTAGCCCACTTGTCTCTGTTCCATGATGTCTGGCCTCAGCACAGGAGACTCAACAGCTGGGGTCTGGAACCATTTGGAGGCTTGTTCCTTCACATCTGATACCTGGCTTGGGATGTTGGAAGAGGGGGCTCAGCTGGGACTGAGTCCCTAAATGTAGTGTTTCCATATGGCCTTGACTTCCCTACAGCCTGGTGTGGGGAAAAGAAAGAGGGATCAGACTTACTGTGTCTGTGTAGAAAGAAGTAGACATAAGAGACTCCATTTTGTTCTGTACTAAGAAAAATTCTTCTGCCTTGAGATGCTGTTAATCTGTAACCCTACCCCCAACCCTGTGCTCACAGAAACGTGTGCTGTGTCAGCTCTAGGTTTAATGGATTTGGGGCTATGCAGGATGTGCTTTGTTAAACAAATGCTTGAAGGCACGCTTGTTAAAAGTCATCACCACTCCCTAATCTCAAGTACCCAGGAACACAAAACACTGTGTAAGGCCGCAGGGACCTCTGCCTAGGAAAGCCAGGTATTGTCCAAGGTTTCTCCCCTAGTGATAGTCTGAAATATGGCCCCGTGGGAAGGGAAAGACCTGACCGTCCCCCAGCCCGACACCTGTAAAGGGTCTGTGCTGAGGAGGATTAGTAAAAGAGGAAGGCCTCTTTGCACTTCAGATAAGAAGAAGGCATCTGTCTCCTGGTCCTCCCTGGGCAATGGAATGTTTCCGTGTAAAACCCGATTAACTGCTCTTTAATGCACGGAGATTTTTATGTATGTACACATCAAAGCACAGCACCTTTTTCTTAACCTTGTTTATGACACAGAGATAGTCACATGTTTTCCTGCTGACCCTCTCCCCACTATTACCCTATTGTCCTGCCACATCTCCCTCTCCGAGATGGTAGAGATAATGATCAATAAATACTGAGGGAACTCAGAGACCAGTGCCGGTGCAGGTCCTCTGAGCGCAGGTATGCTGAGCGCCGGTCCCCTGGGCCCACTTTTCTTTCTCTATACTTTGTCTCTCTGTCTCTTTCTTTTCTCAGTTTCTAGTCCCACCCGACGAGAAACACCCTCAGCTGTGGAGGGGCAGGCTACCCTTTCACCTGGCAGCCTCAGGATAGTCAGAATTCTTAGGTGGCACAGGGCTCCAGGGCAGATGCTGAGTGGTCTTTTATGAGGTAGCACAGCAAATCCACCCAGGATCGGGGAGACAGGACATCGATTCTGCCTCTCAAAGGGAGGAGTGGCAAGAAATGTTGAGCCATTTTTTAAAACTACCACAGCAACATGCCTATTAATATGTCAGAAAAAATTAAAGCATCCTGATAGCTGCATTTCTAAGTAATTGGTCTCCTTTGAAATTCTATGAATTGTGTTTTTGGTAGTTTATGGCATTATTCTGAGGAGGGGGCAAAGACTTTCCCATATGTTAGAAAGGTCCTGCACAGAACAGGCTCACCCCCACCCACGTCCCCCAGTGTTTGAAATGCACAGTGTTTGCTGTGGTTTATTGGTTAGGGCAGGAGTTTCTCATTTAAATTGGCCTGTAACTTTTTTTTGGCATGATTTCCTTCTGTTTGTGCTGATATTCTCACCTCAATAGGAATCGGGAGCTTCTTTTGCTATTCTTCTGTTTTGGATGCATTGGAAGGTAAGTTTCCTTGTGAACCATATTTTGGACTCATTTTGTAGGCTTTGCCAAATGGCCTTTTTACCCTCCTATCTTGCATTTTCTTTGGATATTCTTTTTTTTTTTTTTTTTTTTTTTGAGACGGAGTCTTTCTCTGTCCCCCAGGCTGAGTGCACTGGCACGATCTCGGCTCACTGCAAGCTCCGCCTCCCGGGTTCACGCTATTCTCCTGCCTCAGCCTCCTGAGTAGCTGGGATTACAGGCGCCCGCCACCACGCCCGGCTAATTTTTTCTATTTTTAGTAGAGACGGGGTTTCACCGTGTTAGCCAGGATGGTCTCGATCTCCTGACCTCGTGATCCGCCCGCCTCGGCCTCCCAAAGTGCTGGGATTACAGGCTTGAGCCACCGCGCCCGGCCTTTCTTTGGATATTCTCATAGATTCTCAGGGATATTTTCATATTTTACTATTCATAAATTTGGAAGAGTGTTTACTTTCCTGAGTTTTCGTTGTTAGGTAACAAGAGCACCCTAATGGCGCTAGTTCCGGGTTCTTCTTCCTCCCCAACACAGGCCCGCCAAAAGGAGCCAATCAGAGGTCACGCCTTCCCGCCTCAGCCTATACCCAGCCCCTCAGCCAACCAGCGACCCCCACGTAACGTCCCTAGGCATAAAAGACGGAGGCTGCAGAGCCTTCGCTCTTTTTCTTCTTCCGCTTCGGCTCTCCCTCGGACTCCTCCAGTAAAGATCTCTTGACTGCAACCAGTGTGGCGTGGTCTGAGTCTGAGCCTACAGAGTCACCCTTTCACTATGTCTACTTTCTACACAGACACAGTAACAATCTGATCTCTCTTTCTTTTCCCCACACATTCTTTCTTTTATATTGAGTATTCAGAATTTTTTTTAAATGTGTTTTCCACTTACAGCATTTCTCAGGTTGGACTAGCCATCTTTCAAGTGCTCAGCAGCCACATGTGGCAAGTGGCTGCCTTATTAGACAGCACAGCTCTGGAGGGTGATTTTATGTACATCCCCACTTCTCTCTCTGCCTCCTTTATTCCCATCTACCCCACACCCCTGTAGTCTGTGACTATCGTGTCCCTCTCTCCTCTCTTTCTGTCTCTTGTAATCCTTTAATATGGAGAATTATTTCCAATTCCTTAACATCCTGCCCTGATTTTTTTCTGTCTTACATTCAAGGGTCACAGTTTTCCTCTCACCCTCATTTCAGTCTTTTCCCATAACATGTGACATGCCTTTTTGTCTTGGTTGGGTATTTATTTGCAATACAAGAATGATTGTTTTCTTTGATACATTAGTGACTTACATACTTTTCACGTTTTTTGAGTACCTCTTTCTTGAAAGAATTTCAGATTAATTCTAAAGTTAAATTAGAAAGCTTTTTTTTTTTTTTTTTTGAGACGGAGTCTCGCTCTGTCGCCCAGACTGGAGTGCAGTGGTGCGATCTCATTTCACTACAAACTGCCTTCCAGATTCAAGTGATTCTCCTGCCTCAGCCTCCTGAGTAGCCAGGATTATGGATGTGCGCCACCATGCCTGGCTAATTTTTGTCTTTTTAGTAGAGACAGAGTTTTGCCATTTTGGCTAGCCTGGTCTTGAACTCTTGACCTCAAGTGATCTGCCCGCCTCAGCCTCCCAAAGTGCTGGGATTACAAGGGTGGGCCACCGTGCTCAACCTAGACAGCTTATTTTATTTTATTATTATAATTTTTTTTTTGAGATGAAGTCTTGCTCTGTCTCCCAGGCTGGAGTACAATGGCACATCTCGGATCTCTGCAACCTCTGCCTCCCGGGTTCAAGCAGTTCTCCCTGCCTCAGCCTCTCGAGTAGCTGGGATTACAGGTGCCCACCACCACGCCCAGCTAATTTTTGTATTTTTTGTACAGACAGGGTTTCACCATGTTGGCCAGGCTGGTCTTGAACTCCTGACCTCAGTTGATCCACCCACCTCAGCCTCCCAAAATGTTGGTATTACAGGCGTGAGCCACTTTCCCTGGCCAGAAAGCTTATTTCAAAAGGTGTGTATAGAGTCCCTTATATTTCTGCTTGATTTTTAAATAACATATTTAGGTCTATATATTTTAGGATGTAATATCTCACTGTGTGTTGCTTTGCATCATTGAACATTTTTGGTAATTATTTTTATTTTCTATATATTTTAGAGATTTCATTAAACTAATACAGAATTTCATATTCAGGGGCGGGCATAGTGGCTCATACCTGTAATCCCAGCACTTTGGGAGGCCGAGGCGGGTAGATCACCTGAGGTCAGGGGGTTCGAGACCATCCTGGCCAACATGGCAAAACCCCGTCTCTACTAAAAATACAAAATTATTAGTGTAGTGGTGCAGGCCTGTAATCCCAGCTATTTGGGAAGCTGAGGCAGGAGAATCGCTTGAACCCGGGGCAGAGGTTGCAGTGAGCCGAGATCTCGCCACTTCACTCCAGCCTGGGCCACAGAGCAAAACTCCTCAAAAAAAAAAAAAAAAAAATCATATTCGCTCATATCAAAAATGAAAATTTATTTTTACAAATTTCTATGTGAGTGATAGAATTATTTTAATGTCGGAAAGGTTCATAAGAAATGGGTGTAGTAGGCCAGGCGCGGTGGCTCACGCTTGTAATCCCAGCACTTTGGGAGGCCGAGGCGGGCGGATCACGAGGTCAGGAGATCGAGACCACGGTGAAACCCCATCTCTACTAAAAACACACAAAAAAATTAGCCGGGCGTGGTGGCGGGCGCCTGTAGTCCCAGCTACTCTGAGAGGCTGAGGCAGGAGAATGGCGGGAACCTGGGAGTCGGAGCTTGCAGTGAGCCGAGATTGCACCACTGCACTCCAGCCTGGGCGACAGAGCGAGACTCCGTCTCAAAAAAAAAAAAAAGAAATGGGTGTAGTAATTGTGTTCTTTCCTATGCTCGAATGGAAAATGATGAGGGAACACAATGTTATGTTAGAGTTGCAGTGAGAAGGGGTGGAAAGGCCAGGCGTGGTGGCTCACACCTGTAATCCCAGCACTTTGGGAGGCCAAGGTGGGCAGATCACCTGAGGTCAGGAGTTCAAGACCAGCCTGACCAACACGGAGAAACCCCATCTTTACTAAAAATACAAAATTAGCTGGGTGTGGTGGCGCATGCCTGTAACTCCAGCTATTTGGGAGGCTGAGGCAGGAGAATTGCTTGAACTGGGAGGTAGAGATTGCAGTGAGCTGAGACCGCACCATTGCACTCCAGCCTAGTTAACAAAAGCGAAACTCTGTCTCAAAAAAAAAAAAAAAAAAGGGTAGAAAAGAGGGATTCCAGAGTGCCAGGCACACAGATTTTCTGGAAGGTTTACATGAGGACTGCTGTGGTTTGAATGTGTTCCCCGAAGTTCATGTGTTGGAAACTCAACCCTTAATACAACAGTGTTGACCAGTGGAACCTTTAAGAGGTGATTAGGTTATGAAGGCTCTGCCCTCATGAATGGATTAAGGCAGAGTGGGTTAGATATCTTGGGAGGGGGTTCCTGATAAAAGGATGAGGTTGGCTTCCTTCCTTTCTGTCTTTCCCCTTTTCCCTCTCACACGTGGTCACTCTCTTGCCCTTCCACCTTCCACCATAGGACGACACACTGAGACCTTCACCACATGCAGGCCCCTCACTTTCCCAGTGTCCAGAACCGTAAACCAAGTGAACACTGCTTATATATAAATCACCCAATCTGTGGTATTCTGTTACAGCAACACAAACGGACTAAGACAGGGACACTCAGTGGGCTCTTCTCTCTACTTGATGGAGCACTCCCTGCGTGGTGCCTTGTATTTGTAGACATGACGCTGTAAATGCTGTTTGAGTGTCTTGAAGGCTTTTATGTTTGAGGAGTTTACAGAGAAGCCCCTACAGGGTTCAGGTCCCTTCATCTGTTGCTTCTTTGCTCTTTAGTACCTCCCCTAACCTGGTGTTAAATTAGATCAGAGTGTGGTCCTTGGACCAATAGTATCAGTCTCACCTGAAAATCATGCTGGAAATAGATTCACAGGCTACTCCTCAGAATACTGAAGCAGAAACTCTAGGAGTGAGACCCCACAATCTGTGTTTAACAAGCCCCCAGGTGAGTCTGATGCACACAGAAATGTGAGCTGCTGTATTAGCTGGTGTTGAGTTCATGCCACCGAATCACTGACACACACGTCTGCTCACTGCTTGGTCTTTGCACAGGCCCCTGGATCGTCCTGGAATCCCCGATCCCTGTTGCTCCCTCGGGGAGTTTTCTAGTCCCTCTTACTTGAAGCATGTCTTTCAGAGCCCCACACCACCCAGCTTGGGTATCTGGTGAATTCTGTGGTCTGCATGTCCATGTTTGTGACATTCTGGGAAGGGTGGCCCAGGCTGTAATTTGCCATCTACTCCTGCAGGCTATAAATGATAGTATTCAGAAGGGAGGGGAGATGCTGTGTGCATGTTCTGAAGGGTTTCCCACTAAATGGAGAGACTGACCCTCTCCATAACTATTTGATTTTTACTTTATCTCCTCGTTGACTTCACAATGTAAGTGCAGTTTGTCTCTACTGGGTGATGCATGCATATAAATGTTTATGTGAACATATGAAGTCTGCATGTGTGGGTGAACTCTCCACATCATGTCATTTATTGTCCATCATTACATGTCTTTGGTTTCTAGCACATTCCTCTACCTTATTTTCTGTCATTGTACCTACTTCTACCTGAACACGTATTAAATATCTTATTAAAAATACACAAATATGTTTCCTTGGTGGTTTTTTTTCCCTCACATCGGGCCCTCCTCTTCAGTGGACTTCAGTGTGGTACCCGCAGATCTCAGGCCTTCTGGGAAGTTCCAGCTTTTCCTGGGTGCTTTCTCTGTCTGGCCAGCTCAAGCTGGAGCAGTGGGTGTTGGTGCCATCCTGTGGCTATAGGTGATAAACCAGGCTGTGTTTTGACCCCTAGTCTTGAATCCTGGAGTTCTCACGTGGGTGGATTTAAATGCTGTGTCTTTCTAAGGGCAGATTGTGCCCATTTTCCTTCTCTCTCTCTCAAGGGGCTGTTTCCTGTGTTTATTGACTTACCATTAAAAAAAATTATATATATTGATGAATTAGATTGTACTCCATAAATTGTATGTTTGAAAAATAATATTTTTTCAGATTTTTATCTTTTAAATTATATATATTTACGGGGTACAAAATGATGTTATGATTTTTCAATACAGTGTGGAATGATTAAGTCAAATTATCCCATCCATTACCTCAAATACTTGACTTTTTTTTTGTGATGAGTATGCTGTTTATCACTTTCACTCATCAGCTCCTGCTGTCTTCCATGCTAGAGACAGGAAAGGCTCCACGCTTGACTTTCCCTCCTGTTTTCTTAGCCACTGTCAACCCTTGAATGTACCCTCCAGGGTTGTCTGTCACATTTTACACCTAGCCTGATCCTTGTGCACCCACCTTCCTCCCAGGGACTGTCCTTAGGGAGTGACTTTATGCACAGACTTAACGTGCTCATCCTGCCTCCTTCATCCCTACAAGCCCCCATCTCAGCCCCATCTGATTATTTCTTCCCTCTCTCATTTCCTGTTATGCTGTTGGTTTTCTAACCTGAAGGGTAACTGCTTACTCCTTAGTTTTCTGCCTTAATTTCTAAGTCATAGGCTACTTTCAGGCTAAAAGTTTTCCTCCAGCCATGGTTTTAGTCTCATTCTGTAAGTCTTGGTTTTTAGTTTTATTCATTTGAAATTAATCTTTAATAACTTTTTTGACTCATTTTGATAGAGTAATTCCCTGTCTGCCCACCACACCACCCTCTGTCCCCAAGATTCTGGAAGTTTGTTCTTCCCCTTTTGTGATCATTTTTACTTAAAACTTTGAGTTTTTCAAATTAGAAGTTTCTTCTATAAATGTATATAGAGCTTGGTCAGGCGCAGTGGCTCACACCTGTAATCCCAGCACTTTGGGAGGCTGAGGCGGGCGGATCACGAGGTCAGGAGATCGAAATCATCCTGGCTAACACGGTGAAACCCCATCTCTACTAAAAATACAAAAAAATTAGCCGGGCGAGGTGGTGGGCGCCTGTAGTCCCAGCTACTCGGGAGGTTGAGGCAGGAGAATGGTGTGAACCCAGGAGGCAGAGCTTGCAGTGAGCCGAGATGGCGCCACTGCACTCCAGCCTGGGCGACAGAGTGAGACTCTGTCTCAAAAAAAAAAAAAAAAGAAAAAAAGAAAAAAAAAGTATATAGAGCTAGTAACTCCTTGCTTTTTTTTCTTTTTCTTTTTTCTTTTTTTTTGAGACAGAGTCTTGCTCTTGTTGCCAAGGCTGGAGTGCAATGGCACGATCTTGGCTCACTGCAACCTCTGCCTCCTGGGTTCAAGCGATTCTCCTGCCTCACCCTCCCGAGTAGCTGGGATTACAGGCACTGGCCACCACGCCCAGCTAATTTTTGTATTTTTAATAGACATGGGGTTTCGCCATGTTGGCTAGGCTGGTCTCGAACTCCGGACCTCAGGTGATCCGCCCACCTTGGCCTCCCAAAGTGCTGGGATTAAGGCATAAGCTACCATGCCTGGCCAACTTATTGCTTTTTTTTTGCCACTACTTTTAAGCTGATATATTTGGAACTGAGGTAGCCTCATTCCACAGGTTTAGATCTGAAATATTTTAACTATTGCTTCTTCCAGTGTATTTTCTGGTTTGCAGGCCAGTTTCTTCTTTAACTCATCAGTGACACAGTGGTTTGTATGGCTTTTAATTTCAAAGAATATTTTTTCAATTTGCTTTTTTGTTTTTTTTTGCTGATTTTTATCTATGTTAATTTTAACTAGATATGTTCCCTAGATGGGCATGACTAGATTTTTTTTCCCCACTGCGTTTATAATTTAGATGGATTTTCAGATCTCAAGCCAGTTAAGAGTGTGGAAAATAGGACTCCTTAAAGCACAGATATGACAAGTGGTTCAGATTTACAAGGGTAACTCAGGTGAGAGTGTATCATTGTACTTGGCACACAGCACTCAGTAACTATCACCTTTGATTTAAATGAATGCAGCTGTAAATGCTTTCCTAGGTGTCTTGTTGATGTTTGTTAATTTCTGTAGAGTTTGATTCTGCTCCTTTCACTGTTTATCACTTGACCCTTATCACTTGAGAGTCCCCTTATCACTTGACCTGCTGTTACATTATGTTTGATTTATTACAAATACCCATCAGCCTGGGTCTCTCTTTACTCCCTTTGTACACCTACATCTAAACATAGGGATTTGGATTATCTCAGGATCCCACATCCTCACTGTACCCCCACCCCCACCACTACCATATCTTTCTTAAGTTTTCTAGTCCCTCCTTTTCATTTGTGCTCCTTAAAGCCCAGCTCCATGCCTGACTTTGGTTCCCACTGAGTTCTGTTACAAGCATTCTACATTTATAGATATTAAATCTTTGGCCAGGTCATTTACCTGGGCTGGAATAGGGCTCTCGGCTGATCCTCCTTCCTAAACACCCACCCAATGGGAGAGGCTGATACTCAACATGCAAACCTGTTTTTTACTTTTCCAGGCAAAGGGATGTTGGAAGACATTCTGGAGGGGGTGGGGTGTGAAGATTTACAAATAATCTGAATATCTGCTTCATGGTAGGTCTTGGAGGTGCCTTGTGGGTGTGGCTTTGGAGGGATGGTTACGAGGAAATTGTGGATATTAAAGAAGTCAGGAAAGGAAAAGATCACTCACTCACAATTCAACAATTCAGAGAAAGCTCCTAAGGGACTTTCTGGCTGCTTGATGCCCAGAAGCGAGGCCCTCACTTCTGTAAATGCTGGGGACTGTGGATACATAATTTAAAGGGTCACCAAAAAAACTCAGTAATCAAGATAAACAATATTTTAATGTAATATCTTTAAAAATAAAATCAATGCAAAAAGAAAACACCCCTGTTGAACAAAACGGTCAGACTTATGCCTCCTTTCCAACACCGCCCCACCTCCACCCCACCCTCCGGAAGTGTCCTCCAAGCCGCACTTGTTCCCCAGCCTCCAATAAAAACCTCGGGAATTTCCCGATCAAGCTTCGGATCCTCACCACCACCAGGGGGTCTTTTGCTGTTCACCCCAAGTTCAGTCTGCATCCCCTAAAATCCTAGGGACACGCGACCAGTCTCCCCCATCTCCATTCCGGGAGTTTGCCCAAACCAATCCCGCTCTCCCCGAAAATAGCCTTGGGGTTCCCTGTCCTGGTACAGCCTCCTACTCTAGGGGAGAAAGGGCCCGTGTCGCCTCCAAACTGGGAGTTCCCGCAGAGCCTCGTCTCTCCCTGAGCCGCGTCTGTCCCACCTGGCACCTGCTCGGGGAAAGGCGCATCAGGGCAGAGACTTAAGTAGTGAGCTCAGCTCACCTGCACCGTGAAGCTCAGCGCACATTGGCCACCCGCAGAGCGCCGGTACCACATTTTCCAGAATCCTTCGGCAGTCCCGCGATGCCTTCGCGATCAGCAGATCTCAATGGCTCACAGAGAAACTTGTCAACGTCACTTGGGCTTCTTAACAGTGGGCTCGTAAACTTGGTTGTGTGCGCTGTGCAGATGTCAGAGGCACCCTGTGTGGTGGGCAAAGCCGACTTCTCCGCCTCTGTAGCTCGGAAACTACAATCCCCAGAAGCCTCTGCGGTCACTTCCGCTCCCCTCCCTATCCTCCTTCAGTGTGTAGCGTTGACGTCAGAGACACTTCCGGTCTGTGGGGGCGGCGGCTTAAGCTTGTTGGGACCCGGGGAGCCTTCCCTCTTCAGGTCTTCCCCACACCTCTGCACCTTGTTACCTGACCTTCGGCTTCAGGATCCGCTGCGTGCACCCGCGTTCCGTGAGTGCCCTATAGGCAGTCAGCATGCCCCTTTGCGTGTCCCTGTGTTACTCACGGGGACGCAGGCTGGGAGCTACAGAGCTGTCTCAGAACTAGGGCGCTCTCCTGTGGGCACCTCCAGGCCATTTTCCTTTCATTCGAGCCCACAGGTTAGAGACAAACCCTCACTCCGTTGCTTGGGGACAAGGGCTTCACTCCCTGTCCTGAGCTTGCGGCTGAGCTTGAGGGTGCTGGGTCATCCTGGCCCCCCTCTGGATGGGAATTTGCTGCCCTGGTGATTTCTGTGACATCCCCGACCCCAAATGTGGGGCTCTGGAGCGGACTGCGCTTCACCTCGTGGGGAGGGGGTTTCCACCTAGGCCACTCTTATTTCTCTTCACATCCCCAGATCTGTCTTCTGAGACTTTGCCCTTCTCCAGGAAGAGTACTCAGGAGACCAGGAAAATGGCCACAGGGCTCCTGAGAGCCAAAAAAGAGGTGAGAATTACCTGTAATTCCATCTTGGCTGTCAACAGAATGGGTCCCATTACCTTTTCTTGTCCTCGAGGCTGCCTTGTTGGTATTGGACAAAGTCATTCCTAGTCCTAGTCATTCCTAGTCCATCCATAGAACAAGGAGGAGTTTGATATAGTCTTGTAGAGCATCCGATTCTGTCGCTGTTCAGGGCGCCACTTGTAACCTGCACGGACCTGGTGGACTGAACAAAAGGAATAAAAGACAAGAGACAAGAAAGTATTATTTGGAAGAAGGGGTCAGGGGGCACCTCGTCTCTAGTGGACAAGGGCCCTGAGCTTTACACAACCCTCCCGTATTTATTGGTAAAACAGATAACGAGAAAGGGGGGATGATTGTCAGGTAATTGTCAGTTGGCCGTTTGGTTCGCAGTTGTGAGACTATCCTTTGAACAACAGGCGCTAGATTTCCTGGTAGATAACTTCAAGGAGCCCGGCGCCAGGCAGTGATGGCCCTCGCAAACCTTTTGGTGGCAGGCGCAGTGTGCGTTTGCTCACATCCTGCATTCATGATAAACAGTTTGCCGTTTAATCATATAACCTCCAGTGGAATGCTGAGTTGGTCACGATCCCTTTGGTCTTTTCAGCTCCCAACATAGTCTGACCTGAATTTTACCTTTGAGTTCATTCCTAGTCCTGGAAGAGTGCCTCATTCTAACAGGAGTCTTCCCTCAGCGTTCCTTTCTGCTCCATCCTTACCACAGTCACTCATGAAGTAGTTAATTGTGAACAACACATATGGAGCAGTTTAAATAAAAGTAAAGACACATACATGCGTAATTGTTCGGTGATGTGGATGAAGGGCAGGGACAGCACAGATGCCTGTGATTTCAAATGGCTGGGGAGGCCTCCTAGAAGTGGGGCTGCCTCAGTTGCCCCTGACTGGTTTGGTAAGTTGGAGATTAGGGGGAAGGCGTTCCAGTGGGAGGTGGCAAGGAAGCATAGTTAGTTTCAGAGGCTGGACTCTTGCTACAGTTTGGAAGGATTGCAGTGGCCAGTGGACTTGCTTAAGGTTGATTTTTTTTTTTTTTTTTTTTTTTTTTTTTTTGAGAAGGAGTCACTCTGTCATCCAGGCTGGAGTGCAGTGGCGCCATCTCGACTCACTGCAAGCTCTGCCTCCCAGGTTCACGCCATTCTTCTGCCTCAGCCTCCCAAGTAGCTGGGACTACAGGCGCTTGCCACCATGCCTGGCTAATTTTTTGTATTTTTAGTAGAGACGGGGTTTCACCGTGTTAGCCAGGATGGTCTCGATCTCCTGACCTCATGATCCACCCACCTTGGCCTCCCAAAGTGCTGGGATTACAGGTGAGATTACACTACACCCGGCTACCTATGCATATTTAAAAATCAACCTTGGCCAGGCGTGGTGGCTCACGCCTGTAATCCCAGCACTTTGGGAGGCTGAGGCGGGCAGATCACGAGGTCAGGAGAACGAGACTATCCTGGCTGACATGGTGAAACCCTGTCTCTACTAAAAATACAAGAAATTAGCCGGGTGTGGTGGCATGCGCCAGTAGTCCCAGCTACTCAGGAGGCTGAGGCAGGAGAATCGCTTGAACCTGGGAAGCAGAGGTTGCAGTGAGCTGAGATCGTGCCGCTGCACTCCAGCCTGGGCAACAGAGTGAGACTCCATCTCAAAATAAATAAATAAATAAATATGCATACGTGAAGATACCGACTAGCTATTCACACATAGAACAAGGAGAATTTTTATATAGTCTGACCTGAATTTTACCTTTGAGAGCACTTTCAGCTTCTGGCAATTGGGACATTTCACCCAAAATTCCAGATTCCCTGCTTCTCTGAAAATAAATCTGCCCTGAGTCTGCACTGTTCTTTGGTGTCAGACAATTTGAGCTGAACAACGTCTTTATCATTTGGACGTGACCTTCAGAGTCTATCAGCTGCACTTTCTACAGTGTCCTTTATACTGAGGTTGAAACCATTGACTACCTGACATTTCGCCCCTCTCTCATTTTTATTACCTACCTGACCCCTGAAGGGTTTGCCTTTTCCACCTCTCAGTCTGGGTGGGGACGAATCAGAAAATGCTGAGTGCCAGGCTGAGCAGGGTAGACTTTGTCTTTGAGTTAGCTGAGTTTTGAAGGAGGTTAAGAAGGGATTTGACATAAGGAAGTCAATGGTATGTGGGAAATAGTGATTGACTGTGTACAAGGACTTAAAGGGAAGCGTTCTTTTTTTTTTTTTGAGACGGAGTCTCGCTCTGTCACCCAGGCTGGAGTGCAGTGGCGCGATCTCGGCTCACTGCAAGCTCCGCCTCCCGGGTTCACGCCATTCTCCTGCCTCAGCCTCTCCGAGTAGCTGGGACTACAGGCGCCCGCCACCACGCCCGGCTAATTTTTTTATATTTTTAGCAGAGACGGGGTTTCACTGTGTTAGCCAGGATGGTCTCGATCTCCTGACCTCGTGATCTGCCCGCCTCGGCCTCCCAAAGTGCTGGGATTACAGGCGTGAGCCACCGCGTCCGGCCTTTTTTTTTTTTTTTTTTTTTGAGACTGAGTCTCGCCCTGTCGCCCGGGCTGGTGCGATCTCAGCTCACTGCAACCTCCGCTTCCCAGGTTCAAGTGAGTCTCCTGTCCCAGCCTCCCGAGTAGCTAGGATTACAGGTGGTGCCACCAGGCCCAGCTAATCTTTTGTATCTTTAGTAGAGACGGGATTTCACCATGTTCGCCAGGCTGGTCTCGAACTCCTGACCTGGTGGTCCGCCTGCCTCGGACTCCTACTAAAGTGCTGGAATTACAGGCGTGAGCCACAGCACCCGGCCGAGGGGAAGCTTTCTAACCCCTGGGATTGGTGTCGATGATGCCCCTGACTTAATTGAATGCAATTAACATTTATTAAGCACCAACACAGTTGCCAGGCTGGTTAACCATCATTTTTGATATGGGTTAACTTGGTTATTTCAGATTTGCCTTGACTATCCTTATCAAGAAATCTGAGTGGAATTTAGACAGGAAAAGAGATTTCTTAATTCTGGACTCCAGTGGTGGGGATTATGCATTCCTGGATGTTATCAGAGCAACACTGAGAATTCTGTTTCTCATTTCTAAAATAGTTAATTCATTTGAGAGTGTTAATACCAGGAATACATAAGAAATCCAATTCAGGACATTTCCCAAGGTAACATTGAATATTTTTTGTGTGTACTTTCTCTTTTCTTTGAGACAGAGTCATGCTCTGTTACCCAGGCTGGAGTGCAGTGGCACGATCTTGGCTTACTGCAGTCTCCACCTCCTGGGTTCAAGCGATTCTCTTGCCTCAGCCTCCCGAGTAGCTGGGATTACAGGTGCGTGCCACGACCCCCGGCTAATTTTTATATTTTTAGTAGAGATGGGGTTTCGCCATGTTGGCCAGGCTGGTTTCAAACTCCTGACCTCAGTGATCCCCCCCACCTCGCCCCAGTGCTGGATTACAGGTGCGTGCCACGACCCCCGGCTAATTTTTATATTTTTAGTAGAGATGGGGTTTCGCCATGTTGGCCAGGCTGGTTTCAAACTCCTGACCTCAGGTGATCCACCACCCACCTCTGCCTCCCAAAGTGCTGGGATTACAGGCGTGAGCCACCGCACCCAGACTTTTTGTGTGTACTTTCTTCACTACTCCCAGTGTTACCAGGGAAGCATTCTTTCTGATTGGCTGGGAAAAGTTTGTGGTAGCTGACTTTTCCTGTGCCACCTCCTTCATTCTCAGTAGGTCCACCCGGAACTGCATCCTGTATATAAACAACATGTTCTTCAATGTAGCTTTTTAACACAGTATTTACTCAGGAAAAATTAAAGGGCATGAGCATTTAAATAGTTGTTGAAGATGAAACATGTTCTTCAATGTAGCTTTTTAACACAGTATTTACTCAGGAAAAATTAAAGGGCATGAGCATTTAAATAGTTGTTTAAGATGAAACCTCTGTGCCTCTCATGCCTAGCACACATGAAATGTGTGGTGCATGAAGGAATCACAACCTTAAGTAAATGATATGAAGTTACTAAGTAACAAAGGAGTTTCTGTTGTTTGCTTTGGTTTGTTATTTTGAGCATGTGATTAATCACATATTTCAGGGGCATTGGGTAGAATTTCCAGATACTCTTGATATGCATGACATCTGAATCATACAAAATAATCAAAGCAGGACTATCTTAGGACATTAGGTATTACTGCCAAGGACCTTTGCCTGAGAGGATAAATTAAAGTTTGTGTTAAATTTGTAACAATGAGATGAACTGGCAGGCACATTATGTTATTTTTTTCTTAGCATTTTTCCTTTTCCTTGGTGCCATACAACAAACTTGAGTGTCTGCTATGTGCAGAACACTCAGTAGATTACGGTTAATGATGGGTAAAACACAGCCTGCACACTCAGGAGTCTCCATTTTATTTTAAGATTCCTTTCTCATTGGGATTTAACTTAATTTTGTATGCATACACACCCCTACAAACATATTTTGACAGGCCCTAATGGTAAAATCATAATGGAGTAAAGTTACTGGCAGTGTATCTACCCAGCTCTATTTTTAAAGGTGTAGGAACAGCCAACACTTATCCCACTGAAAATAATTTCCGTAATAATCCATTGACTGCTGTTTCCAATATTTAACTGTTGCAAATAATACTTCTATGATCAGCTTTGTACATGAAATTCTTATATAGGTTTTTATTCTCATACAAAATATGACAAGGTGAATAGACATGACTGTTTTGAAGCATTGGGCACCCACACCAGTTGGAGATTTGAACCCTGCCATTTTTTTTTTTTTTTTTTGAGACAGAGTCTCGCTCTGTCACTGTCCCACTGCGTCAGGCTGGGATGCAGTGGTGCGATCAATCTCTCCTCACTGCAACTTCTGCCTCCCAGGTTCGAGCAATTCTCTTGCCTCAGCCTCTTGAGTAGCTGGGATTACAGGTGCCCGCCACCACACCAGGCTAATTTTCGTATTTTTAGTAGAGACAGGTTTTCACCATATTAGCCAGGCTGGTCTCAAACCCTTGACCTCAAGTGATCCACCTGCCTTGGCCTCCCAAAGTGCTGGAATTACAGGCATGAGCACCGCGGCTGGCCCTGAAGCCTGCCAGTTCTAAACAATTTGAACTTCCAATTATTTCTTTCTTTTCTGAGACTCCCTTCTTCACCATGTGTTGCTTTATACTGTGTAATTTTTATTTTATTTTATTCGTTTATTATTATTATTTTTTTGAGATGGAGTTTCATTCTTGTTGCCCAGGCTGGAGTGCAATGGCATGATCTCAGCTCACTATAACCTCCGCCTCCCAGGTTCAAGTGATTCTCCTGCCTCAGCCTCCCAAGTAGCTGGAATTACAGGCCTGTGCCACCATGCCCAGTTCATTTTGTATTTTTAGTAGAGATGGGGTTTCACCATGTTGGTCAGATTGGTCTTGAACTCCTGACCTCAGATGATCCACCCACCTCCGCCTCCCAAAGTGCTGGGATTACAGGTGTGAGCCACCATGCCCAGCCCTACTGTACAACTTTTATTTGCTTTTATTTTCATTATTACACTGTACAGATTTTGATTACCGGGGTAGACCTGCCAACTCAGATCTCTTTCTTCTCTCACATGAAAGCTCACATAGTGTCCTGATTTGTTTCCAAATGTTGACATGGTCCTTTGCCACCCACTACATGTTTCTGTAATCCTCATTTTCCCCAACATTGCAGTAACATCACTTTTCAGAAACCTTTAGTGCCTCATTTCAGTGTCTTAGATATTTAGGATGGTCTTGATTTCAAATATTGTATCCTGTTGTCTGAAGTCATGTTCTGATTATTCAGTCTGAAAGTGTGTTTATTGTTACCACAGGGGAGTCATCTTATGTGTAGTTTTTTTTTTTTTTTTTTTTTGAGACGGAGTCTGGCCCTGTCACCCAGGCTGGAGTGCATTGTCGTGATCTCAGCTCACTGCAAGCTCTGCCTCCCGGGTTCACGCCATTCTGCTACCTCAGCCTCCCGAGTAGCTGGGACTACAGGCGCCCGCGACCACGCCCGGCTGATTTTTTGTATTTTTAGTAGAGACGGGGTTTCACCGTGTCAGCCAGGATGGTCTCTATCTCCTGACCTTGTGATCCACCCACCTCGGCCTCCCAAAGTGCTGGGATTACAGGCATGAGCCACCGCGTCTGGCCTTGTATACTTTTAACTTAGATACATTTACTTTTTATCCACTCAGCTGAAAAAAGAGGAGGAAAATAAAAGTAGGTCAGGTCAATCTGTTCCCTTTCCCGTTTAATGAATTCATGCCCAGGAGTGAGTGAGAAATGGGAGGACTGAATCTGCTGCTCTCCAAGACTAGCTTAGGAGTTTCTGACCTCATGGGCATCCCAGCAAGCCAACGGTCACGTCAGTCCCCAAGTATTTTTCATATAACGTGATCCCTCTATCAGTGTATCAGCCTTTGCTGTATAATAAACAATCCTAAACATCAATGGCTTAAAACAAAATCACTTATTAGCACATAATTTGGTAGGTTCATATTTTGGGCTGGGCGCAGGTAGGTTTTGCAGATTTTACCTGGTCTTGTCATTTTGTTGCAGTCGGCTGGCATTTTGACCAGGGCTGGAGGACTATCCATGTGTGACAGTTAGGAAGCTGGTTGGCTTGGGTGCCTAGTTTCTTCTTGGTTCTCTTCCATGTGGGCTTGGGCTTGGGCTTGCTCAAATGGTCTTGGGTTTCTCTACGCAGGAAGAGAGGACAGCCCCAATTAACAAGTACTTTTAACGTTTTGGCTTTTGTCATGTTCACTGATGTCCTTTTGGCCAAAGGAAGTCACACAGCCAAGTCCAGAGTCATCATAGAAGGGGATAACATAAGGGAGTAGATACAGGGAGACATGATTTATTGGTCCCAATGATTCATACCCTTACCATGTGCAAGATAAACTCACCCCCCTCCCAAGATCCCCAAAAGTTTCATCTTGATTCAAAAGTCCAGTATCTTATGTGTAACAGTCTGGATGTGGCTAAAGCTTCTTCACTGGATCCTTTTTGAGTCAGATACCTGTATACTAAAAAGGCAAGTCATTTGTTTCTCTCCACCCCAAACATTCCCTACCTAACATACAGTGGTGAGAGAGAGACACTGCAGTAGATGCTCCCATTCAGAAAGGACAGGAATTAGGCATGGAGGAGGCCTCTTCATTTTGAACTGTTTCAGATCCTTTGGACTTCCTTGAAAGCACTATGGGTTTCCCATGTACCAGATTTGGGACTGCTCTATTAAACAAAAGCTGAAATCACAGTCAGATAGGCCTTACATCTTTGGCAAGGTGTCGGTGCTGTGGGACAATGCCCATAAGAATCTCAGAAGCCTTTTTGTCCAGCTTGGAGACTCCACTAGGCATCCCCTTAACACTTCAGAGGTGCTAAACTTTGGGTCTTTTGGCCAAACTTTTGATTCGAACTTTACTCTGAGTTTATTTTTTTATTTTGATACATGTGCCGGCTGGAGAGACTGAAGATGTAAAATAATTTTATTTCCAAGCTAGCAAGTCCTGACTTGTCTATATTTCCTCTAAATTACGCTTGCAAGCTGTATAATTGCTTCTTCAGCTCTTCTGGTTCTGGACATTATTATATGTCACTAGAAACATCCAACTGAATTTTTTTTTTTTTTTTGGGATGGAGTTTCGCTCTTGTTGCCCAGGCTGGAGTGCAATGGAGCGATATCGGCTCACTGCAACCTCCACCTCCCAGGTTCAAGTGATTCTCCTGCCTCAGCCTCCCGAGTAGCTGGGATTGCAGGCATGCGCCACCATACCTGGGTAATTTTGTATTTTTGGTAGAGACGGGGTTTCTCCATGTTGGTCAGGCTGGTCTCAAACTCCTGACCTTGGGTGATCTGCCCGCCTCGGCCTCCCAAAGTGTTGGGATTACAAATGTGAGCCACTGCGCCTGGCCCAACTGAAACTTTTAACAGGCTTTTTGGAGATCTCTTTAGCTAGATTCAAAAATTCATCAGGTATATTTTCTGTTTTCCAAGTTCATGCAGGCAATAAATAGCTTTGCTAATATATAATACTAGTTGCTTTGTTCAAGCTGCCATATCAGTTTCCTCACTCCTTTTCCAGTCCCCACTAGCAGTTTTTTTACTGCCTTTCCAGCCTGTGCTAATAGTTTTCCTGGATGCTTTCCAAGCCTCTGCCCATGTCCTGCTCCCAAAGCTAATGCCACATGTTTTAGGTATTTTGTTATGGCAGCACTTCACTTAGTGGCCTAAAGAACATAGTGGCTTAGGCCTGGTGCAGTGGCTCTCGCCTGTAATCCCAGCACTTTGGGAGGCCGAGGTGGGCGGATCACGAGGTCAGGAGTTCGAGACCAGCCTGGCCAACATAGTGAAACCCCGTCTCTACTAAAAATACAAAAATTAGCCGGGTGTGGTGGTACACACCTGTAGTCCCAGCTACTTGGGAGGCTGAGGCGGGAGTGGGAGAATCGCTTGAACCCGGGAGGCAGAGGTTGCAGTGAGCCGAGACCATGCCATTGCACTCCAGCCTAGGTGACAGAGTGAGACTCTGTCTCAAAACAAAACAAAACAAAACAAAACAAAAACAAAAAAAGAAACTTAGTGGCTTAAAATGAAATCATTGTTTCAAAATCCTGTGGGTCAGCAAGTAGGCCCGGCATGGCTGGGCTGATCCTCCTGGCATCCTCATGTGGCTGTAGTTAGCTGGCAGCTCAGCTAGAGCTGGATGGTCTCAACCTGTCTGGTGGTTGACAGCTTGGTTGGCTGGGATGCTTCAATTCCTGGTTCTTCTCCATGTGGCCTCTTCAGCAGGCAAGCTCAGGTTATTCACATGGTGGTCTCAAGGTTTCTTGCACAGAGAGAAAGCCAGCCCTGAACTCAGATGCCTTTCAAACGTCTGCTTGCATCATGTTTGCTGATGTCCCACTGGATAAAGCAAGTCCCATGGCCAAGCCCAGGGTTAGTTTAGGAGGAGACTGCATGAAGGGTAGAAACAGGGAGGCATGATTCACTGGGGCCATCACTGTACCCATCCACTGGTTAGATACAATGCTTTTGGCCTCAAGCAACAGTAAACCTAATTTAGGCTGTTCTAAACAATAAGTAACTTAGCCTATATAAAAAGAAGTTCACAGAGAGGGTGCACTTTGGGGTTGGTCCTTCTGCTCCATAAGCTTCCCAAGGACTGGGGTTCTTTCATCTCTGCAGTCTACCCTGTTCTCTACAGTGTCAGCCTCATCCAGGCTGGTTCCCCTCAAAGCCATAGGATGTCTGCCAATAGAAACTTTGTTTAATTCTCACAATGGCCCTATAAGGTAAGTACTGTTATAATATCAATTTTACAGGAAATTGAGACACAGATATTAAGATATTGATGCAAAGTCATAGGGGAGGGAGGAGAGAGGGGACTGTAATTTGAACACAGTTTGTCTCCAGAGTTTGTGCTTTTAGCCACTGAGTAGTTGTTAAACTTTAGTGTGCATCAGAATTACTTGGAAGCCTTGTTCAAACATTGCTGGACTCCCCCCGCAATTTCTGATTCAGTAGCCCTAGGATAGAGACTGAGAATTTTTATTTCTAACAAGTTCCCAGGGGATGCTGGTGCCGCAGGTTCAGGGACCACACATTGAGCCAGTGCACTAAGCCCTGCTGCCTCTTTTGGGTAATCTGTGCCCATGTTTCTGAGCAGCAGGAAAAGTGCTGACTTCCTGTGACTCCATCTTACAAATGAAGAAGTCTTTTGCTAGAATCCTACAGTAAGGCTTCTTGTGGCCTGTTGGTTACCATTCATTTTTCATATATTTATTTTTCAGCTGGCAAGCAGATGAATTAACTCCCCCAAGCTTCTAGCTGTGTTTCTACTCAGTGGGAGAGATTTGGAGTGAATCATGAGGGTCAGCCACACAGTGTTTACAATGCTCCCTACATGCATGGTTCACAGACAAACCATGAGCTGTTCTGGGGCTGGAGGAATAACCGGTTGTGTTAAATGTGTTAAAGTAACATTAATTGCTCTGTAATGTAGCTCCTTCATGGGAGATTTTCAAGGGGTGTATGTGTGTATGTTCTGAGAAGGGATTGTAAAAGCAAATCACAACAGGGACTAGGCAGATACCTGAATAGTCTTTTTCTCTCCAGTGTTTAATGATGAACAGTTTCAGACATATGGAAAAAACCAGGAAGCCTTGTACATTGAGCACTCACATACCCACCACCTAGATTCAACAGTGAGTACCTCCTTCTCATGAACTTTTCCTGATCCTCAATCCTACAGTGACCTCTCCCTCTTGAAATTACCCTGACCCAGTGATTCACAACCATCACACTACTTTTAGGAGCCTTTGAAAGTACAAAAGCCCCATCCCTTGGTTTTATGGATTTGCAGTGGGACTCAAGAATCCATAATTTAAAACACCACCCAGGTAGCTCTAAAGTATAGCCAGAGAGAGATGAGGCGTGAGAACCAAAGCCCTCACTCATCTGTGCTCTTTTCTTATGATTAAGTGCATTGGGACTGGCTGGGTTTGGGGACAGCTATCAATGTAACTGGGTGTAGGTAGAGTCTTAAGGCCATTTCATAGTCCAGCCAGTGTAGAATAGTGGAGCTGGTAGGGGACAGGAAATGTAGGGAGGGTTCCCTGGGAAGGACACAGTGTGGAATTAGTTTTAGAGACACAATGTCATACCCTCAAGGAGTGATGGAGGCATTCTGAGAAGAGGGTGCAAAATCAAAGAGACAAGGCATGTACCTAAATGAATGACGCTGGTGAGGTAGTCTCCAATAGTATGTTGCGGCTGATAGACCCCCAGCATGAGTCACCATCAGCCAACTGTGGTCCTGTAGCAGTGCAAAGCCCAGGGTGGTCAGATTTATGGATTTTTAACAGAACCCATAGATTGAGATTTTCATATGAAGTCTTCCAACATTTAATTAATATAAACACAAGTTTTAAAGCAGTATATGGGTCAAATTAAACCCCTCTATGGACTGCAGATTGTACCTAAAGAGAATAAGTGTTGGGCAGGGAAGAATCCCAGTGCCAGATTTCCAGACTCATTTGGAAATCTCACCGAACTTCCATGCCAAGGACGGTTATATATTCCTGTCCTCCAAAGTACAGCTTTGTAGGTAGCAGAGGTTCGTTTGAAACTTTGTTGCTTGTCTAATAATAAATCATTTTCGGTTATTTAAAAATATTTGACTGCTAAGTGTTTACAGATTCTGTTGTAGATACCAGGGCAATCACAGTGATCCAGCCATGCACATGGAACCGATGTCTTAGTGGGAAGTCAGAAAATAGAAATGAATATCACATATTATCTTAAAGTTAAGGGAACACAGTAAAGCAGGAGAGGGGAATGAAACCCGCGTGAGGGCATGGAATTTTACATAGAACGGCCAGGGACTGCACCAGGCATTTTGTCTGAGCCCTTCACAGTAATCCTAATCCTCACCACAACGCTGTGAGATAAGCACTGTTATTTTTAGTTCGCAGGAGAAACTGACGTGCTAAGCAGCTAATTCAGTGCCTGAGGTTACACTAGTTGGGGACAGAGATGGGTTCCAAATCCAGATAGTGTGGTTTGAATCCACGCTCTTCATTACCACCCACTTTCCCTCCTTAGGCCTGAGCAGGCACGTGGCAGCATTTGGTAGAGGAAGGAGGGAGTCCTGCTGTAGGAACTATATATATTGGTGAGTTATTTGCCCCCAAGCTCCAGAGGCACCACTGCTTCAAGTAGACCAAATACTGAGACTAAGTAGTCTCAGAAAATTTTCAAACTCAGCAAGATGATTCTTTACTATTTAGTTGTACTTGTGTGGTGACTTCTTCTCCCTGCCTAGTTTTAAAACTCCCTCTAGGTAAGGGCTTTGGTTTTGTTTGCTTTTATCTTCCCTAGCAGCTAGCCTGGGATATTGACAGTAAGTAATAGGTGCATAAATGATGCTGGCTGGGCAGAGATAGGAGAATAATGGTCTTTCACCCCTTGGTGCCAAGGTCACAGTCCAAAGTAGGGTCTAGAAATCTTTCCTACTTCCCTCAGGGAAGCCTTTTGACCTCTCATTCTTTTATTTTATTTTATTTTTTTGAGACAGAATTTTGCTCTTGTTGCCCAGGCTGGAGTGTAATGGCACAATCTCGGCTCACCGCAAGTAACTGGGATTACAGGCATGCGCCACCATGCCTGGCTAATTTTGTATTTTTAGTAGAGACGGGGTTTCTCCACGTTGGTCAGGCTGATCTCGAACTTTCAACTTCAGGTGATCCGCCAACCTCGGCCTCCCAGAATGCTGGGATTACAGGTATGAGCCACCGGGCCTGGCCTTGACCTCTCATTCTAAACTGTGGGAGGGAAGGACAGGCTCCTGGATGAGCAGAGGTGTGTTTTGTGTTAAAGGCATTCGTGGCATTCAGGGATGTGGCTGTGGACTTCACCCAGGAGGAGTGGAGGTTGTTGAGCCCTGCTCAGAGGACCCTGCACAGGGAGGTGATGCTGGAGACTTATAACCATCTGGTCTCACTGGGTAAGAATGGCCTCCCTTGGCACTTAAAGTCTGCCCTACAGAGTATTTTCCACTCATCATGAGGAAGGGCTACCTGCAGAGCACCTTTCCCTTAGAGTTGAGCTTAAAAACAATTTACCTTTTTCCTCTGGGTAAATCTGGATTTAGTAGAATTGAAAGCAGATAGATTGATTTCTTCATGTTATGGATGACACTACATTTCCAGGCCTGTTTCCCAAGGCTTGTGCTCTCTCTTTATTTTGCTTCGAACCCAGGAAATTTTTCATCCACCAAGTGTTCATAATATGCTGTCTTTCTGATTGGAGTCACCTTTCCTTAGTCAACCCTTCTACTTCAGAGAGAGAACTATTCATAGGTCTTTTTTATCCTCTGGGTTTCCTCACCCATTTCAGCTCTGAGTTCTAGAATGCCCTCTTGAGCCCATAACCAACAATGTCCTCATTTTCTTCCCTATGAATAGAAATTCCGTCTTCTAAACCAAAACTCATTGCTCAGCTGGAGCGAGGGGAAGAGCCCTGGAGAGAGGAGAGAAAATGTCCACTGGACCTCTGTCCAGGTGAGTGTGAGTGTGAGTGTGGGGCAGACGGGATAATCTACAGCTTGGCAGATAGGGAAGGAGGAGGCATCTCTCAGATACTGGGAAGAAGCTCTTCTCCAGGTCTCCTAAGACAAGAGAAAGGTTGCCTAACATGGTCTTCCTTCTGGAACATAATCTTCAGTTGAGGGAGGGACTTCCCTGGTTCCCTTGTCTCTTCCCTACACCAGGAAGCCTCCCTTCCTCACCTGTCTTCTCCGTAATGCTTAGTCTTTCCTCATTCACTGTCTTCTTTCTCACCTGATCTTAAAAATTGCATTTACCCCATGAATGTTAAGTCTACGACACTTCTAGATACTTTCTAGCTACTCTTATGCTAAGATTAATTGATTATCTCCACCTCTCCAATTCCCATAATTTATTACACAATACTTAAGCTATGACTAATAATAAAATACATACTCATGTGCCAATGGCCCAGCTGAAGAAATAAAAAATTACCTAAACAGTCGAAACACCCATTTCCCCTTCCCTGATGGTATCCTCTACCCATCCCTCCAATGGAATTGTTTTTCAATATTAGGGATTTATAATTCTCATGCATGGCTTTATTCTTTCCTTCATATGTATGAATCGCTAAATCATCTATATTGTTGTTTGGCATATTTTAAAACTTTATATCAATGTCATCATATTATGCATACCCTTCTGTACTTTGTTTTCTTCACTGAGACTAATTTTGTACTATGTTGATGTATGTAGCTCTGCTTCATTCATTTTTGTGGGTATATAATATTGTATTTTATGCATAACAATTCATTTATCCTTTCCATTTTTGTTGGACAGTTACATTTTTAACAGTTACATTTTTGTTGGACAGTTACATTTTTGTTGGACAGTTACATTTTAATTCTTTCGACCAATTAAAGAATGCTGCTGTGAACCTTCTCATAGATATGTCCTTGGGCACATAAGCCCCCATTTATCTAGGATATGTACCTAGGAATAGGACAGCTGAGTAAAAGAATATGCACCTGGTCAATCTGACAAGGTAATGCCAAACTATTCTCCGAAGTTGTTGTATTAGTGTTCTAGGGCTGCCACAACAAAGTACCACAAACTGAGTGGCTTAAACAACAGAAGTTTATTTTCTCACAGTTCTGGAGGCTAGGAGTAGAGATCAAGGTGTTGGTAGGGTTGGTTCCTGTTGAGGGCTGTGAGGAAGAATCTGTCCCATGCCTCTCCTCTAGGTTCTGGAGGTTTGCTGGCAATCCCTGGTGTGGAGGAGCAGAGTCCCAGTCTCTGCCTTCATCTTCATATAGCATTCTCCCTGTGTGCGTGTCTCTGTGTCCAAATTTTCCTTGTTTGTAAGGGCATTATTCATATTGGATTAGGGCCCACTCTAATGACCTCATCTTAAGTAATTACATCTGCAACAACCCTGTTTCCAAATAAGTTCATCTTTTGAGATATTAGGGGTTTGGACTCCAATATGTCATTTTTGGGGAAACAGAATTCAACTTATAGCAATTGCTTACACTCACATAGCATTTTATTGCATGAGGATTCTAGTTGCACTGCATCCTTCCTAATACTTTGTGTGTCAGACTTTAGGTTTTCATCATCTTTTGGGTATGAATGGCCTCTCATAGTAGTTGTAATTTGATTAGTTTTGAGTTTGAGCATCTTTTTATATGTTCATTCCTTGACTGGCCTTGGTGTTTGCTCTTGTGAAGCCTTTTCAATTCTTTTTGCCTTTTCTTCTTGTTGATTTGAATTTGAATTTTTAAAAATAAATCATTGAGATGAACTCTTTATCAGATGTTCCAATCTACGGGCTACCTACTTGCTTTTTTAATTTTTTTATTGAGATGGAGTCTTGCCCTGTCACCTAGCCAGGAGTGCAGTGGCATGATCTCGGCTAACTGCAACCTCCGCCTCCCGGGTTCCAGCAATTATCCTGTCTCAGCCTCCCGAATAGCTGGGACTATAGGTGTGTGCCACCACACCTGGCTACTTTTCGTATTTTTAGTAGAGACGGGGTTTCACCATGTTGGCCAGGCTGGTCTTGAACTGCTGACCTCAAGTGATCCACCTGCCTTGGCCTCCCAAAATGCTGGGATTGCAGACGTTAGCCACCACGCCCGGCCCCACTTGCTTTTTTTTTTTTTTTTTTTGATACGGAGTCTCGCTCTGTCGCCAGGCTAGAGTGCAATGGCGCAATCTCGGCTCACTGCAACCTCTGCCTCCCGGGTTCAAGCAATTCTCCTGCCTCAGCTTCCTGGGTAGCTGGGACTATGTGCATGCCACCACACCCGGCTAATTTTTGTATTTTTAGTGTTAGCCATGATGGTCTTCATCTCCTGACCTCATGATCTGCCCACCTCAGCCTCCCAAAGGGCTGGCATTACAGGAGTGAGCCACCACGCCTGGTGCTCTGCTTGCTCTTTAAACAAACTGTCTGAAATAATTTGTCTCAATTTATAAAAATAATACAGAGAGTTTCCATTTACTCTTCACCCAGCTTTCCCCAATGATAATATCTTATGTAACCACAGTACATTTCAAAACCAGGTAACTGACATTGGTACAGTACTATTAAGTAAACTAAAGACTTTATTCAGATTCCGATTTCATCAGTTTTTGCATGTACTCTTTTTTTTAATTGTTGCTCTATAGTAGTATGAAATTTCATTACATAAGTAAGATTTATGTAGATAAGATTTATGTAGCCACCATCACCACAATAAAGATCTAGAACTCTTCTATCACTACAAAGAAAACTCCCCTGTGCTATCTTCCCTCCAGTCTTAACCCCTGGCAACTACTGATCTGTTCCCCATCACTGTAATTCTTTTTTCTTTTCTTTTCTTTTTTTTTTTTTTTTTTGAGACAGAGTTTTGTTCTTGTCGCCCAGGCTGGAGTGCAGTGGCGCGATCGCGGCTCACTGCAATCTCGGCTCACTGCAACCTTGGCCTCCTGGGTTCAAGTGATTCTCCTGCCTCAGCCTCCTGAGTAGCTGGGACTAGAGGCATGTGCCACCACGCCTGGCTAATTTTGTATTTTTAGTAGAGACGGGGTTTCACCATGTTGGCCAACCTAGTCTCGAACTCCTGACCTCAGGTGATCCACCCACCTCGGCCTCCCAGAGTGCTGGGATTACAGGTGTGAACCACTTGCGCCCAGCCTCAAATTTTATTTCTACTAAAATATGTAATTATTCTTACGCTGTATTTCTTCATGTGTCAGTCTTTTAAATTTGTGTATTCTAATTAATTTGTCCACTTAACCTCAGCAGTTAAATTTGTTGGCATAATGTTCATAATATTCCCAAATTTCTTTTAAAGTCTGTATATTTCTGTAGTAGTGCTTCCTCTTTCATTCCCCATATTGTGATTTAAAACATTTTGGGGGTATTTTATCTAAAGGTTTATTAATTTTATGGATTTTTGCAAAGAATCAACTTTTGGTTTCATTGATTTTCTGTAATTATTATTATTATTATTATTATTATTATTATATATTTTTTTTGAGACGGAGTCTCACTCTGTCCCCCAGGCTAGAGTGCAGTGGCGCAATCTCGGCTCACTGCAAGCGCCACCTCCCGGGTTCACGCCATTCTCCTGCCTCAGCCTCTCCGCGTAGCTGGGACTACAGGCGCCCGCCACCACGCCCGGCTAATTTTTTTGTATTTTTAGTAGAGACGGAGTTTCACCGTGGTCTCAATCTCCTGACCTCGTGATCCGCCCGCCTCGTCCTCCCAAAGTGCTGGGATTACAAGCGTGAGCCACCGCGCCCTGGCTGATTTTCTGTATTATTAATCTATATCCCATTTAAGTGATTTTTATTTGTATCTTTTTCTGCATTCTACTTTCTTTGGGTTTAATTTCCTCTTCTTCCTACTTCCTGAGGTAGAAGCTTAGGTCATTGGTATAGACCTTCTTTTCTAATACAATCACATATATATCTGTACGTTTATTTCTAAGCCTTGCTTTAGCTGAATCCTACAACTTTTGGTGTGTTGCGTTTTCATTATCATTTAGTTCATAATATTTTCTAATTTTTCTTATTTTTTAACCTATTGGTTGTTTAGAAGTGAGCTGCTTAATTTCCAGATATTCAGGTATTTTCTAAATGTTTTATTTTTATTGGTTTTCAGTTTAATTGTACTTTGTTGAGAGAGTGTATTCTATATATTTTCAATCTTTCAGAATCTGTTGAGATTAATTTTATGGCACAGCATATGATCTATTTTTGTGAACATCCTATGAGCTCTTAAAAGGAGTGTGTATTCTGCAGTTGTTGAGGGTACTGTCCTATAACTGTCAGTTAGGTCATGTTAGTAATATTGTTCAGATAATTGATATCCTTACTGAGTTTTTGTCTTATTTTTCTCTCCATTACTGCAAAGGTGTGTTAACATATCATTGTGGATTTGTCTGTGTCTCTGCAGTGATCTCTACGGTTTTGATTCATACAGTTAGTGATTTTGCTATGAGGCACATGTACATTAATAATTGTTACGTCTTCTTATTGACCTTTTTATCATTATGGAATTTCCTCCTTTGTTTTTAGCAATACCCCTTGTCTTGAGGTCTGTTATCTGATATTAATATAGCTACTCTTTTTTTTTTTTTTTTGGGACAGAGTTTTGCTTTTGTTGCCCAGGCTGGAGCGCAATGTTACGTTCTCGGGTGTGGCTCGGAGATGCCACAACGAAACACCTCTTAAAGGCCTCCTGGCTTCAAGTGATTCTCCTGCTTCAGCCTCCTGAGTAGCTGGGATTACAGGTGCCCACTACCACGCCTGGCTAATTTTTTTTGTATTTTTAGTAGAGACAAGATTTCACCATGTTGGCCAGGCTGGTCTCGAACTCCTGGCCTCAGGTGATCCACCTGCCTCTGCCTCCCAAAGTGCTGGGATTACAGACATGAGACATTACATCTGGCCCATTCCAGCTTTTTAATATTTACTCTTTCCATGGCATACCTTTGTCCCATTCTTTATATTTCAATCTTTTTATTTGCGTCTTTGTATTTAAAATGAGTCTCTTATAGACAGCATATATTTGATTTTTTTCTTCTTTATCCAGTTTGCCAATCTCTACATTTTGTTGGAGTATTGAATGCATTAGCACTCAAATGTTATTGTTGATAAGTAAGGTTATTTCTACTTTTGCCAGATTTTTCTTTGTTTTCTCTAATGTGTTTTTACTTGCTCTGTTTTCTTTAGCCTACTTTTGTTTTAATGTTTTAATAAAATACTTTTTAGATTCTTTTTTCTTTGAGACATAGTCTCACTGTGTCACCCAGACTGGAGTGCAGTGGTGAGATCTTGGCTCAGTCATCCTCTGCCTCCTGGGTTCAAGGGATTCTCCTGCCTCAGCTTCCCGAGTAGCTGGGACTAGAAGCGCGCGCTACTACGCCCAGCTAATTTTTGTATTGTCAGTAGAGAAGAGATTTCACCATGTTGGCCAGGCTGGTCTCGAACTCCTGACCTCAAGTGGTCTGCCTGCCTCAGCCTCCCAAAGTGTTCAGATTACAGGCATGAGCCACCGCGCCTGGCTTCTTTTTAGATCTTCATGTTAATTTCTCTCAGCTATCTAGCTATGTATCTGCCTTGTGTGTGTTTATGACTTTTTCAGGGCTTACAATGTGTATTTTTAACTTAAACCAATTAGGGTTATTGTTTGTTTAAGGTAATGTAAGACTCTCACAAGAGTATTTTACATTCCCCTCATCTTTAGTGCTGTTGTCATATTCATTATTTCTGTAAACATCCTAAACCCAATACTACAGTGTTAAAATTTTTAAGCCATCGTATAGTAATATGTATTTTTAAAGAAATTAAGGTAAATATATGTAGAAATACGTGTATGTGCTTTATATCTGTCACATTTCTTATGCTCTTCACTCCTTAATGTAGTTATAAGTTGCCATCTGATACCATTTTCCTTCATCCTGAAAGACCTCCTTTAACATTTAGTACAGTTACCTGGCATTGGATTTTCCATTTCAATCTGAAAAGATTATTTTCTCTCCAGTTTGCGAAAATTAACTGGAGATAGAATCGCTGGTTAACACATTTTTCTCTAGCATTGCAGTGTCTTCTGGCTTTCATAGTTTTATAATTTTTGTTGAGTAATTATTGTTCTTTTGTATTTTGATCTTCTCTGGCTGTCTTCAAGATTTTCTCGTTATCTTTGGCCTTTAACAGTTTGACTGTGATGTTTCTATGAGTCGTTTTCTTTGTGTTTCTACTTCTTGAGCATTATGAAGCTTCTTGGCTCTCTAAGTTATATTTTCTACTCACTGCGAGAAATACTTGGCTATTATTTCAGTATTTTTCCTGTCCCTTTTACTCTTTCCTCTCATTCTAGGACTCCCAATTGACCTGTATATTGGACTGCTGGAAATGTGTTTCTGAAGATTCATATTATCTCATAAGCTTCTGTTCATTTTTCTTCAATCTTCTTTCTCTCTTTTTTGAGGGGTGGGTGGATATAGGTAATTTCTATTATTTTCAAATTCACTAATCTTTCCTCTTTTTCTGTTTGCTATTAAACCTGTCTGGTGAATTTTTAAATTTCAGTTATTGTTTTTTCTTTCCCCCTCCCCTCCCCTCCCCTCCTCTCCCCTCTTCTCCCCTCCCCTCCCCTCCTCTTGTTTCTGTGGGTATTAGGAGTGCTCTCAGGCAAGAAAGCCACAAACAAAATTATTACCCCTTTCTGTTGCAATTTTTTGAGCATAAACTCTTCCCCATCTTCTGGCTGGTTATGTATGTTTTCCAGTGCCTTTGAATAGTTATTTGTTACATTTTATCCAGTCTTACTATTTTCTGCTGCAGGGTTCTTGTGACCATTTCAGTCTGCTGGCATTTTCGTTAGTGGGCTTCCTCATACTTATTTTTGAATTGATTTTTAGACGTTGCTTCAAAATTACAGAATATTTGCAAAAATAAAAATAGTAGAATAAATATATATGGTGCAGTGAGTTGGATGTGGTTTGTCCCCACCACAACTCATGGTGAAATTTAATTGCCAATTTAACAGTATTGAAAGGTAGTGGGGCCTTTAAGAGGTGTTTGGTTGTGGCATCTCTGCCCTCTCGAATGGCTTATGCAGACTGGGTTAGTTCTTTTGGACTGGGTTGGTTCTCGTGAGATCAAGTTGTTATAAAACAAGGCTTCCTCTGATGTTTGGCCTCTTTGCATGCACTTGCTTTCCCTTCCTCTTTCTGCTGTGATTTGAAGCAGCATGAGACCGTCACCAAATGGGCTACCATCCAACCTCCAGAACTGTGAGCCAAATAAACTTTTTTGTAAATTACCCAGTCAGGTATTCTGTTATAGCAATACAAAACAGATTAAGACATATGGCATATATGTTATATAAATGGCATCATAAAATGACCTACTATTTTACTTAGTTTGCTTTATCATTTATTCATGTGCTCTTTTGCATGCATGCCCTTCCTCCCTCCTTCCCCTTTCTCAGTACATATGTATGTATGTGTATATGTATATGTATGTTCATATGTAAGTGTTTGTTTGTTTTTGTCTTTGTTTTTGTTTTTTGAGACAGAGTCTCACTCTGTCACCCAGGCTGGAGTGCAGTGGCACGATCTCGGCTCACTGCAACCTCCGCCTTCTGGGTTCAAGCGATTCTCCTGCCTCAGCCTCCCAAGTAGCTGGGATTACAGGTGCACGCCACCATGCCTGGCTAATTTTTGTGTTTTTAGTAGAGAAGGGGTTTCACCGTGTTAGTCAGGCTGGTCTTGAACACCTGACCTCGTGATCTGCCCACCGTGGTTTCCCAAACTGCTGGGATTACAGGCGTGAGCCACCGCACCCGGCCTGTAAGTGTTTGTTTCTGTAAGTTTTCTAAGAATGTTGATATTGTCTCATATAACCACAGTGTGGTTATCAACCTCAGTAAACTTAACTTTGATACAGTCATTTTGCTTGTTATCTACCATTTGTATTGTAATTTTGTCAACATATAGAATAATATGGTTTTTTACTTTCCAGAACATAATCCAGTCCAAGGTTAGTTAGTTCATTTTCATGTCATGTCTATTTACCTTCCCTTAATAATAATTAAGGGAAGGGAATTATTATTTCAATAATCTTTCTCTGTCTTTTATGACATTGACATTTCATTTGTTTATTTATTTAATTTTAGATTCAGAGTGTACCTGTGCAGGTTTGTTACGTGGGTATATTATGTAATGCTGGGGTTTGGGGCTTCTATTGAACCTATCACCCAAATAGTTTACATAGTACCTGATAGGTAGTTTTTCAGCCCTTACCTCCATACTTTTTCCCCTGTTTTGGAGTCCCCAGTGTCTATTATTTCCATCTTTATGTCCATGTGTACCCATTGTTTAGCTCCTACTTGTGAGAACATAGGTTATTTGATTTTCTGTTTCTGCATTGATTCACTTAGGATGATGGCCTCTAGCTGCATCCATGTTGCTGCAGAGGACATGATTTCATTCTTTTTTATGGCTGCATAGTATTTCATGGTGTGTGTACCACGTTTTTTTTATCCAGTCCACTATTGATGGGCATATACAATGATTCCATGACTTTGCTATTGGGAATAGTGCTGTGATAAACATATGAGTGCAAGTGTCTTTTGGTAGAACAATTTATTTTCCCAGTCTTGGGATTGTTGGATTGAATGGCAGTTCTATTTTTAGTTCTTTGAGAAATTTCCATACTGTTTGCCATAGAGGTTGAACTAATTTACATGACCACCAACAATATATAATCATTCCCTGTTCTGTGCATCCTCACCAACATCTGTTTTTTGTTTTTTTTTTAACTTTGTAATAATAGCCATTCTGACTGATGTGAGATGGCCTATCTTGTTGTGGGTTTTCTTTTCCCATCCTTCACTGGTACCAAGATCTCTTTGTGGTTTTAATTTGTATTTCTCTGATGATTAGTGATTTTGAACTTTTTTTTATGTTTGCTGGCCGTTCGTATACCTTCTTTTGAGAAGTATCTGTTTATGTCCTTTGCTCACTTTTTAATGGGGTTATTTGGGTTTTTGTTGTTGATTTGCTTAAGTTCCTTATGATTCTGGATATTAGTCCTTTGTAAGATGCATAGTTCGCAAATGCTTTCTCCCATTCTGTAGGTTTTCTTTTTACTCTGTTGATTGTTTCTTTTGCAGTGCAGAAGCTCTTTTGCTTAATTAAATCATATTTGGCAATTTTTGTTTTTGTTGCAGACGCTTTTGAGGACTTAGTCGTAAGTTCTTTGCCTCGGCCAATGTCCAGAGAAGTTTTTCCTAGTTTTCCTTTAGGAATTTTATAGTTTGAGGTCTTACATTTAAGTCTTTCATCCATCTTGAGTTGATTTGTGTATATGAGAGGGAAGGGTCCAGTTTCATTCTCTTGGATGTGGCTGGACAGTTTTCCCAGCACCATTTATTGAATAGGGTGTCCTTTCCCCATTGTTTATTTCTGTCAACTTTCTCATAGATCAGTTGGTAGTAGGTGTGTGGTTTTATTTCTGGGTTCTCTGTTCTGTTCCATAGATCTGTATGTCTATTTTTGTACTTATACCATGCTGTTTCAGTTAATATAGCTTTGTAGTATAGTTTGAAGTCAGGTAATGTGATATTTCCAGCTTTGTTCTTTTTGCTTAAGATTGCTTTGGCTAGTCAGGCTTTGTTGGTCCCATATGAATTTTAGAATTGTTTTTTCTAATTCTGTTAGAATGACAAATGATGTTGGTAATTTGATAGGAATTGCATTGAATCTGTAGATTGCTTTGGGCAGTATCATCATTTTAACTATATATTGATTCTTAACAATCTATGAGCATAGAATATTTTTCCCTTTGTGTCATCTGTGATTTCTTTCATCAGTGTTTTGTAGTTCTCCTCTCAGAGACCTTTCACCTCCTTGGTTTGATGTATTCTTAGGCATTTTGTATGTGTTTGCATTCGTGTGGCTATTGTAAATGGGATCTTGTTCTTTATTTGGCTCTAAGCTTGAATGTTACTGGTGTATAGAAATGCTATTGATTTTTGTACATTGATTTTGTATCCTGGAACTTTACTGAATTTTTTTTTTTAAATCAGGTTTAGGAGTCTTTTGGAGGGACCTTTAGAGTTTTCTAGGTATAGGATTATTTTCTAGGTACAGGATTTTCTAGGTAAAGGATTCTTAGTGAACAGAGATAATTTGACTCCCTCTTTTCCTATTTGGATGCCTTTTATTTCTCTGTCTTGCATGATTGCTCTCTCTAGGACTTCCAGTACTAAGTTGAATACGAGTGGTGACAGCAGACATCCTTGTCTTGTTCCACTTCTTAGGGGGAATGGTTTCAGCTTTTGCCCATTTGGTATGAAGTTGGCTGTAGGTTTGTCACAGATAACTCTTCTTATTTTAAGGTATGTTCCTTTGATGCCTAGTTTGTTGAAGATTTTTATCATGAAGGGATGTTGGATTTTATCTGATGCTTTTTTTTACATCTATTAAGATGATCTTTTTTTTTTTTTTGAGATGGAGTCTCACTCTGTCGCCCAGGCTGGAGGGCAGTGGTGTGATCTCACCTCACTGCAAGCTCCGTCTCCCAGGTTCACGCCATTCTCCTGCCTCAGCCTGTCTGAGTAGCTGGGACTACGGGCGCCCACCACCACGCCCGGCTAAATTTTTGTATTTTTTTAGTAGAGACGAGATTTCACCGTGGTCTCAATCTCCTGACGTCGTGATCCGCCCGCCTCGGCCTCCCAAAGTGCTAGGATTACAAGCATGAGCCACCACACCCGGCTGGCTTTTGTTTTTAATTCTGTTTATGTGATGAATCACATTTATTGAACACTGACATTTTAGAATACAATTCCTCAGTTCTCACTTTTTTTTTTTTTTTTTGAGATGTTGTCTCACTCTGTTGCCTAGGCTGAAGTGCAGTGGCGTGATCTCAGCTCACTGCAACCTCCACCTCCTGGGTTCAAGCAGTTCTCTGCCTCAGCCTCCCAATTAGCTGGGACTACAGGTGCATGCCACCATGCCCAGCTAAGTTTTGTATTTTTAGTAGAGACAGGATTTCACCATCTTGGCCAGGCTTGTCTTGAACTCTTGACATCAGGTGATCTACCCGCCTTGGCCTCCCAAAGTGCTGGGATTACAGGTGTGAGCCACCGCACCCGGCCAGTTCTCACTTTTTAAAATAGCTTTATTGAGGTATAATTTACATGCCACAAAATTACTTATTGTATGTATACAGTTCAATTTTTTTTTTTTTTGAGATGGAATTTTGCTGCTGTAGCCCATGCGGGAGTGCAGTGGCGCAATCTCAGCTCACTGCAACCTCTGCCTCCTGGGTTCAAGCGATTCTCCTGCCTCAGCCTCCCGAGTAGCTGGGATTACAGGCATGTACCACCAGGCCTGGCTAATTTTGTATTTTTGGTAAAGACAGGGTTTCTCCATGTTGGTCAGGCTGGTCTTGAACTCTCGACCTCAGGTGATCCGCCACCTCAGCCTTCCAAAGTGCTGGGATTACAGGCGTGAACCACCGCACCTGGCCTGTATGTGTACAGTTCAATAATTTTTAGTAAACTTATGGAATTATATGATTGTCACCTCTATTCAACATTTCTATCACACCAGAAAGTTCTCATGTGCCCATTTGCATTCATCCCTCCTCCCATCAGAGGAAACCATTGATTTGTTTACTGTCTATAGATTTTCTAGACAGTAGACATATATGAATGGCATCTGTTTCTAGACATATATGAATGGCATTGTGAAATATATAGTCTTTTCTTTTTTTTTTTTTTTTTAAGATGGAGCCTTGCTCTGTCACCAGGCTGGAATACAGTGGCGTGATAACGGCTTACTGCAACCTCTGCCTCCTGGGTTCAAGCAATTCCCCTGCGTCAGCCTCCTGAGTAGCTGGGACTACAGGTGCACATCACCACACCTGGCTAATTTTTTGTATTTTAGTAGAGACGGGGTTTCACCATGTTGGCCAGGATGGTCTCAGTCTCCTGACCTTGTAATCCACCGCCTCAGCCTCCCAAAGTGCTGGGATTACAGGTGTGAGCCACTGTGTGAGGCCAAAATATATAGTCTTTTATACTTGGATTCTTTTGTTTAGCATAATGTTTTTGATATTCATCCAAGTTGCAGCATGTATCAGTAATTCATTTTTTATTGCTATGTAGTATTCCTTTGTATGGATATACCACATTTTGTTTTTCTGTTTACCCATTGATGGACATGTGGATTGTGTCCACTTTTTGGCTATTGTGAATAGTGTTGCTATGAACACTCACATACCAGTCTTAGTGTGGACATACGTTTTCATTTCTCTCGGGTAGATAATGGGGAGTATAATTGCTGGGTTGTATGGTATGTTTATGTTTAACCTTTTTAAAAATTGGGACTGGGTGTGGTGGCTCACGCCTGTAATCCCAGCACTTTGGGAGGCCGAGGTGGGTAGATCACCTGAGGTCAGGAGTTCAAGATGAGCCTGACCAACATGGTGAAACCCAATCTCTACTAAAAATACAAAAATTACCTGGGCATGTTGGCAGGTGCCTGTAATCCCAGCTACTCAGGAGGCTGAGGCAGGAGAATCGCTTGAACCTGGGAGGTGGAGGTTGCAATGAGCTGAGATCGTGCCACTGATTCCAGGCTGGGTGACAGAGTGAGACTCCATCTCAAAAATAAAAAAATAAAAATTGGAAAAATGTTTTTCAAAGTGCCTGTACCATTTTACATTTCTCTTACCAATATATTAAGGTTTTAGTTTCTCCACATCCTTGTCAGCACTTGGTATTGTCACTGATTTTGATTATAGACATTCTAGTGGGTGTGTAGTGGTATTTCATTGTGCATTTAATGCATTTCCCGAATAGCTGATGATGTTGATCTTTTCATTGTTTGTGTTTTTTTTGAGATGGAGTTTCACTGTTGTTGCCCAGGCTGGAGTGCAATGGCCTGATCTCGACTCACTGCCACCTTCGCCTCTTGGGTTCAAGCAATTCTCCTGCTTCAGCCTCCCAAGTAGCTGGGATTACAGGCACCCGCCACCACACCCGACTAAGTTTTGTATTTTTAGTAGAGACATGGTTTCGCCATGCTGGCCAGGCTGGTTGAGAACTCCCAACCTCAGGTGATTCACCCATCTTGGCCTCCCAAAGTGCGGGGATTACAGGCGTGAGCCACCATGCCTGGCCCTTTTCATTGTTTATTAACCATTTGCATATCTTTTTTAGTAAAATGCCTATTCAATTCTTCATTTTAAAATTAGATTGTGTTCTTATTGAATTGTAAGAATTTTTAGTATATTCTAGACATAAGTTCTATATCAATATAGGATTTTCAGATATTTCTCCCTGTCTGTGGCTTATCTTTTCATTTTCTCAATGGTGTCATTTCAGGCACAAAAGTTTTAAATGCTGATCAAGTTTAACTTACCAATTTTTAAAATGGGTTGTGCTTTTGCTATTGTAACTAAGAACTTTATTCTTAACTTAAGGTTATGAAGATTTTCTTCATTGGTTTCTTCTAGAAATTTTATAGTTTTAGCTCTTACATTTAGGGCTACAATCCATTTTAGTTAATTTTTGTGTATCAAATGAGGTGAAAATCTAAATTCATTTTCTTGCATATGAATATTCAGTTGTCCTTACAATCTCATATAAAGAGTATCCTTTCCCCCATTGAATTACCTTGGCACCTTTATCAAAAATCAGCTGACTGTGAATCTAAGTGTTCATTTCTAGTTTCCCAATTTTGTTCTATGATCTCCATCTTCATCCTATGACAGTAGCACACTATCTTCATTACTGTAGCTTTATATTAAGTTTTGAAGTTAGAATTATACACTCCCCAACTTTATTTTCTTTTTAAGAAATTGTTTTGTCTATTTTATGTCCTTTGAATTTCAATGTAAGTTTTAGGATCAGATTGTCAATTTCCAAAAGGGAAAAATAACAAAAGCCTGCTGTGGTTCTGATACCATGATTATGTTGAATCTGCAGATAAATTTTGGTGAGAATCACCATCTTAGTAAGCTTTCCAATCTATGACTGTCTCCCTATTTATTTGGAGCTTTAACTTCATTCAACAATGTTTGTTAATTTTCTTTTTAAAAATCTTTCTTCTTTTCCTCCTTTCCTTTCCTTTTCTCTTTCTCTTTCTCTTCTCTTTCTTTCATCCCACTATGTTGCCCAAGCTGGCCTCAAACTTCTGGCCTCAAGCAATCCTCCCACCTCAACCTCCTTAAGTGTTGGGATTACAGGCATGAGCCACTGTGCCCAGCCTTAATTTTCACTTTACAAACTTTGTGCTACTTTGTCACATTTATTCCTTAGCATTTTATTATTTTTATGCTATTGTGAATAGTATTGTTTTCTCAGTTTCATTTTTAGAATAGTCATCGCTAGTATCTAGAAATACAATTTTTTAAATATATTTATCTTATATGACCTAAGTACAATTATGACGTCTAGTTGCTTTTTTGAAATTTTATACATACGAAATTATATAATCTGTGAACAAAAGAGTTTTTTTTACTTCTTCCTTTCCAGTTAAGATGCCTTTCATTTGTTTTCTCCTCATTTTGTTTGTCCCCTCCTTTTTTTTTTTTTTCTTTTTTTTTGAGACAGAGTCTTGCTCTGTCACCAGGCTGGAGTGTGGTGGCATGATCTCGGCTCACTGCAACGTCCGCCTCCTGGGTTCAAGCAATTCTCCTGCCTCAGCCTCCCGAGTAGCTGGGACTACATGTGTGTGCTACCATAGCCAGCTAATTTTTCTATTTTTAGTGGAGACAGGGTTTCATCATGTTGGCCAGGATGGTCTCAATCTCTTGACCTCGTGAACTGCCCACCTCGGCTTCCCAAAGTGCTGGGACTACAGGCGTCATATTTTAAGTTTTTGAGAACACGTGCAATATTTGCCACTTCTTTCTTCTTCTCCTCCTTTTCCTTCTCCTCCTCCTCCTCCTCCTTCTTCTTCCTTCATTTCTCTCTCTCTTTTCTGTGTCTCCCTCTTTTGAATTCAACCTCTTAAAAAGGTAAAAACCATTTTTAGCTGGCAGGCCATACAGAAACAGGTTTCAGGCTGGATTGGGCCTGTCAGGTGAGTTTGCCAACTCCTGCAATAGAAAATGTAATGCAGAGGGCTGGGCACAGTGGCTTACGCCTGTAATCCCAGCACTTTGGGAGGCTTAGGCTGACCAGAGGTCAGGAGTTCAAGACCAGCCTGGCAAACATGGCAAAACTCTGTCTCTACTAAAAATACAAAAATTAGCTGGGCGTGGTCTTGGGCGCCTGTAATCCCAGCTACTCAGGAGGCTAAGGCAGGAGAATCGCTTGAACCCTGGAGGTGGAGGTTGCAGTGAACTGAGATCTCACCACTGCACTCCAGCTTGGGTGAAAGAAAGACTCCATTTTTAAAAAAACAAGAAACAAAAGAAAGTGTAATGCATGAAGTGAAATGAAAAATAGATGCTGGGAAGGATGTCTAACTGGGAGATAGCTTGTGATGTAAATATATTATGAATGACCAATAGGCAAGGCAAAATTGCTTACACAGCCCTACCTATGGCCCCTCTGAAAATGTTCTTTCTTCAGCAGAATCAAAGCCAGAAATTCAACTTTGTTCCTCCTGCCCTCTGATTTTCTCCAATCAGCAAGCTCTCAGCCAACATGTGTGGCTGAGTCATCTCTCTCATTTGTTTTCAAGTTTATGGGCAGGAAATCCTCTCCAGCTGGGAAAACACTATCCAGAAGATCAGAAACAACAGCAGGATCCATTCTGCTTGAGTGGCAAAGCAGAATGGATTCAAGAGGGAGAAGACTCCAGACTCCTCTTTGGGAGAGTAAGCAAAAATGGCACTTCAAAGGCACTTTTCAGCCCACCTGAAGAACAGCCAGCACAGTCCAAGGAAGACAACACAGTGGTGGATATAGGGCCCAGCCCTGAACAGAAGGCAGACCTTGAGGAAACAGACAAAGTATTGCATGGTTTAGAAGTGTCAGGATTTGGAGAAATCAAATATGAAGAGTTTGGGCCAGGCTTTATCGAGGAGTCAAAGCTCCTTAGCCTCCAGAAGACACAAACTGGGGAGACAGCTTACATGTACACTGAGTGGGGAGACAGCTTTGGCGGTATGTCAATCCTCATCAAAAACCCAAGGACACACTCTGGGGGAAAGCCTTATGTGTGCAGGGAATGTGGGCGAGGCTTTACGTGGAAGTCAAACCTGATCACACATCAGAGGACACACTCAGGGGAGAAACCTTATGTGTGTAAGGATTGTGGACGAGGCTTTACGTGGAAGTCGAACCTCTTTACCCATCAGCGGACACACTCAGGGCTCAAGCCTTATGTGTGCAAGGAATGTGGGCAGAGCTTTAGCCTGAAGTCAAACCTCATCACCCACCAGAGGGCGCACACTGGGGAGAAGCCTTATGTTTGCAGGGAATGTGGGCGTGGCTTTCGCCAGCATTCACACCTGGTCAGACACAAGAGGACACATTCAGGAGAGAAGCCTTATATTTGCAGGGAGTGTGAGCAAGGCTTTAGACAGAAGTCACACCTCATCAGACACTTAAGGACACACACAGGAGAGAAGCCTTATGTATGCACAGAATGTGGGCGTCACTTTAGCTGGAAATCAAACCTCAAAACACATCAGAGGACACACTCAGGGGTTAAACCTTATGTCTGCCTGGAGTGCGGGCAGTGCTTTAGCCTGAAGTCAAACCTTAACAAACACCAGAGGTCACACACAGGGGAGAAGCCGTTTGTATGTATGGAGTGTGGGCGAGGCTTTACCCGGAAATCAACCCTCATCACGCACCAGAGGACACACTCAGGGGAGAAGCCATTTGTATGTGCTGAGTGTGGACGAGGCTTTAATGATAAGTCCACCCTCATTTCACACCAGAGGACACATTCAGGGGAAAAGCCTTTTATGTGCAGGGAGTGTGGCAGAAGGTTTCGGCAGAAGCCTAACCTATTTAGGCACAAGAGGGCACACTCAGGTGCCTTTGTGTGCAGGGAGTGTGGGCAAGGCTTTTGTGCTAAGTTAACTTTCATTAAACACCAGAGGGCACACTCAGGGGGGAAGCCTCATGTGTGCAGGGAGTGTGGGCAAGGCTTTAGCCGGCAGTCACACCTCATTAGACACCAGAGGACACATTCAGGAGAGAAGCCTTATATTTGCAGAAAGTGTGGGCGAGGCTTTAGTCGGAAGTCCAACCTTATCAGACATCAGAGGACACACTCAGGATAGAAACTTTATGTGTACAGGGAATGTGGTACAGCCTTTTGCCAGGAGTCATACTTCATCAGACATCAGGGGACACACACAGCGCTGTGGCTTTGTCAGCCATTGCTAGATACCAAAGTGGAGACATTGTGTGTGTGATTGTGCATGAGACTGTACTGGTTAAGGTTAAGACTTGTATCTCCAGGCCGGGCGCGGTGGCTCACGCCTGTAATCCCAGCACTTTGGGAGGCTGAGGCGGGCGGATCACAAGGTCAGGAGATCGAGACCATCCTGGCTAACACAGTGAAACCCCGTCTCTACTAAAAATACAAAAAATTAGCCGGGCGAGACGGCGGGCGCCTGTAGTCCCAGCTACTCGGGAGGCTGAGGCAGGAGAATGGCGTGAACCCCGGGGGGCGGAGCCTGCAGTGAGCCGAGATCGTGCCACTGCACTCCAGCCTGGGTGACAGCGAGACTCTGTCTCAAAAAAATAAAAATAAAAAAATAAAATAAAAATAAAAAAAGACTTGTATCTCCATCCACCTGAAGGAGAATTGCTGGCTCATTTTCAGGAGCCCTGCCCTTCCTCACTGTGGATGGTGGGTTGTGGAAGCCCGGTCAGATAATGAAAGTGGCAGGAGGCAGTCAAATGCCCAGGCAGATAGGGGTGGGTACCTGGTGAAACCCAACCTTAAAGCTGAAGACAGTCCCGGCTAAATCCTCATATTGAATTGAGAATCTGTCTTCCCATTTGGTGTGCTTTCCTCTGATTGATCCCAACTCTTCACCTATTTTACATATACCTGCCCTTTCCTAATTGGTTTTTACACTGCTGTGCCCACCTTTTGAGTGGTGCCTTTGCATACTTACAAATCAATCAACATGTACTTCCCTATTCTGAGCCCATAAAAGACCCAGACTCAGCTGCAGTGAGGAGAGAAATCACCCTGCTGTGGGGGTTGGGGACCACTCCCTGCATCCCCTCTCCACTGAGAGCTGTTCTTTTGCTCAATAAAATTCTTTTCTACCCATCCTCACCCTTCAATTGTCAGTGTATCCTCATTCTTCTTGGACTCAGGACAAGCACTCAGAACTGCTAAACATGGGTATAAGCTATAACACAGGCAGGCCAAGAGGGCGGGGCGCCTCCGGCGCAGGCCCAGGGCTAAGTGAGGTCCAGGCAGGGGGCTGTCGCTGGCTGTGGAGGTCCTCAGTTGGCAGTCTGACTGAGAAAAATCCTGTGTCAGCAACTTGATGGAGAGAGTACTTTTAAATGGGTTGAAATTAGAAATGAATACTATTCCAGTGTCATTTTACAGGTACACTTGAACATTCCTTCCACTGTACCCTGGATATTACAGAAACTTGCGGGAATGAAGGAGGACCAGAGAGACCACGGGGTGAGACAGGAGGATTTATTTATTTTTTTTTTTTGAGACAGAATCTCTCTCTGTCACCCAGGCTGGAGTGCAGTTGCGCGATCTCAGCTCACTGCAGGCTCCACCTCCCGGGTTCATGCCATTCTCCTGCCTCAGCCTCCCGAGGAGCTGGGACTAGAGGTGCCTGCCACCTCGCCAGGCTAATTTTTTGTATTTTTAGTAGAGATGGGGTTTCACCATGTTAGCCAGGATGATCTCGATCTCCTGACCTCGTGATCCACCCGCCTCAGCCTCCCACAGTGCTGGGATTACAGGCGTGAGCCACCATGCCCAGTTGACAGGAGGATTTATTGAGTGCACTCAGACCCAGAGGATTAACATCCAAAAACTGGGCCCAGAACAAAGACAGCATTTGACTTTTATACACACTTCTCAAAGGGGGTGGGCTAACTTGAAACAAGCTTACAGTGGTGCAAAACATAGTGGTGCAAAAGCCAGGATACAGAGGCAGAACAAAGGCAGTTAATCAAATTGTGACAGGTGCATAACTCAGGATTACATATGACCCTTGCTTATGCAGCCCAGATGGCTGTTATCTAGGCTTGCTCAAAAGAGCTTGCATGGGCTTATCTCATAACCTTTGCTATGGCACCCAGATGGCTGCAGCCCAGGTGTGCCTCAGGCTTGTCTTAAAACTTTCACTTTACTGCTTAGATAAAACAATACTTGAAGTTACTAGTTACAGAAAACAGGAATCTATAACCTCATAAAACTTGCAGAGCAAGGTACAATCACACAGAGGGAGGTGGGATTCGAGGGGGAACTTTACTTTTTCTTATCCTTATGTTGAGGGAGTGCTGGGAGAGTCTCCAGAGCACATTCCTTCGAGCCTTTGCTTCTTTGATAATGTTATCGAGACCTCACCTGGGTCCAGGCTTTGCCTGCTACTGCCTTTAGGATGAGTCAGCCTAATATAGAAAGCTTATTTTTCTCTTTTTAAATTTTATTTTCTTCTTTCTCTAATTTCTGCCTCAAGACAACAATACTAGAGCTTGTCTTTTGATGTCCATCTGTCCTAACTGGGAACAAGAGACTTGGAAGACACTGTGGCTGATTTACTATGTGTTCCCCAGACCATGACCCCACAGAGTCAGCCTCAGGGGAGAGTTTGGGGAATGGTTAATTCATGGAGACAGGGATAGTCATGGGTAGAAGAGGGTTTTATTATATCATATCTAGGTGACTGCAAGTATCCTAGCTCTAGGTTTTAGGAAGAGGTCCATTTTTAAAAATACCTTAACTTTGCTTAAGCCTTCTGGGGTTTTCTCTGGTTTCTGGGTTGAATCCACATTGAAGATATTTTTATTGGCTGACGTATTTAGACTAGAAGTGTACTGTGTGTTTTCTTTATAAAAACACAATATGCAGAAATAGAAAATGAAATTACTTTCTATTCTCCTTTCAATTACCAAACAACATCCTACAGGTAATTCTTGAGTTTAAATATTTCCAACCATTGTAAAATGTACCATTCTTCTGATTGGAAACATGTATTTTTTAATGGCAGTGTTCAACAAATTAACTTAAAATACTAGTTTAGGTCCCAGTTTTTTGTTTTTGTTTTTTTTTCATGGAACTAGACTGAATGATTCTGAATTTTATTTGGAAAATAAAATTTCCAATAATCATTAGGAAAATATAGAAATTATATAGTAACATGTCTTTGTTCATACATAAGTTTTTAGAATAGCTCTTTAGAACCATATTTTAAAAAATAGAAAAACCCATCCATATATGAGCATTTTGAATGTGATAAAGCAGGATTTCAAATCAGTGTGAAAATGGCAATTATAAGATTCAGTGTTTGTGTTGTTGGCTATCAATTTAGGGAAAAAATAAATGTAGATTTATTTATCTAAAGGAGTTAGAGTTAGGGCATCACTGTCCAAAATGGTATGAGATGTTAAGGTCTTAATTTTTGTTCAACATCTAAGTGAGTGAGTAGAGTGAGAAGATCTGGTAAAAAATTATGAAGTGTTATCCTAGGTGGAGTACTTGGCAT